>NC_062223.1:41714330-42016711 GCF_902686445.1 Sciurus carolinensis
AACCCCGCCTGTAAACAACAGAACTGTGTGATTCAAATTCAGGGAAATTCCCTGTAATTCTCTCAGGGAAAGAGAAGGAGGAAGACCAGGGCAGGTCAACTTCTAGAAACCACTCCTGAACAGCAATCTGGTGGAAAGAAGAGACTGCAGGGTCCGTGGCAGCGATTCCAAGAACCCCGCTGAGCAACTGCCAGATAACTTCACAGAACTGGTTTTCCAGCAGTTTCTTCCAAGGCCTGCAAGGCACCCGAGGCCTTTCCACCACCAGCTCTGCCCTCCCATACAAACAACTTCCATCCCCTTTGCCTTTTTTTTGCATTCTCATCAAGGTGATAGATACCTATGGGCAAAGACTGAACACTTAAGAAGGGCCTAGGATAAAAGAAGACCTCCTAGTCTCTTATTCTCACTCTACACACTCTTAAAAGGCTTTCATTCATCTTCCAGATTTTTCCAGAAAATGAAATTACATGCATGATCTTTAAACACACATAGGGATTCTACCCTTCCTACTGTTCCGTCACTTGCTTTTGTTTAATGGAGTATATTCTGGACATCTTTTCATACCAGCACATATTGATTCTTCCCACTTACTCCTTGTTTGAGGCTGCATAGTATTCCATTGCATTCATAGGTTCTACGTAACTGACATCTCCTCAACCAAAATGCCTGGTTTTGCCTACAAACAATGCTATAATAAACTCATTCATCCATGCCTCTCTGAGTTCCTTTTATCAGTGTATTCAGATTACTGCTCCTTCAAACAGAATCGTGCAATCAAAATATGGTTTTAAAAAGTCTCACAGCTACCCCCCATGTTGCTCTCTGAAAAGACTGTGTTGATTTCTGCTCCCAGTAACAGTGGATGAGAGCCTATCATCTCACAGCAATGGAAAGGATGATTGAATTTTTTTTTAAGGACCATGATCATGCGGACACTCAAAAATAATGCTTTCCAAAAAACAAACATAGAAACAGACAAACAAATGAACAAAAAAATCTACCCATTCCAAACCCATTAGCTTAGCCCATGGATGTGAAAAATAGATCCAGATACCTGGGTGGTCGGCTCAGACTCTGACACCTTTTGGTCGACAGAGAATAACCACAACACTGAAGATCTGAGCCACTGTTCTCAAACCCTTACTGTATGTCCTGTGCCAAACTAGCTGCTTTTCCTATCCTCACTCTTTCTCTTCCCCTCGCTCCTCTGGAGTAGGTATTGTTTTATAGAAGAAACTGAGGCTCAGAGGGGACGGAGCCGGTGCGTGGGGGAAGGAGCACCTGCGTGCAGTGCAGCCTGGGCGCTGCTCAGGCTCTGGACCCCTGTTCCTGGCCCATCCCCCAGCCCCGCTTCTCCCCAGCCTGTTCTGTGGTCCCCACCTCCTCACAAGGTACCCACGGTCCTGGAGGACGGTCAGTTAGGGCATTTGGCTGCAGAAGGTGAGCCATTCCACCTTGGGAGCGTCCAAGCCCAGGGTCAACCACCACAGGACCAGAGAACAGCCCGGGTTTAAAAGTGACCAGAGGGGCGCCTCCTGTGTTCAAGGCAAATTAAACCAGGCTCAGGACAGCAACGCGGCCCCAGCATGGACACGCAAGGGCTCCCATCTCCCGAGCCATGGATCTTGCCTGAGATAGGGGACATTTTTTGAGAACCTTGCTAGTTCCCAAAACCACAAAGGCCTTTTCTGTGTGTAACATCTGGCCTCTGACGCTGGCAGAAAATGTGTTTAGGGGACCAGGCGGGAGACCCATTCTATGCCAAGCTGTCATGTAAATAGGTTAGTCGCTGCTTTCTTAGAGGACCACTTGGGGCCACGGACCTCAGGACCCCATGAAGCAGAGAGGGGGCTCACACTCATCCTGAATCTCTTTTCCCTTCTTGTTTTAGGTTGGGGTGGGACGGCACCCTGATCCAAGCCTCTCTGTCCCCCACAAACAGACACATAAAACACACGTCCATGTTCCCTACGGTGCCATCAGTTTTGTCTGGGCTCAGCCCAAAGAAAGACTACAACCTGAGAGCATGCAGTCCCAGAAAGTCACGTATCTGTGACCCTGAGTCCACTGAGATCGAAAAGTGGGCGGGAAGCAAAGCTCCCTCCTTCCCGGGACCCCACCCCGATCCTCCCCAGCGCCTGGGAACATTCCTTGTCCACACGTGGACTGCTCAGCCCCCTTGCCCAATCTCAGCCAACCGAATAAGGCAGAGCCAGACACGCAGACGTCTGCAGAGGGTGATGGGCCGGGAGCCGCCAGCCGGATGGAGACCGGGGCAAACTAGAGCGAAGGGAACTTAAGTCTGGTTGGGAGAGAAGGGGGAACAGGGCCGGGCCAGCGACTGCCAGATCATACGTGTCTTCAGGCGAATCAGGGCAGAACCAGGGTTAGACCTGTAGGACTGGGGTCCTGCCTGGCTCTGTGCCTCAGAGGCCCCTCGCTGCCCACCTCTGACCGCCCGGGTGCAGACCCCAGGTCCCAGATCCCACAGTCCCCATGCTAGAACCATCCAGGCGCCCTGGAATTCCCTGCCCAGATGGCCCTTAGAGACCCGGGTCTGCACACCCTCTCCTTCGGAGTTGCCAGACAAACACAGAATGTCTAGCTACGTTTGAATCCTTTTTTTATATAACTATGCCCCAAGTGCTGCATTACTTGTTTATTGTGAAATTCGAATATAACTTGGCACCCTGTATTTTTACTTGCTGATTCAGGCCACCCTCACCCCCCGGGTCTGGCTTCCAAAGACAGGACCCACGGCCGGCAGATGGGTGACTATTGCAGAAAGCAGCGGGTACGGGGCTGCACGGGCCACACAAATGCAGGCAGGGCTGAGGACGGACTGAAAGAGGGGAGCAGGCTGCAGGCTGCAGGCCAGGGGTCTCTGTCTGTTCTATTTTACTAGAAACGCGAGGGACAGGACCGAAATGGGTAATGAAATGTGCAAGCACGGCCTCCAGGGTTTTAAATATTAGATGTGTATTTTAAGCACCTCCATGTTCCTTTAAATACCATCAGACCTCCTGGTAGGAGGAAATCCCCAGTCATCGCTAATGGCTCTGTTTCTACTCTGCATAGTGTACCCCACCTTCAGCAGAGCCAGAGTGAGCGCGGAGCCTCAACCCACGGGCAGGAGAGCAGGTGAGCAGGGTGCTGCCGATGCAAGAGAGGGCACCGGGGACAGGAATGACCACGCCACTCTCCCTGGCGGTGGAGGGGGGCTGCTCTGCCCTGGCACCATTGGCAGTGCTATTAACCTCTGCAGAAAGAGGAAGAAAGCTGGGCACCATAGTGCACGCCTGTAACCCCAGCTGCTCGGGAGGCTGAGGCAGGAGGATGGCAAGTTCGGAGCCAGCCTCGGCAGCTTAGGGAGGGCTAGAGCAACTCAGCAAGACCCTGTCTCTAAATACAATATAAAAAAGGGCTGGGGATGTGGCTCCGTGGTTAAGCACCCCTGGGTTCGATCCCCAGTACCAAAAAAAAGAAAGAGGAAGGAAATGGACACAAACAGTCAAGTGAGCTGAGGTCCTGGAATTAGAACACAAAAGAGAGAGGGTGCTCCTTTAACTCCAGGTTCTTCATTTTGCAGGAGGTGAAGGGAGATAGGCAAGCGGGACACGTGCCACTCAACCCCCAATCCCGAACCCAGGTCTACGATCCCTCGCCCAGCACTTCGTCCCCTCACGAGGCTCCTCGCCTCCGAGCTTCCCCACGGAGGACAGGGAGCAGTACCTGTTTCCCATGATGCAGGGACAACAGCAAGTGTGCTTAGAAACTGTGCAGAAAGAAAGAAAGGAAGGGAGAGAGAGAGAGAGAGAGAGAGAGAGGCAGACAGAGAGAGAGAGAGACAGAGAAAGAAAGAAAGAAAGAGAAAGAGAAAAGGAAAGAGAAAGGAAAAAAATAGAAAGAGAAAGAGAAAGAAAAAGAAAAAAGAAAGAAGTAGAAAAAGGAAAAGAAAGAAAAAGAAAAAGAGAAAAAGGAGAAAAAGAAAGAGAAAGAAAAAGAGGGAGAAAAAGAAAGAGAAAGAAATAGAAAAAAAAGAGAAAGAAAAAGAAAAAAGAAAGAAATAGAAAAAGGAAAAGAAAGAAAAAGAAAGGAAGGAAGGAGGAAGGAAAGGAGGGAGGGAGGAAGGAAGGAAGGAGGAAAGAAGGAGGGAGGGAAGGAGGGTGGAGGGAGGGGAGAAGAAGCAGGGATGCGGTGGGAAAGAAAGAGAAGAAGCGACAAGTTCCTCTCCAGGCTTCTCTACTTGGGAAAAGTCGAGGACAGAGCTGCCAAAGCCCGCAGGCGTGCTCAAGGAATGGACAGCCGCCAGCTCTGCAGGCGCTCTTCTTCCCTCCGAGGGCCACGTCCAGCATGAGGGCCCTCAGAGGGGCTCCGCGGCCCTCCGCCAACTGCAGCAGCCCGGCTCGGGCTTCTCCCCCGTTCGCCAGCGCCCCAGCCTGCAAAGGTCAAGACCGAGGCCGGCAGGGGTGGGTGGCCCGTGACACTGACCTGAACCGGGTAGAATATCGCCTGCAGGGTGGGGAGGGTCTCCGTGAAGAAGTGGTCCCAGACGTCAGCCAGAACCTCCATGCGGTTCTCACCTGCTCCAGGGCGGGAAGAGGGAGGGGGAAAGGAAGAGAGGAGCTCGCGTTACTCACAGGAGAGGCAGAAGACAATCGGTCGCGCTGGAAAACGCCAAGCCTGGGCCCTTCGAGCCCAGAGGGCAGCGCTGTGGTGCTGCCGGGCCTTCGTCCCTGCCTGAGATGGGCCTGGTGGGAGGCGGTCAGGTCACTGCAAGCTCTGCCCTTGGAAGGGACTCACGCTGGCACTGCAGACTTGCTTCTCTTGAGAGTGGATCATTGCAAGAGCGAGTCAGACCCCTGAATCCTACCCTCCTGTCTTGGCTTGTGATCTCTTCTGCCATTGTGATCCCATCCACCATAGAGCCCTCACCAGACGCCGAGCCAAAGGGGCCGCCAGATTTTGGATTTCCAGTCTCCGAAACAGTGAGCTAAAGAAGGCTTTTTTCTTTATAAAGTACCCAATCTCAGCCATTTTGTCATAGCAAGGGGAAGTGGACTAATACAGGTGGAAAGACACAACTAAAAATAGGCAAACATGCCTTTCTAGTCTGATTTCCAAATAGGTGGCTGAAAATTTAAAATCACATAGTAATTGCTATCATCATGTGAATGGTTATATTATCAGACATAATACTGTGTTAAGCTACTTATCAACCAGCTATCTCATGAGTAGACTCTGTTACCCCCGTTTCACAGGATCAGAGAGACCAAGTACCTGACCCAAAGCCACACAGCTTGAAGGCAGAGCTATAATTTCAGAACCTGTGCTCTTTACCACCCTAACCTGGGAAATCCTATGTACAGTTACACATTGTTTTGTTTTCTTAGTCGCTGACACACTGGCCTTATTCTAGGATTGAGCTGTCAGTTGAGAGATGTAGGAAGAAGATCTGGAAACTGTCAACCCGGCCCACGGTGTTACAGTTAAGTGGGAGGGCAGCACTTTTGGCAGAGGTCACCTGTGAAACCCAGGACCCACCTCCTGAGTCTGTACCTACTCACCCCGGGGACCAGGAAGCCTGGGCCGTGGCCAAGTGCCACCTTCAGGCTGGAGCACACATGTCACCTGACGCCACCGGGGAGCTGGGATTGGAATTTGCACCTGCAGGAAAGGCAGGCGCTGGCAGAGCAGCCGGCTTGGCAGCTTGCTGTGAGTGACCTAGATATCAGAGCTGGCTGGGCACTGTCTGCTCATCCCAGGCAGAGAAACTGGGTCAGCCAAGACGAGACGCCCAGAGATGCGCTTGGCAAAACACTGCTCGTTCCTCGTTCCACGGAACACGTCCCCAAAGGCTGATTTAGCCTCTTGCGTCTATTAACTTAATGGATAATAAAAGCTGTGTCTGGGGAGAAAGAACAGAGCCTGATGAGTCGCTCACAGGGCCCAAAGAGGTGCCGACGCCATGAGGTCAGGTGACACCCAGTGGGAGAAGGGCAACCCCGGCCCCCTCCGCTCCCCTGGCCGCGCAGGGGCCTTGGTTTGCAGCAGCTGCTTGTCACTCCCTAGAGGGGTCAGGCCACGCCATGCTGCTGACAGGTGTATTTCTGGTGTCCAGCACAGTGCCAGACACGTGGACAGATCTATTTTAGAAACCTCCTCAGGACTGAGTGGCAAGTGCCAGGTGAAGAGGTTTGCACAGGTACCAGGCTCTGTGAGTGGAAGGGGGTTCCACCCAGGCCAACAGGAGGCAGTATGGAGCAGAACTTAATCACAATTAATCATAAGCAGGAGCAAAGGAAACTTCTACAGGGTGGCCTACTCTCTGCCTCTTCATCCTCTGGAGTATCCACCTTAGCCTTTGGGCTCTTGTGGATTTTATCTTAGCCTCTCATCCTCAGGATGCTTCCTCATGCCACAGGGCCTTTGTGCATGCCGGTTTCTCTGTCCAGACTGCTCTCTCCCTCCCTCTTTGCCAACTTCTTTATCTCTCCATTTCAACTGAAATTTTACTCCTACAGCGAAACCTTTCCCCATTGTTCAAATTCCTCTACTATGGATTGTGTTCATAGTACTACCTAGTTACAATTTTATATTTGGTGATGATTTGATTACTGTCTCCACTACCTGTTTATGAGCTCCATGCGAGTCTCATTTCATTCATCATAGTGTCCACAGCACTCAGCAAAGTACCTGGTGTCTAGTAGGTAATTGGTAAATGTTTGACTGATTCCAACACCACCTTCTTTCAAATGTAGGCAGGGCTCATTCACTGCAGGGAGGAGTCAGGAAGCCAAAAGATCCGTGTGAATGTTAAGTCGCCACTATTCCCAAAACCAAGGTGAACTCCAGTGAGAGGCCACTGCAGCTCCTAGGCTGACGGCCTTTATCTTGAGCCCTCCACAACCAAGACCAGCAAAAATGCTCCTGACTTTAGAAGGGCAGGAGAGAACCCTGGGCACGGCTGTGCCTGGTTCAATGCCAGGCACATGAGGGACCCTTCAGCCCATCAGGGAAGCAGGGACAGGGAGTGACAAGCGGCTCCCCAGTTGCTGGTTGCAAATTTCAGAGAGGAATGAAGGTTTGGGAAAGTGTTTCAGAAATACCAGCAGACAGACACAGGCTGACAGAACAGGATGGGCCCGGGGAAGAAAGAGGTAAGGAATCAAGTGACACTGAGAAACAACCCACTTGTCAAGGACTTGGCTCCCTGCGGAGAGGAAGGGGTTTGCGTGGAGGGTTCCCAGCATCTGTCTTAGTAAATCTGTCCTCTAACGCACCACAGGAGTTAGATCCCAGAGGATTACAGGAAGGCATGAGAAATTTCCCAAAGGTCAAGGTCACTGAGGCTCAAAAAAAGATTACTGAGAGCACACCGTGTCTCCTGCCCACAAGAGCCCACCAAATGGACACAGAGGCCACCTGTCATTGCTGCAGCCTTCAGCAGGGGCATGCGTACAGAACAGCCGTGTTGCATGTGCTCACAAATATGTCAATAAAGCAGGTTGATACAGCAACCACGGAGATCACGTTCACTGTTTCCAAACTTCGCCTGAGAGCAAGAGAACCCTTTTACCCAAACAAAATCTCTCTTGGAGTTCTAATGCCTAAAATCAAAAAGTAGGGATGCTCTGGTTGAAGATGGGAAAGTCCCTTGAGGTTCCCAGGAGCTGTTTCTTGTGCAGAGAGGCCCCCAACACCCAGAGCCCTGGGACTAGAGGAGAGTCCGAGGGAATGACCCTGCAGGGCACTCTGGCTACGCCTTGGGGTACAGGCCCAAGATCTGGGATGATCTTTTCACCCTGTCTAGCTCCATTTCTGGACTTTGACTCTACCCTGAGGATGGCCTAGACCAGAGACATCAACTTCCTCTATCAAGGACATGTGGACCTCCAGTACCTCTTTCATACAGCTGGTTTCCCACATTTCCAGGAGCTTGAAATGACCCCCCTGATGACTGACAGATGAGGAAAGTGGCCAGTGACAATGCTTCTTGTCCCTCCCTCAACTGGACAGCCACCTCCTATACCTGTGCACTAGTCGAACTCCAAGAGACACAAGAGCCCCTGAGTTCCTGGTCAGAGTCACCTCCAAGTAGGACCCTCCACTAATGGATGAATGGATAAAGAAAGCACTGTACAGCTAAGCTGGGATATTACTTGGCCTCTAAAACATAGAAGAAAAAAGGGACAACATGAGACCTATTTAGTCCAGAAATGATGATTGACTTACAGATCAAGGTCATTAGACTACAGCAAGAAAAATAAAAAAATCCCAGTATGCATCCTACTGTGCACCACATGCAGTGTGAGGCCAGCTATGTGCCTTATGCTCCCTAAAGCCCTCAACCCATCTTATCACTTTAAAAGGGATAAAAACAAACTTGAAGAACCTGGCAACTGGTTGAGTCACCTGAGAAGTCAAAGCTAAGATCAGGCCCGTGCTGTTGGGAGCCCCCGGAGAGCCCAGGGTAGGCAATCAGTGCATCTCATATCATTGCCCATCTCCTTCCGTCCTGCTCTTTCCTGCCCTGCCAGTTGGATTCTGAAGTCAGCATAGACCAGGAAACCCCCCTTTATCTATCAAATCACACCCCAATGAGTGAGTGCCAGCTTATCCTAATGTCCCCCAGAAAGGGGGACACTGCTGTCTACCAGGATCCCAAGAACTATCACAAGGCCGATAGGCAATAGCCCAAGGCAGACCTGAGGGGAGAGCAAAGCAGAATCCACAGAAAACCGCAGCCCTTCCAGGGAGACCATCAGGATGCACCCCATGAAATCCCTTAACAAGGTCTCCGAAGAAGCCACCTGATCCCCCTTCCTTTTTCAAAACACGGTTCTGACTTGCACTGATGAGCAGCTGACTCAGACCCAGTGCCGCAGCCGAGCTGAGGGACAGGGTGACTCACTCGCGTGCAGCCTGCCCCTTTTGGACAGAAGCGTCTCAGCCATCCCAACATCAAAGGCTGAGTCACAGGGGCCCTGCTCCAGCAGAGCTGCGTGGTACTTGCCTTCGCACAGCTTGATCTTCTCCTCCACAAAGAACAGCCCTTTTGCAAGAAGTTGGTTCTGCCAAAAAAGAGAACAAAGAAGACAAGAATTGGCAACTCCAGAGCAAAAGGCAACCAGTCCTCCTCCACCTCCAATGGGCAGGAGCAGAGTCCTGGCCCTCCTGTCCTTAAGCAAAGGAGGCTTTTGTCCTCCGGGAAGGTCAAGGCCTTGGGAGAACCAGGAGACACCCCAGAGCCAAAGAGCAATAGAGCCCAGAGCCAAAGGCAGCTGCCACCCCTCCAACTTGGGAAGAGATACTGTATAGGCTCGGCCGCAGTCACCACTGTTGACACCCCATGTCCTTGAGATCCTTGATGATCTACACTCACAAAGGGGAGCTTTGAGGCAATGGGAAAACATGCAAAAAAGATAAATCGAGAGTTTCTCACACCAGCATGAAAGAGATTGCATGCAAAATCTTGAGCAGCGGTCAGTGGGGGTCCGTGAGTGGACATGTGCCCGGGGAAGCCGTGCAGAGAGATGGCAGGGTCCTCCGGCAATGGCAGCTGGCTGTGGGTGAAGGGCCCACATGGATCACAGGCTCATAGGACTGAATGAAATGAATGGTCAGCCTCGCCTACTGACGGTCAGCGAGACTCGCCCACTGGGGACAGCGGCCTCCTGCTTCCAGGAGCTTTGCTCTTTCCACTCTGCTTCACCGTCTTCCAGCAAGTCTTCTCACCCTCCAAGGTCTAAGCCGGTCCCCAAGACAGGAAGCAGCCCCTCTGTGGGTCACAGAAGCTCAAGGCTCAGTGATGGGCGGTGCCTCTCTGCTCACCTCTCCCTGGATGCCCGAAGGCCTGTGCTTGTTGCGGGGTGTGGAGGACCAGGGCACGCATGCTGACGAAAACATCACTGCGTCCTCGGCACTGGCCTTTACAAAACCCTAAGGCCATCCCACAACAGGGATGAGAACATGGCATAGAGGAAAGATCCTGGGCACCAGGCAGATCGAGATCCAGCTCAGCTACTTTTTTTTTTTTTTTCCATTTACTATACTACTTTATTCTATTTTAAAATTTATATTTAAGGTATTTGGATTTGTAATCAATACATAATGGTGGAACATACTTACGGAGTACAGTATACAATGTGCAATGATCAGATCGGGGTCACTGACCTACCTGTCACCTCAGATATTTACCCTTTCTTTGCACAAGGAGCATTGCAAACCCTCTCTATTAGCTATTTCAAAATGTACAATTAGTTGTTGTCCACTGTGGTCACCCTACCAAGCTACAGAACATTAGAAGCGAGCCCTCCTATCCAGTGGTACCCCTATGGCTTGGCTACTTCTAGCTGTGTGATTTGGGGCTTAATTTCCCTGAGTAATAAGTTCCTCATCTATAAAATGGCACAATAGCATAAAGTTCTTGCAAACTAATGATTATAAATACACACTCAGTGTCTGATGTCCTTAGTAATTGGTGGTGGTGGCGGCAATGCAGATAGTTGCTGTCTCAGTCTGACCACTTCACAAAAGAAGTGGGAGGTAAAGAGAGTCAGTAATGAATGGCCTTATCACATGTGCTAAGGTTTTATCAAAGATGCCATCCCCTTTCTGTGGCTGGTACACATAAATTGAACTTCATAATCTTATTGAGACTTGCAAGATATGACCTAAGTTTAAAGAAGCAATTGGCCACCGCTTGGTTTCAAGATGGCAACTGGAATCCCAGATCAAAGTTAGAACGATGCAGAGTAGGAGGACTTCGCTAAAGCCAACAAAAACCAATTCCTTTACCAAGAATTAGGGAATAGACAGGATTAAGATGTAGCCCTAATCCGTCCCCTAGTCCCCAGCCAAGCAAATGAATCCCAGCAGCTTCTGGGTCAGAAAGCAAGAAAACTCCCCGGCAACAAATTCAGACTGGCAGGATCTTGCAACAGCCGGGCAGGATGTGCCAAGATTGCTCAGGGGTGCAACAATGTCAATCACTCTGTCCGAATGCTGCAGACGCAAGTCCCAGCTGTGACCTGGAACCTCTGCTTGGGGTCGGAGGGGCCTTAGGTATCATTTAGTCATCCTCCCCTCTCCCGAGTCCTGTGGTCAAAATGAACCAGTCACACAGTTTTTTTGTTTTGTTTTGTTTTTTGGTAACAGGAATTGAACCCAGGGGCACTTAACCACTGAGCCACCTCCCCTGCCCTTTTTATTTTTTATTTTTGAGACAAGGTCTCACTAAGTTGCTTAGGGCCTCACTAAGTTGCTGAGGCTGGCCTCGAACTTGAGATCCTCCTGCCTCAGCCACCCATCCTCCCGGCCAGCTGCTGGGAATGCAGGAGTACACCACCACACCCAGCATCACAGTTTCCCATAAACTGAAGTCTCTTCACAAGCGTCCTGAAAATTCCCACATCCCCATGAGGTTTTGCTTTTATCTAACAGTTGAATAAACTCAGGCTAGAAGTCGGGTCTCCCTCCCCCCGACTCCATTCTAACACCTGGATATGAGGCTCAGCCTCTCCAGCACGGCCTTCATTTCCCTACCGGCTACTAGAGGTCAGGACCTTCAGTCGGCTGCACTGCATCCCCTTTCTCTGCAGAGCTGTGTGCGTGGACCCCGCAGAGCTGCCTGTCCGCACACCAGCACACCCACAAGTGCGCCTCGGCTGCCTGAGGGGCCCACTCCCGCCCTGCCCCATCCTGGCCCTCAGCTGAGCCGCCCGACTCCCCTCCTGGGAGCACAGTCACACAGCTTCCTGGAGCCAGAGGGTCGTTATTCCCAAAGGCCTCAGGCTCTGAAGGACCCACAGCTGGCATCCAGGGCTGCCCGCTGCCACTCGGGTCCTCAAGCTGTGATCTTCCAGCATGGGCTTTCTAAGCGACGTCTGAGGAGACCCTGGGCTGTGCGCTGGGGCTGGGAGCCTCGGCTCCGGGTGGTCCTGCCTCCCTCCTCCTCCCTGGGTCTGCTCGTCACACCCCGGTGTCTGGGCCGCCATGTCTCCCCCTCTGCCCGCCATGTCTCTCTCCTCCTGGGTGGTAGCAGGGTTGTGTTGGTGGGGGCCTAGCTGCTGGTGCAGGGAGGGTCAGGGCTGGCTGTGCCCAGGGCAGAGGCCTCTCCGGGGCTTCCACCTGCTCACGGGTCCTGAGACAGAGAGCGGGAAGGAAGGAAAGAAGCCTGGCCTCAGGCAGCATTTTGTCTGAGGGCCTGCTCTTCCCAGATCCCACCTCAGGGCACTCAAACCCCGTCGAGTGCCTGAGTCCAGAAGGTTCTGGGCAGTGGAGATGGAGCCCTCCGATTACAGAGTGAGACAAGACCCCCTTTTCCCTCATTCCACCCAGACCCACCACCCCTGCCAGAAGGCCCCCAGCCAAACAGCAGCCACCTTGTACAGTGGCCACCTGGGAAATGCCCTGGGCCTCGGGAAGGGGCCTGCGTTACGTAGGGCAACCTCCTCCTCCGGCCCCATCGGTGAACCTGGACGTGGGCCACACAGCACTTTAATGAAGTGGCAGAGTGGTCCGGAAGGGAAGAAACCGCTGACGTCTTCTCTAAGACATGAAAACCGTGAGTCGCAAACAGAGATGAAGCTCAGTGAGAAAAATGCAAACAAGGTCGCTTTGGGAATGCACCGACCACCCGACCACCTGATCAGATCACCGCCTGCAGGAGAGAAGAGGGACTCGGCTGGTCCTGGATAAGCCGAGGCTGGGGAAGTGGCAGGGAGAGCTTGGGAGCCACTGTACTCCTCCCAAGCAGACGCCCCACGACCAGGAGCACGGAGCGGGGAGGATAGCGCCAACCACCCCTTCCCGCAGGAGGAACTTTCCACAGGGAGCGGCCGAGGCTGCCAGCCACCGCAGTGTCCACTGCCACCGCCCCGATGGTGACCATGGTGAGAGAGACCGTGGGGTCAATTACAGTAACTTTCTCAACTTTGCCACGTGCCTATTAAGAAACTCAGAGAAGCAACCAGCCAATGCGGGCCCTGAATGTGTACCCAGCATATTCCTCTGGCTTATCTTAGCAAGTTGAAACAAAACAAAATAAAGAGTAAAAACTAAGATACAAATAGCCATCCTTATTGACTGCTCACTCCCTACCAGGCACTATGTGTATGTCACCTCCCTTAGTAACCACATGGACCTTATGAAGTAGGTACCATGATCACAACTAGACTATTGCTAAGGAAACTGAGGCTCAGAGAGGTTAAGTGACAAGCCTATGTTCACATAGCTAATAAGCACTCTAGCAAGGACTGGACTCCAGACCTACCTGGAAGAAGGTTGGTGCTTGTAGCCATCGTGTGTCCTGCCCTGGAGAGGTTTGGTGTGTCCTTGCCCACAGAAGGAGCAGATGGAATCCACTCCAGGATCAGACCCTGGGGCAGTGACACAGCCATCCCAGGCCATGTAACTAGGTTCTATCACGGGCCTTCCATCCACCGTGGTTCTTTCTGCAGCCTAGTCCTGCTACCAGCTTTCCAACTTCCATCTCTCCTGAAGTACCCTTCCAGGGCCCTCCTCTCCGCTATCCACATGCTGCGTCCAGCCCAGGGGGACCCCATTCCCAAACAAGACATTCCTTCCTACCCGAGAGGGGCCTGGTGGCCGTGTTGCTCGGCCTACAGAGAACACACGTGAGCCCACAATTCCACCCAGGCATTCCGGGTGATCTCCATGTCTTCAAAGGTCCCCCTGTTGGCGAGGACCCAGGCATGGAAATCACAGGTCACCCCCATTTTTACCCTGGGGGACTTGGAAAAGCCAGCATGATCTCTACTGTTATCTGCATTTCCTGTGAACTTGGTTACCCTTCTAGGTGAGCAATAAAAGTCTCACAAACACAGTCCCCCCCTGGCCCAGAGAGTTCCCAGCAAGCCAGTCCCGGTGTGGGTGGGTGTGCCAAGACAGGGAGAAAACCCCAGACGGAGCTCAAGCCTGGCAGTAATACAAGTTCTTCACAGAGTCCCATTTCAGCCACCATTAAAAGGGTGGATTGGGGCTTTTTAAAAAATTACTTTTTATCAGGAATCAGGAAAACAGACCATATCTGATTTGTCAGACACTCAAAACAAACAAGCAAAATCCCTAAACCTCCTCCCCCTGGGTCTTTTCTCCAGGGAGGCCTTGAGGGCATTTTTACATTTTATGGTCTAATCCAAGAAAGAGGCTTTTCTCCTGTGGTCAGATGACCTGGGTTGAGATCTTTGCTCTGTAATTGACTATGATCTCAAAGAACCTCCCCCTCCTCCCTGAGCCTCAGTAAGCGGCTGTAAGAAGGGGATATGTATAATAACAGGATCTCCATCCTGGGTTGTCAGGAGGGATAAAGGAGCGGGAGCGGGCCCAGGAAACGGGTTGTCAGGCTGAAGACATGCCAGGATCATGGACGCTCATGAAACCACACAGTGCTGGGTCCCAACCCTGCCTTCCTTGCTCAGTTGGTCTGAGGTAGGGCCTGAGAATGTGCTTTTCAACACGTTCACAGGTGATGCTGAAGCTGCTGGTCCGGGGACCACACTTTGAGAACCATTGCCTCAGAACAATACCTGGTCCAGGGACCATGCTTTGAGAACCATTGTCTCAGAACAATACCTGGCACATGAGTACTTGAAAACGTCAGCTGACATGGCTGCTATGACGTTCTCTTCCCCATGGCTCTTAAAGGGTTTCAGAGAAAAAGCTTCCAGATTGAACAAAAATCCCCAGGGCAGCCATGGCTCCTTGTGGCCACTGGACTGCTGCAGGCTTACACCTCTTTCAGGCCCACATTTCCAGTATTCACCCACCTGCCTTCAATGCCTCCCTCCCCCTTTATGCCCTAGTCCTGGATCTTGCCATTCCTTGCCTGGTCTACAGGAAATCACCCAATTTCATATATACTAGGTTCTTGAAAATATGTACTGATATGGAATAACATACTCACGTGATGTGAGGGGAATGCTTTCCCCCAGAGCTATGGAGCACTGAAAACTCCCTAATCGCCTGTCTCTGGAGCCCGTCTCTGGGTGACATCTCCTCAGCATTTTGTACCTACACGCTCCTTTCTTTCACAGTTGAACGTGTGATAACCTCAAGGCGGTGAGGCTGAAGATTTGCCATTTCGGCTTGCCTACTGATTTTCACCTTTATCTCAAACATGTTAAGGCCTGTGGCTGTCAACTTCAAGACCCATTTTTCTATTTAGCTTCATAAAGTATGAGAAAAGTACAATAAAAATGCCACATAATTATATAAAATTCAAGTAATCACTAAGGAGGCCAAGCACAGCGAAGCTGCCTTTAAGGAACCAATTGACTGGTGGGTAGCCCTGTGGGGACAGGGGGCCACCCAGCCAGCAGGATGAGCTCACTCTCAGCCCCCATTAGCTCAACCCCATTTTCTTACCTCCAGTGACCATCAGGAACTTCCTGGGCCACCCCGGTGCTTACAAGCTCCACCAGGCCTTGGTTCCAAGTACTGCCCACTCCACAATGCAACCGTAATGACCTTCTCACCAAAATAACACAAACCCCGATGGAGCATCTGTGCATCCAAACCCCTTGGTATATTGGCCCCAATTCTACCTTCAAAGCAGAGCATACGTAGCATTCCCCCCATGCCCTGCAGACCCACCAAATGACTCTTTTCTACTGGGGGATCCTGCTTATTAGCGAAGCTTTCCCAGGTTGATCAAAGAAAAGCAAAAATGTTCTCCCTTTTTCAATTTGTGTTTGGAAATGACTTTGCTCACTCTATCCTCTCTCCACTCCATTTGCCCTGAGTTCTTACGAGTCCTATCTGTGTCCCTACAAGGCATGTTCATTTATTCTGGGCCTGTTTCTACATCTTTGCTGTTCCAATCAGTTCTTCAGGTCATGCTGTGCTGTGTGTTGCCCAGGGAGAACGCTTCACAGGGGTCTCCTCCTTCAGCTCTGTGCCTCACACACCCTTAATATTCTTTGGGATGAGGAGCTAGAGGACAATGGCTTTGTGGGACTCTTGCAAACATGAGAAGCAAATTGAAAAAAATGCATATATATACGTAATATACATGTTTGTGTATGTATTATATATGTACACACATATGCACACACATACATATATACCACACACTATGGGGCACCCATGACCTACTGGCAACTGGGGTGACTAAATTTCCCTTCTTCCTAGAACTAGCTCACTCAGAACCATTGACTCTACACAAGTTTCTGTATCAACAAAATTGTAGTTTCAATAAAAGAGATGGAACTTTCTGGGCTAGGGGAAAGGTCTTTAACAAACAAGGCAGCCTGCTGATGGCAGATGGTGTATATGTAACCCAAGATACCTAGCAAGGCAGTACAAACATGCAGGACGTTTCACATCATCAGTTTCAAAAGTTATAAGGAACCAATTATCCTCCAGAGCTGGCGCTAGGATCTACAGTTCCACCTGGAAGCCTCGATTTTCCTTCTGGGCACTATTCAAAACAGACTGAAGGAAAAGAAAAATCGATACTGGAAATGTCAGAGATTTTTCCGGTCAGTGTCTCGTGGAAATCTTTCCAGGCTCCTGCAGATCAAACGACCTGTCTTCCCTGTGTGCAGACCCGGGATAAGCACCGTTTTTCTACCTGCTTCCCTGTGCCCTTCTTCACGGGGGATATTCTTTCCATGAGTCTTTCTTTAAAACTGTAAAATGAAAATGCTCAATGGCCAAAGCAGAGCCACAGAAAGGGCTCTGCAGGTAATGAGCTGAGTTGGAAGGCGGGTCCCAGGGGGGACGGACCTCACTGCTGAGTGCGGGTGCCTGGGGGTGCCCATCTGCACTGAGGAGCCACCCACCCTTCCCTTCCCAAGAAGCCATATCCACAGCTGGGGTGACTTGCCTGCCCACCCTGGGCTCCGCTGCTCATCTGCCTCCACACCTTCCTCTCACCCGCTTGCTGGGGGAAGTTCTTTCTGGAGCCCTTTCAGGTTTTCCTTCCTGAAACTCTCACTGGTAGCTGGAGCTTGCCCCTGTGAGCCTGGATTTCCCTCCTCACATGGAGATTTCTCCTGAAACTGGAATGGCTTTGGAGTCAGCTCCTATTCAAGTAGCACCTGGCACTGGGTTTTAACCCAACTCTCTTGAACACCTTCACAGATGGGGCCGCAGCCAGGGTCACTTACCCTATTTTTCTTTTTTTAAAAAAACTTTACATATATATTTTAGTTATTGATAGACCTTTATCTTTTATTTATTTATATGCGGTGCTGAGAATTGAACCCAGTGCTTCATGCATGCCAGGCAAGTGCTCTACCACTGAGTCACGACCCCAGCCCTACCCTATTATTCTTTTCATGCTGTTTTTCTTAAATCCAGCCACTCTGTGTGTGGGTGCATGGGTGTGTGTGTGTGTGTGTGTGTGTGTGTGTGCGTGTGATGTTACTGGGGATGGAACCCAGGAACATTCTATCTTAAGCTACATCCTCAGCCCGTTTTATTTTATTTTGGGACAGGGTCTCATTAAGTTGCCCAGGCTGGCCTCAGACTTGGAATCCTCTTGCCTCAGGCTCTTATGAGGCTGGGATTACAGGTGTGCACTATCAAGTGGGTTTTTTTTTAAATGTCACTGTGTTTAAAAAGGAAATTGTAGCAACATCATTTACCATAAGCAGAGTATATCATTCAATGATCAACTTAATGCAAACAAATCATGTCACAAAATCCTAACTAGACCGTGACCCTCACAAAGGCACCAAGGTTTGAGACCTGCTCCCATTCCCTCCTCCTTACACACAGGAGATGGCCAGCTCCCTGAAAAGGGTACGAGACACACAAAATAGCCCAAGACTCTCTCTGGCATTAAAGGAAAATTTAAAAAAGGGGGGACACTTTCTAACCACAAGCTTTGACATTACCCAGTGCCACTGTGGGTCATGCCTCCTGTAATCATTTCGGGTATCTGGTAAACAGCCCCTCCCGCTCTTCCAAGAATCTATTATGCACTCTACAGAGAGTGGGGAACCAAACATTTAAAAACAGCCAAAGGTTCTGCAGCCACATTTTGAAAAACAGTGTCTTCAAGAGCCTTCTTTCCAGTCTAGCACCTTAAATAAGGAAAATCCCAGGCTCAAAACTATGACAATCAGCCCCCACCCCACGCGTCCAGAAAAAGACTCGCTAGATATTCACCAAGCAGCCTCTCTGATTAAACCCTTGATAGGAAGTGACAAGTGGTTATTAGTTTCTCAGGACCTGGCATGCTGTGTAAGCAGTATTAACCGCCCCCGAAAACCTCAGGGCTTCCCAGATAAAGTCCCCACCCAAACATCCCTCCCCACCCCGACCGAGTGTAGCCCCCAACACCAAGAGACGCTGACATTTAAAACCTGATTGAAACCACACCAAACCTGCCTCCTTCAAAGGTCAAGGAGGAAGGTGGCCCAGCCCAGAGGCCTCTCCAGGACTGTGAGAAACCACTCTGTAGCTGGACAGAGAAGTCAATGGACAGAGGCAGCAGGGAGACAGCGAGCCCAGGCCGACCTCTGGGTCAAGGGCAAAAACGATTCACGTCTGCAACTCATGCTCTCCCTTTCCATCTTCGTGCTTCTCTCCCCCTGCACGGAGTCTGACACACGACCCCACCAAACTCCAGGCTTCTGTTGGGTCCTGATTTGTCTCAATTTAGAGGAGCCGTTTTTTGCTTTGTGTGGGTCAGTGGCTGATGCTTGCCATTCTTTGGAAGTGTACATAAAAAGTTTAAGCTTCCTGAATTTTGGGAAGATGATAAAATGGAGACTGCGTTGTTTTTTTAAAAATGAAGTGTCTGCAAGCTGGCTAAAAAGTATGCTCCACTTGGAACCCACCGAAAACCAAGATCTTCAGCATTGCTGTTACTTTCCTACTAAGAAGGGGTTACACTTTAGAGTAACACACAGGCACTCACATAAATATAACAAACACGATTACTCTCTCCTGCATCGTGTCTGTCACTAAGCACTTTATAAATAACCAACTTATCTTTAGTCTTCACCACAAGCCTGTAAGGTTAGGTCCTATTACCCCTGTTCTACAGAAAAAGAAACTAAAACACAGAGAGGTAAAGCAAACTGCTCAGGGCCACACAGCTAGGGAACAGCGATGCTGGGCACTGAACCCATGTCATCTGCCTCGAAGGTCCATGATCTTGACCACTAGCCTATGCTGCCCTCACACACCAGTTACACAGTGCTTCAGGTGTGTTACTGCATGTAAATCATCCAATAACCTTATAAGGCAAGCTGTGTTTGATTCCTATTTTACAGATGAGGAAACTGAGCACAGACAGATAAAACAACTTGTCCGGCCCACTCAGCACACAGTGGGAGGTGGGGACTCTGACTTCACTGAACTGTCACCCACTCAGTTAGTCATTGTCCTTCAGCACCTCCGCCCACACACCTTTGGTTTATTCAGGAAAGCAGCTTGTGTCTGTGGATTAAAAATGATCCTCTAAGTAGATCCAGAACCTTGAACTCATTAGCCCCACAAGAGTGTGCAGGCAGGAGGGAGATTGACATCTAATCCAGTCCTGCCTTCAACAGAACAGACCAGGAGGCTGGGTCGGGAAATAGCCAGCCAAAGGGCACATACCCTTAAACCCAACCAAATGTCACCCACAGGGGTGGGAGGGGGTATCCCAGGAGCAGGGATTCTCAAAGTGTGGTTGGGGACGCTGGGGGCCTCCTCCAGACCCTTTCAAGGGATCCATGTAGTCACAATCACTTTCTCAATAGTCTTTGCCTCTCCCTGCCTGCACAGTAGAGTTTTCCAGAGACCACGTGACATGTGACATCACCACAGACTGAAGGGGAAGCAGACAGAGAATCCAGCCGTCTTCCATGAAGCCAGACGGCACGGAGACTGCCCAACACATCAAACGAAGCCAGTGCTCTCGCTTTTTTTAAATTCTGAAAAAGCTATTTTTCATAAAAGTGATATGTATATGACTATGTAATAGGTTTAAATGAATTAAGACATATTTTAAAACTTCTTGGGTTTCATTTCTAATATGGTAAAGACTGACAGTCATAACCTGAATAAGCAGCAATTTCTAAGAGCCTACAGGGTTTCTGGGATCAAAAAGCCTGAGCACAACTGCACAGGGGCCTGGGGTCTCCATTACCTGCCAGGGTCGCCGGGTGCCCTCCACAGCAGCCGCCCTGTGCGTATGTAGCTGGGGTTCTGAAGAACACCCAGGCGTACAGCACATGGTCCTTCAGGAACATGGTCCACGTGCCTGATAATGACGGATGCTCGGATGCACACAACTTACCTGGAAATAGTCTGTAATGAACGAGCCAAGTTCACTCTTCAGCAGGCGCCTGGGGAGAGAGAAACACTGTCAAGCAGGCCTCGGTGATACAGCTCGTGGTGACCAGTTCCTGGTGCAGGACAATGACAGTGTGCTCACTAGCAGCATAAGGGCTGAGACCCAGCCTGAGCAGGGCATGCACTTTCCCGGGTCCTGGTAATGCCCTCTTTGGCCTCCAGGTCAATGCAGCAGTGCAAATCCTAGAAGGAGATTGGTTCCTTAGTTCACTCTATAAAGGTGACCGTCTGCAGAGGGCAGCTGCAGGAAATCCTAACTCTCACCGAGCTGGCTAGGGCAGGCCAGGTCACTTGACTTTATGTGAAAAAAAGCAAAAAGACAAAAAGCAAGGAAGACAAAGACAGCGCTTTGCAACTTTCCACAATTTCAAAGCACGTCACAGTCTAAGAGACGTTTTTCACAGTCTTCCATCAAGGACTTAAAGTGTGTAAGTGGGATGGTGTGATTATTATTCCTCCTGCACAGATAAAGAAATTGGGACTCAGAGAAGTGCCCCAAGTAGGGGCAGAGCTGAGATTTGAACCCAGACCTTTTGCAAATTCAACATCTTTTCCCATAAACCCATCTGTCTCTCCTCCAAATCCATCAGAGACACCCCAGCTTGAAATTCAACTGGGCACCATGGTTTGGGTGGTCTCATCACAGATCACAGAGGGGAGGGTCCGAGGCAGTCTTCAAAGGAGACCACAAAGAGGAGAACAGAGAGAGTCTAATTATCCAGCAGAGACATTTACTGAGCTGCCTTGTGTGTGTCACATGCTGACCTCGCACCAGGAGAACAAAAGAGAACAAGACAGACAAGACCTCTGCTCTTGCGAAGTTTCTACTCTTATGGGCAGAAGGTGGGGTGGGGGGCAGGCAGAGATAAACAGCACGTCAATAACTATGCTCACAAGGTAATTTCAAAGTCTTGAGTGCTAAACAATAAAATTAAAAAATGGGGAATTTTGGCACCAGATCTCATTTCCCTATGACAAATAAAGGGACCATCCCAACTGTTGCATCTATAAATCAATCCAGAGTGGATGAAGAAGTTAAAAACATGAATAACTGGTTCCCAAGGTCCAATGTGTTCCTGAGGGAATAAACTCTTCATGATCTCAAATGATTTCATTTGCTCATCCCACCAGCTGTGGGTACTGAAAAGCAAATGCTCAAACTTCTGACAACCCTGCGTATGAACTGACTCCCCCCAAACACGCTCGCACATGTCACTGAAGGCTAAATGGGAGCTTCCAGCCAGATGTTGTTAGGTGCCGAAAACAAGCAGAAGAATTACTGAGACAGAGAAGAGAGAAACACTCATGAGCTAAAATTTTAAGTGTAAGCTCAGGAAAGCTGCAAACATGTGTTGAACAAGAAAAAGAGCTTCCTTTTGCTGCAGCAGAAAACACTTCCAGGGGTAGATGGAACATTTTGAGATTCCAGTTAAACGGCAGGGCCCTGGAGGGCTACCCCGTCAACACACCCCAGGGGTTCTCCCAGATGTGGGCAGGTCTGGTCAGAGATGGGAAAGACTTCATCAAGTCACTGCTGGTCTTCAGGGCTGGGGCTACAAGTGTCTTGGGGGACAGGAAACGGAACTCTAGAGGGCAGCCCCAAGTGGAAGGAAGAAGAGACAGGGAGCCTGCTTCTGACCACAGGGCAGAGAAATACCTCCTGACAAAGTCATCTCAGCTCTTGGGAAGTCTCAAAGCCACAGAGAAGCCAAGCTCATGAAAAAGTAGAAAAACAAGTCCTGGTCATGGCTCCTTGAGGCGGAGCTTTGCAGGGTTGGGTGCTCATGAGGCTGGGGGCACCCTGGGGATCTGGGGTCCTGAGGAACCCGGGCGTGGGGAAGATGGGAAGAGAAAGAGGTCGAGGAGAAGGAGAGACCTTCGAGATCCAGATCGAGGGCACCTCCTGGAGCAACTGGGGGGAGGGATCTGGGCTGGCATGAAGATTGCGAATCGGGTTGGACGTGGCTCCCCAAGTGACGACGGTCCTGGGACAGCACAGTGGTACTCAGGGAGCATGTGAGGCCACCCAGTTGAGGATCCCCAGCGGCCTCCCTGGCTCCCTCCAGGGAGGGCAGAAGATGCTGCTCCCTACGAGGAGGTGAGGGTGCAGCACCAGCTCACAGCTGCCAGGGCGGCAGCAAGCCACAGAGCGCGACAGGAAGGCCACGCTCTAGGTCAGATCAGCTGATACAGGAGAGAAGCCAAGCATGGACTTAACCCAGCTGCCAAGACAGACGTGGCTGAAGGGCTCTGGAGCCAGAAGCAGCCATCCCAGAGGCCACAGGATGGTGGTGGATGAGAACACGGTGGAATGTGAAGAGGAATTCTCCACTACGTGGATACGGTGACAGTGACAATTAGTTCTTTACTACTCCAGAGCCAGTCATGGAGGTGGGAACCTGCCATAGATACTTGAAATGGAGCGGACCACAGTAGAGCCACATGCTTATCCTATTAACAAACCCCAAGTTCAAGACCCTCTCCAGTGAGCCACCGATAGAGTTATCGGAACAAAAAAGACAACTTACGTCAAGGCTCTGTCGTCCTAAGCAACAAATCAGTAAGCTGTGTCGCCCCATCCCTTACAAAACCCTGCCTTATTTCTGTCTGAGCAGGTTATGAGTCAGGGTCCCGCATTGACATACAGTTTTTACTGTAGCAATACAGTAGGAATCAAGTAAAGAGCTAATTTAAAAATCATGGTTCATCCATGCAATGCAATTCTTTGCAATTGTTTAAAAAAAATACAAAAGGTACCATTAAGTAATGATATGAAAATGCATAAGTTACTTTAAGCAAAAAGAAACCAAGAATGTATGTAGAATAGTGCATACGACAAGCAGCATTGTGAAAAGAGAGGGAAAAAATAGGAACATACGTTTTTATTTACATAATACCCAGAAATTCACTGGTCAGTTCTGCTCTTTTAACCTGCTGCTTGAGTCTGCATGAGCTATGTAATTTGGTTTCCACTAGGCCCTTCAAATCAAAAGAGAGGGCACTTTGATTTTTTTTTTTTTTAACACACAAAACACATGTGTTTTTAAAAATCACATTTAAAAGCACTGGATTGTGAGTTCTCCTCTCAGTGCCCCCGGCAAGGAACTGGAGAGGGCTGAAGCTGTCACTGAAATTTAAATAGGGCAACACATTAGCAAATGGTATTTCCTGAACTTAGAGGGAGATGCTGGCTGACAGATATCTCACCCCATCAGACCCCAGTCCAGGCTGGGGACCTCATATATAGTGACCCATGCTGTCCACTGTGTGTCCATATGAACTCCTGACAAGTGCATCAAGAAACTCTGGAATTATAAGCTGCTGTTGCAATACTTATCTTTGAGGAGGAGGTAATGGCTGGGTTCTGGGATGCAGGGAAGAGATTCTCCGTTGTGTACCGTGTTAGAGGTTTAACATTTGGAACCACATGAATACAATTCTACGCAAAAGCGATTCCTAAAAGATTCTAATATTAACAAGAACCACTGCCAAGGTCACCAGGGATGGCCTGAAGCCTGAGAAAAAAACAGTGGAAGTGAGTCCCCAGAGAGCACACCAGGAAGCAGGCTGGGTGACAGAGAATCCACAAAGCCTTGGAACCTGCCCATCCAGACCCGCCTCAGGCTGGGGACCTGAGAGCCTTTGTCCCAAGGCAACGGAGAGCAGGAAGAGGTGAGCAAAAGGGGCCAGGGCCACTTCTACACCCCCCACCTACTCTGCTTGTACTGGTTTATGAGGAAAGGTCTCTACACCCCTGCCCTTGCCTCAGCTGGACTGAGAGGAAGGGGTTTCCACACCTCACTCTTCATGATGCCATCTCCAGCGGAACTTGGCAGAAGCTTCTCCATGCAAGAGACACACGCTCCCCCTCACCAGCAGAAAAGCGAAGAGTAACTGAGGGCAGGAACCCAGGAGTTAATTCTTTGGAAACCTGCTATGGGTTAGACATGGAGTGTGATGCAAGGGGACAAGGCCAAGACAGAGCTCAGACAATAACTTTCTCCTCCCCGGGGCACAGGAGATTCGTCTTTTCAACTATTATTCTCAGAAGTCGAGAGTAAAAAGTATCAAGGCATCAGAGACACACAGGCCCAAATCACAGAGGGACACTTTCCTCCTCCATAATCTGGCGCACTAAGTTTGCCCATTTAATCTGAAAATCACAAGAAAAGAGGAAAAAAGCAGAAGACAAATTTAACAGCTCATGGGTGGTGGTTCCTTAGATGCAAAAAAGATGAAAATTCCGACTTCCAATTCTGAGCACCTAGGTTCCCGAGGGGCTCAGAGTCCTGGAATTCAGCAGCCTCTGTCTACTTTTTCCAATCTTTCTTAGGGTTTCTTCCCTGTGAACAGAAAAGCAATTACTTGATGAAAAAATAAAATAGTAAGGAATAAGAAACAAATTCCTTCCAGGGTGGAGCCTGACTTTTTTCCAGTTCAAGTTTACTGAGCACTTTCCAGGTGCCAGGCACCAAGGTCAGTAACGTGTGTGACCACATTTTTTCCTAGGCCACAGTGATACCTCTGCTGTTTATACACCAGGGCACTGACGGTGCAGGAAGCCTGGAGGCAGCCACCTGTGTCTGAAACCCCACAGTCCCTTCATAGCTATCATGAGCAGTAACCTGAGCAAACCTTTCACTCCTTCCCTCCTCCATTTCCTCAGTCAGAATGTGGGGATAATAAGGGACGTTACCCCACAGGATCAGCGCAAGGGCAAAATGAGTTACGTCCCACCAAGTTCCTAGAACAGCACGTGGCACATGGCAAGGCTTGCCAAGCACTGGCCCCCGTTGTTCCACCCAGGTCTGCTGAACTCCAAAGCCCACCCCTCTAAGGACCCCACCCTCCTCTGGCTCCTCAGCAGCTTCTTAACAGTTCAGCCAGACCAGCATTTTCTGAACCTGGAATTAAGGACCTTGGGGAAACTCATGAAGGGGGAAGTCCAGCAGGGCCAGACCAGCCGATCAAAGGGTTGAAAGGTGGGAAGATGGAGAGGGCACTGGAGAAGTGTTGCTGGAGGGAGGGGCTGATGAGAGAGCAACCTCACAGCCCAGGCTGCTCCCAGTGGTCCGTGCGACATATTGAACTTCCACGCCTGGTTTCATTTGAAAACAGAATTCTGCTGCTCACGCCAGTCCCCCACAAGCCACGGAGCTGGAGGGAGAAGGAAGCTGGGGAGCTGAGACTAATGGGAAGGGACCCAACCAAAAAGGGAAATGGCTTCAAGCTCAATCAGAAGTGAAAAGGAGCCACCAGAGGGATAAAGCAGGCAATGATTCACTGGCCTGTAATATCTTACCGCTTCTGCTCCCAGACTGACCAGCTGAGTCGCCACCCCAGTTAACGGGATTTCCGGTCATTACTCAGAAACAAAATTTCACTCCTCGCCATCGTGTCAACTCAGGCTCCACGTCCGTGGGCTCGAAGGTCAAGGAGGCCTGACCGAAGCTGGATTCCAAGCTGGCGTTAAGGCGCAGGGCAGCAGGACACAGGCTGAGCTGGGTGAGGACAGAGCTGCGACCCCCCTGGCACACAGGGGAAGATCCAAAGCGGCGAATTGCTCCACTTGCCGGACTCCTCCTGGCAGGTGAGGCGAAGATGCCGAGGTAGCGTAGATGCAGATCCGCCAGGATGAGGAGGGACAGACAGCAGGACTGATGGCTACATAAATGTATCTGTGCTGTCTGACAAGTAGGGGTGCCCCAGGGCCCCTCCAAGTACCGAGGTTCCTGTATGGGATCCACTCAGACCACCTCAAGATCCAGGAAAACAGCAGCGGGTCCCGAGGCCCTGTGCCCAACACTGCAGCCGGGCGGTGCCCAACCAACCTGATTGGCTCCATACTCTGAAGATGCCCCATCTCACGTCGGCACCAGGAAGTGGTTCAAGGAGACAGCAGCATCTCTTAGGCAGCAACAAAGGAAAATGCACCTTTCTCCTCGGCCCATTCTCTTGCAGACCACTGGAGCTGGTGACTCAGGTGTGATGCTGGCTACCCCACCTCTCTGCCGCCGGCACCCCAGTGGGGACAGTGGGAAACAGGGGGAAACCACCAGTGGGAATGTACTGAGCTCCTGGCTCTGTGGCTCATGCTGTGCTGGGCAGGTGGCACATAACATCCTGAATTCTCCAAGAGCCTCCCGGCTTGGAGTTGAACTTCATTTTGCAGATGAGAAGAATGGCGCTCAAATGTTCAAATAGAGGCCTCCCTGAACATCGGGCTGGGGTGCCCCAGACCCACAGGGACAGGCCAGGAAGGTGAGTCGGGGAGGCTGTGAATGGTGAAGGCCGAGGAAAACCCCTCTAGAGCCAGCAGCCCTGGCTGGTGTCCACCATCGCTTCCAAGCCAGCATTGCCAGATCTGAACTTTCCAGAAGGGCCAGAAACCTGGAGTTTTGAAGGATGAGCAGATTTCTAGATGCCATGCCCCACAGGTTTCTGGTTCCCAGTTCCCTCTTCCGGACCCTTCCTCCCCTCAACGGCAAGTCTGTGTCTCAACCACGGCAGGCAGAGCTGCCAGAATAAAACCAGGCGGAAGACCTTACCTTAATCCCTGCCGGCCTGGGGTCCTCACAAGGTAATGCCTCCAGTCCCCTCGAGGTCTGTTGGGAGCCTGTGACGCGGTGACCACAAGGCCAGCCCTGCGTGCCTCCTGAAGTCTGCTCACAACCAGAAGGCCCAGGTTCCAATCCCAGCCCAGGTCAGATGATACCCAGTGAGCTATTCCACATCCATGGGCCTGCACCTCCTTATGATGGGGATGTTGATCTCTCCCATGGGGGTGTGGGGAGCCGTATAGGGTTAACACACCAAGCACTGAGGAGAGCTGGCTTGGATCCCACACCAAGCGTCTGCTTGACCTCATGGCTCCATCGTGCCTCACACTGGTTGGTCTCCTCTGCCAGCTCTTTCTCATCTCCACCTCCCCAGCTATGGCTCCCACCACAGTAGACAGACTCAGAGAGACATGGAAAAGCCCGGGATGGATCTCCCTACAGGGTTCTGGCAGTCAGCTGGCTGACTCAGGAGGAGGATGTTTCACCTCAGACGTGCCAGAGATCAAGCAAAATTCCTGGAACCTCCTCTTTCCTTGAAAATATCTGGGGTTTCCTTCATGCCACCTCTTCCTCCCCAAGAACAGAAGCAGGGTGGTTGGAGAGCAAAGGAAAATGTGTGTTTCCTGCCTCCGGCCAGCCGTAGATAACTCATCTCTGACTTCCCGGAAACCTCATCTCTGAGCTTTTATTTCTGCAGAGAGTCGAGGGCACAGAGCTGGTGGTGGCAAGATGGTTATATCCTCAGTTACCCTTCCACCTGATTCCCAGCTGCTCATCCTTCAGATTTCAACATAGGTATCATTTCCGCCTAAGTCTAAGTATGTGCCCATCCTCTGCACACCCCAGCACACCAGAGTCTGCTGCCACCCCACTTCAAACATCAGATGTGGCTGCCTGCTCAGTTACCCCTCTCACTGCCGTAAGCTCCCAGAGCAAGAACCACCGGCCTCAATGGCTGCCCCAGAACACAGTCCGGGACCTGGCAGCGCATGCCACAGACATTCATTAAGTGACTTAGTAACAGAATCAATCGCCTTCCCTCCACACCGCCAACCACCTGTGTGCACAGGTTCTCACTAGACCCAGTAACATAAATCTTTCCATGTTTTCCTTACTCTTCCTGGTCACATGAATCAGCAGCACAGACGCCTGCTTAGGAAGAGCGTAGTCCCTCTGTCAAAGTCCAGCCACTTCCATTCCTGGAGGCCACACCTCTAAGTCAGACCTGGTCCCACAGCCGACTGCAGCCACATCAGAGGTGAGGCTGGAGAGGGGGCATTAAAAACCACATCAAGGCCCCACAGAGAATTCAAACAGGAATGTCCAGGATGAGCCCAAATCCAGGCTGGTGGAACTCAGTGGAGCCAGAATCGAAGATGGTCATGACTGGCAATTTCATAGAACACGTCTACCCAGAAAGGTCATTTTCTTGCCGTTGGGGACATAACATCATGTAAGCTCTGCTACCTGAGGCAGTTTCAATAGAAAATATTCTGATTTATGGTTTTCATATCAACAGACCATGTGCCTTGGTTTTTATTTGGGGAAAACTGGCCACCGAGCATGATGCTTCTGATGGATCTATTCTCCAAGTGTGGAAACTCATGACTCTAAATTCAATACTGCATTCTAGAACTTAACTAACCTCAGTCCAAAGCTCTTCCTCATAGCCACCTCAAAGGTCATCTGCTAAAATATAAATTAAGAGTTCGTACTCAATGGCACATTTTAAAAGAAAGGGTCAATTTTTGTAATGATGACCTTATAAGACCCAGCTGACATTTACCTTCCTAGTCATCCATTGTGTCGGCTGAACTTCACATAAATTCACCTTTCCCAGGTCCATCCTAACACCAGAGTTAGAGAAGGGTTGGCTGGGACAGGTGATGGGAGAAGATGATTCAGCTTTGACATTGGACTTGGATAAACCATAAAAAAGTTTATTGCTGTTTGGCTTGAGTAGTATGGAGAGCTGAGAGAGGCATTTCCTCTCGTTCTCGTCTCTGCGGAAAGGAGAAGCAGATGGCTCTCCTTGCAAGAACCAGGCCTCACCCAAGCTTCAATTCCAAGCTCGCTCTTGATGGAGCCCGACTGTCTCCCCAGTTCAACGTGAGCTCACCTCATCGGAACTGCTGGGGAAGACTTCATGCAGCGCTATTCATGGGGCAATTGGTCACACTGTCCTGTGCATGCAGGAGTATCACGTATCACTTTATGGTTCCTAAGTGTTCCCAATAATAAGAACAATAATGACTAGCATTTATTAACCATTGATTTTGCACTGGATCAGATACTGAGGACACTCCAGTGTCTCAATCCTCCCTCCACCATGAGGTTGGTGCCATTTTTTATCATCCTCACTTTATAAGAGAAAAAAAAAAAAAAAGACAGGAAAATAAAGCAACTTGTCTAAGGTCACATGGATAAACCAATCTTGAGCCCCGGGCTCTGAATGAGAAACTGCTCTCTCAAGTTAAAACATTCTACTGAAGAGATCTTCTGGCACATGGCAGGACAGTCACAATGGACTGAAAAATAAGCTTGGGGGCAACTTAGTCTTCTCTCCTTCCGCATCTTCAGACTGTCCCACTGTCCTGTGTCTCCACCCTCATGCTTCAGCCTGATTATGGATCTATTCTGCAAACAGGTCTTCCAGAAGGAAAATCAAAACCAGAGCATGCCTTGTAATAGGGCCAGAGAGCAGCATGCTTGCTTCAGTGTTTTAGATCCTGAAATACGGACAATGGTGTTTATTCCCACAGAGGAACCTGCAGATGAGGAAGGACATGTGGTTCAGCTTGCTGTCTGCATCCTGAGACACCCAGGTCACATATGTGGTGGGGACACACTTCAGGTTCCCAGTTATACTCTGAGCCCCTGTGATGTGGCACCTGTCTCTACTCGAGCCACTCTGGCAGAGAAGGTCAGAGGATGGAAGGTAAGAAGCAAAGAAAGCCCATGCTCTGGATTCTGAAAGCCACGACTTATTCTGGGCTCAAATCACATCTGAGCAGATACCATCAACCCAACCATCTATAGTTCCCGCCAATCTGAAAATCAAAACACAGAGGAACGTCCAGTGGTACCCCAACACTGGACAGGAGGTGCATCCGTCACCTTTTTGTCACTGTGACCTAAATACCCAACGAGAACAACTCAAAGGAGGAAAAGTTTATTTCAGTTCGTGGTTTCAGAGGTTCGGTCCATGGTCAGCCAATTCCATTGCTCTGGCCCCAGGGAAGGCAGAACATCCAGGTGTAAAGGTGTGGCAGAAAGCTGCTCAGCTCACAGCAGTCAGGAAGCAAAGAGGGGCAGGAGCCACAGGGAAGATGAAGCCTTGCAGGTCACAGGCCCAGTGACTCACCACCTTGGGCTATGCCCCACCTGCCTACAATGGCTGACCTGTTCATCCATTCAAATCAGTAAGGACTGATCAAGTTACAGCTCTCATAATCCAATCATTTTACCTCTGAGTACTCCTGCATTAACACTGGAGCTTTTGGGGGACACTTCATGTCTAAACCATAACAGGAAGGCTACAAGAGGGCCATTCCGCAGAGGAGAGTTAAGACTCAGCACACGATGAGAGATGGGCTTGCAGAGGCCTCATGAAAGGAAGGATGGCAGAAAGAAAGATCAGGAAGCATCAGCTTAACCATCCTCCCAACGTAAAACCACAAGAGCAGAGTGTGGCCAGGGACTGGATCATGTTCCCCCAGATTCCTATGTTGAAGCCCTGACTCCCAGTGGGATGGCATTTCGAGGTCCCCACTCCAAATTACATTGGGAAGTGGTTAGGTTCAGATGAGTGTCCTGAGTGTACAGCCATCATGCTGGATTAGTGCCCTTATAGGAAGGGACACACAAGAACTTCCTCCTTCTCCAGCAAGATGGTAGCCAACCAAAAGACAGTAAGTGGAGCCTCAGCCGGTAAGGAATTGGCCGTCAACTTGATCTTGGACTTCCCAGCTTCCAGAACATTAAGAAGTGAATCTCTGTTGCTTAATCCACCCAGTCTGCCGTACATGCTATAGCAGAATGAGACACTAATACAGGTGCCGAAGTCAGTCAGGCGGTCAGATCCTGACCCCACCTCTACAGCTGTGTGACCCTGGGCAAGTCATTTAGCATCTATCATCCACAATCTTCTGGTCTGTAAAGTGCTGGTGACAGAGGGCTGAGAGGAAGGTGGGATGTTCTGGTACCTAGCGCTTTCTGGGATGCAGCACCCCCACCAGCAACACTGCCCCCAGCACCCTACGTAACGGGTAGCTTGTCGGCCACACTCAACCCACAGATGTATTTTGTTTGGCCTGCACCCATGTTTGGAGAAATTTGAACTATTTACGAACACTTGAAAGTCAGGAAATTTCACATAAAAATCTCAATTTCCGGTTCTTCTTGAGAAATAAGATGAAACATCACTGGACCTGGGTTCCCACAGGATAATGCCCTCTGGACATAGGGCAAGGACCCCTCTCCATGCACCCAGGCCAGCTCCACCTATTTACAAGACCTGCTTGGCACCTCAAGACATCTGGCCAGCAGCCCAGGGCCAGCAGAGCTGGCAAAGTCTGGCATGGGCTGGATTTTTCCCTGCTGCTCGCAAATAGAGCTTTTAAGTACAATTTCAGGATCAGTCTCCCAAAGTGAGGAACAATTAGCACATTCCTAAGTCACTGTTTTATTTATTTATACTTCTGTTGGGAGCTCAGGAACCTCAAGGAAAAGCCGGGCTCTCAGTCCTGGAAGTAAAATGAGCAACAGGGGTTGGTGATCCAGCTCTGCCCCTGTCACCTACCTTCTCAGGCCTGTTTCCCCTATAAAATGAGGCCTTGGGCTGGATTCTCTTTCCTCTGTCTCTTCATATTTGTGTAATTATGACATGAAATTCAAGCAGGTGGATAGAAATTTAACACAACTCTGTTTACTTATGGGCTGTAAAGGTTTTAAGCAAAGCAGAGCTTTTCAAACACCCATTGACCTTAACACAGGCCTGAACTAAATGTAAACAGGGCCCCAAGAGTCACCTGGTTGGGTCTTTAGCCTTGATGTTCTACACTTAATATACCCAGAGAGAAATGAACACCAGGGCATTAGAAGATGGGCTGGAAGCCAGGCACAATGTCGCATGCCTGTAATCTGAGCTACTTGAGAAGCTGAAGTGTCAGGATCGAGAGTTCAAGGTCAGCCTGGGGCAACCTGGAGAGACCCCCATCTCAAAAATAAAATTAAAAGACCAACTGATTCAACCTTTTATCTTTAGCAGAGTCTGGTGCTCTGAGCCCCATCTGACTCTCTGTGCTCCTTTCACCAAGACACAAACTCAACCACACTACCCAACTTCTGGTGCTCTCTGCACACGGGCCCTCTTTCAGTTCCTTGCTCACTGCAACCACAGGACTTTTGCACCTGCACCTGGAGCCCTCTTTTCCTAGTGAACTGCCACTGACCCTCGGATCACAGCATAAGCATTGCCTCCACTACTCCTGGCCTCCCCGATGAGGTCAGGTCACATGGACTCACTCTGCTCACACCAGTTGTGCTGTGACACAGTAACACGTGTCACAGTAACACATTTACATTTTACAGGTGTTATTAGCTGGCTAACGATTATTTCCCAGCTGAACGTAAAGTCCAGGAGAGCGGGATACACATCTGTGGAGCCTGGTCATCAGGGGGGCACTCAAATGCTTGCTGGTGAATTCTTTACAAAGGAGGACTGACAATAAATCCCAAGCAGCCTGGTTCCAACCCCCAAGTCACCTTGCCTACTACGGTGCCTAACGGTTCAGCAGAGCACAGTAAAGTTTGCGGCATAAACCACAGTTACTATCCACCCACCTCCAATTCCAACCCCCCGAAACACACTAGATGCCTGAACCTTCTCTGGATCAGAGTCTAGACAGACAAGGGTCTCTGAACTCAACAGCCACAGGAGCAAGCTAATAGCCCAGAGAAAAAGCAAGAGAACCAAACAGGAAACAAACAAGCAAACCTAAGCGAAGGCCCCAGCTCAGGTCCACAGAGCCCCGGGTGTGTGGGTCACATACCTGATGTTTTCATTCAGGACGTAGAGCTCGTTGCTTTGCAAGCCGCCCCCTTTGAAAACGTTGATCACAGCAGTCTGGACGCTGCGAGGAAACAGAAGCAGCTCCTGTTAGACAATCCGCCTTCTGGGACCTTGTCCACAAGCAGCTGGGAGCCAAAGGCAGGTGGCAGGCCAGGAAGCCCGCGGCACAAACATGGCTATGCTTTCTCTCTTTGGAATCCATCACTTCCTTCTCAGGGTCCTTGGGGAGGAAGGATGGCTGAGGCTGAAAGGACTCAAGAGTGGCCCCCACTCCTTGCAGGCACACAGGTCTTCCTTCCTTGCCCTGCCGGCAGCCCTGCTGGTGAGCAGCAAGGGTAAGGGGCAGGCACGGCATCTGCTCTCAGGGAGCTCTGTGCATCGCACCACTGGGCCCGGGAGAGTCCACAGTGGTACTTGTTGCCCCAGGAGCTGACCCGGGCCGGGTTCTCTCAACTCGGAGGCCACTGTCTTCCCAGGGCAGCTTGGCAGCCTGTGGCTAATGTGAAATGAAGGGTCCTCTCCTTTCCTTGGGAGCATTTCCTACAGGCTAGGCTCCCTGCCCCTTCCATCCCTAACCCCTCGAGGTGAGCAGGCACTAGAGTTAGGGCTTCATGCCCCATTCCCAGGGACCACAGCCCAACCTGACAGCCTAGGAGGTGATTATAATCTTGTCTGCAGGAGGAGACCAGGACCTGCTTTAAAGCACAGGGGTCCACTCAGCACCAAGACCTTTCTGAGCCCCCGCTTTGCCCCCATCAGTGGAGCTGAGCTTCCTGCATCCACTCCTTGAAAAACGCCAAGCCACAAAGATGTCAGTAATGTACTAAGAGACCAGTGCATTGACTTTATCCAGAGTGTCTACGTGGGTTTGGATACTAAGCAGCCCACAGAAGCACCAAACAGTACTGACGCCCCCTGCTTGGGGCGCAGGGTCAGCTGGACACCTGCTGAAAGCTCTCGGTGTCCCCCCTCCCTGCACTCCCTGTGGTCACAGGTACCGACAACCTTTGTCTCATGGCATCATTTAGTTTTTCACAGATACACGTCCAACCTTCACAAAGATAGCAGGTTGCTTAGGTGACTCCACTCTCGGACACTCTGTCTAGGGTGTGACTGAGGGATGTGAACAGGAACTGTAAATTCCAACCCAACTGTCCTGGGCTGGTCAACTGACCCTGAAAGGCCAGGGCTTGCAGGGGTCTGATCTATCACTACTCAGACAAGGAAAGCCCACAGGTGTGTGGGAAGCCAGGAGACCCGCCCCCTTCATCCTTTGTCCCATCCATCACCACAACCTTCCAGAGCAGAGATCCCAGAAGCAGAAGCAGCTCAGATAGTCCCCAAAGGTCCCTGGTCCTGGCCTGGCCAGAGCACCACCCCCGCCCTCTTTACCTGTTCCAAGCCGAGTTGGAGCTCAGCTGCAGGGCCTGCCGGGCAGCTTGGAACCGTGGCAGGTCGCTGAGCACCGGGGAGCTCATGAAGCGTGGTCTCGGCCTGCGGAAGGAGCCCATCTTGTGGAACTCGAGGGGCAGGATGGGAGCGAGGCCACGGGTCATAAGTTCTGGTGAGGGCTCGGCTTCACCTCTAGGACCGGAGCCTTCCAGCTGCCCACGGAAGGGCTTCTGCCAGGGCTGCCTCCTGACCCTCAAGCTTTCTTAACACCACAGACTCGGCCAATACCTGGAAAGAGAGGGCAGCCTTTATTGAGAGCTCCTGGGGCTGAGGAGGCCACATCCTACAGGAGGCTGGCTGGGACTCTCCAGCCAAACTATCCCAAAAACGAACAGGAGACCCAGCAAGAGCCTCTATTTGCCTCCTGTTCCCATTGGCAAGTTTTTACAGGACATTTTTTTTTTTTTTTTTTTTTTTTGTCATTGTTATAACAATAGGGTAACCCCAGAGTGCGAAAGCAACCCCAGGGCGGACAGAAGCAGTCCCATGAAAACCCCTAAGCTGTGTCTGACTCTGGTTCCCATGCTCGTCCATCAGTTGGAGCACCATCTGGGTTTCCGCAGACCCCCAGTGTCATGCGTTAAGAGAGGCTTTGAAGACAAGGCCTCAAGGACACCAGGGCTCATGTCCCAGTACGAAAGCCCTTGTCCTGTCAGTCCCCATGTATTGTAGAGTTTTTCCCGAAGTACAACGCGGGCCTCAATCCATCCAGATATATCTACTGAGTGCTTACTCTCATTAACCACAATAACGTGAAGCATCCAAAGATCTCTTAAGACCTCGTTCCTGCCTCTGCTCATGGTCTGTGGAAAAGATAACCAACTATCATGTCCTCATTCGCGCCATAGAGATTTATGGAACCCCACATGCCACAGTCACAAACTCAGGCGAACTCTGGGGACCCAAGGAGGGCCTGGGACCACGTGCCTGCCCTCTGAGCTTACAATTGCCAGGACTGTGGCACATCACGCTTACTCCTCTGCCCTGCTCTTGATCTTATCTACAGTTCCCCTTGCCCAGAACTCTCTTTCCTTTGCTTTTTGCTTATCTACATCTAACCTGTTCTGCAGGGCTGGGTTCAAGAATCCTCTTCCCCTGCCACAGTGCAGCAGAGGTCTTCCGGTTTCACGGTTAGAGGCAGTGACATTGGAGTCACCCTGGGCTCAGGTCTTAACTTGGCCACTCCCAAGTTGTGTGACTTTGGACATATGGAGCCTAAAGTCCTCAGGTGTTGACAGTGCCAACCTCACAGGACTTGGGGAGAGAGGAAATGAGATCGGGTGTGATGTCCAGCAGCCCCAGGGGCCTCAAGGGCAGGCTACTTCCTCCAGACCTATCTTTCTCTCCTAGACACTTTGGATCTCTAATTTCATTATCATTGTTTAATGACTCCAGAGTCTAATGGATGACTTGAAAGAAGTCTGAGTGAAGGGTAAAAGCAGACGCTGGGAGGCTATGTCTACAGTTGCTTTTCTCTTAAGGTAGCCCGGAAGTATCAGCCAACTCTCTCATCCGCTCACTCTGCTGAGGTTCCAGAAACCAATGATGAAAGAAATCGAGATCCAGCTGTAAGTGTCAAGCTTCAGGCTGGCAGGAGCGATAGTTCTGCAGCCCAGCTGTGGCCTTTGAAGAAAGAGAACAGAGGTGCCAGGTCCAAATCAAACAAGGCCCTGGGGCTGGAAGAGGAGCCAGGTGGCTGGAGCCGGCCCTGGGGCAATCCCACAGGGAGGACACAGTATCTGTCTGCAGGCAATGGACACAGTGACAAAGCACTTAAAATAGCCAGGGACGAAAGAGGCATGGCCTGTCCAGCCTTTTAACTGTTTTCCTGAAGGACAGGAGTCTTGGGTATCACTTTCTCTGATTGTCTTGGTCTCACCCCATGCTCAGAATGAGTTGTGGTTACTAAAATTTTTATCACCAGGTGCAGGGGGATGTCATGACGGGCCATGTGGAGCTTCCAAGGAGGTCTCAATAACTTCCCAAGTGCCACAGAATTCGGGAAGACCTATGCCCACTAAGCGGTGAGGTGAGGGCGAAATAAAAGCTGATTCCCCTTCAGGATTCTTAAGCTGGTCTGTCTGGGGATTCCACTTGCCAGCAAAGTGCCTCTGCCAAGACAGGACCCATCTCAATGTCCTTCTTTCAATGGCCCTGTGAAGTGTGACTCATCTAGTAATTACAGGACCTGAACCCCCTTTAGGAGGATCTTCAGTCCCAGGTGTGGGAGGAGCCTCAGGCTCCAGGGTGCCAGCACAGGGAAGCAGAAGTGGGCAGAATGAACCCTCCAGGTGTTCACCGTCCACATTCCCGCCCAAACACCTGCTTGCCCGGGGACTCTGAGGCTCCAGGGGCCTCGGGGAACCCTGAGACTGCTGCTCTCAGATCCCTACAGATTGAAGAGTGACAGGCCAAAGCTGAAGATGGAGCCGCATGGCCTCGCCAGAGCACCCCCCGGAGGAGGGTGCTGGGAGCGCAGGCAAGGAGGTCTAAGGATCCAGCCACCTGCTGCTCATGCCCACCAAGTATGACAAGTTGGGAAATGACAAGAGCACAGCCTGTTCGGGCCCCACTTACAGGGGACAGAAGTGGAGCAAGGAAGAGAGAAACTTGTCCGAGAGCTCCAAGGTGTAGAGAACACAGATTCCCTGATGCCTGATCCAGAAAGTTCCCCAGGCCCCTTGGAGGCCATCCTGTACATCTCTGAAGATGGGAATGGGTTTATTTACCTCTGACCCCAAGCCTGAGCTCACTTCCTAAGAGAAAGATGAGAGGACAGCTTCAGCTGCCTGCCTGACCTGATGCTAGGTGCTGTGGCAATAGGTGAGCTGACTCAACCCTCACAAAATGCCATTTGAAGATGAGAGCAGTCAAGTAAACTCTTGGGGGTTGCACAGCTAATGAGCGGTGAATCACTGACGGGCGCCAAGATCAGCCTGACTCTCCAGGCCGCTCCCACTTTGCCATGCTGCCAAACTCAGACACCCAGAATCAAAGCTGTTAGGTTAGAAACGTCTGTCACAGATTTCATATCAAAATCTACATCTCGTGTCCCTGAGATAAACTGCCACAAGGACCTCGATGGCTATATTCAGTGAGGACAGGAGGGAAATCGAGGGGAAAAAAAACAACAGGAGAAAGCTCAGACTGCCTTAGTTAAAATAATCTTCTATTACTGGCTGTGTGACCTCGGGCAAGTTACTTGACCTCTCTGAGGTTTGATTCTCTTCCACATGAAATGAGCATGCTAATAAGGACTGCCTCAGGGTTGTAGGAGGATTAAATGAGTAAATATTTGTATAGCTCTCAATACCTGACGAATAAGCAAATGCTACGTAAGTGTTGGCTGAATAAATAAAGCAACATCACTGTTGATTCTAAATCGCCAAGCCATGACCACGGTGGGGAAACACTTCCTTCTGGCCCACCAGCTTAAGAAATTGACTGCTGCCTTGGCACCCCCACGGGCTCCTATTTGGATAATAGCTCACATGCTTATTTATTATAAAAACATGAATATTCACCAAGTCTACCACTTGTCATTTGTCACCAGTATTTAAATGTGTTTGTGTGTGCATATACTTTCCAAGTATGTTTTGTAATGAAAACATTTTGAAATATACCAGGAAAAAAGACAGAGGGATTCTCCTGGCTAGGTTGGAGTGCTTCAGCTAGTTCTGGGTCCCTGACCTATGGGCTTTCCAGCCTTGGCCAGGTCACCTCGCTGCTTGGGCCCCATTTGTGGCAGGTCACCTGCTCCATCTGCCCTACAGGCTTGGGGAGAGATTTAGAAGCTTGCAGAGGTGTGGACCTTAGGACATGCTACGCAGAGTGAAGTTCTAAGTTGCCCTCAGGCCTGCAGAGGCTAGCCGTGAATGTGCTGTGACCACTGTGTGGCTCAGGGGCCGCGCCTGCTCCCCGGCACCAGAAGCAGAAGGACCACGTAGCAGCAGAGAGTAGAGGAGCTGTGTCCCAGAGTCCTTTCTGAGATGACACCAACACCGTGGGCACTGGCCACACGTGCTAATGGACCCTGAAACGCGGTTAGTGCCACTGAGATGGAATTTCCACTTTGATTTTGAATAGCCACACACATGTGTAGACACAACAGTCTGACATTTTTCTTCCCTTTTTATAATACATCATGGCCACCTTCTCACATCACGGCAGATGGATCGACTTCTTATTTTGAATGGCAGCCTACCTATTCTACCTAGGGAATGTCATATTTTATTTAGCCAGTGCCCTCTGGACGCAGGTTTAGGAAGTTTCCAGTTTTCTGTTACTGCAAAGAACACGCACGTCTGAGTGTCTTGGGGACCACGTGACTGTTTTTGCAGGGTACGTTCTCAGCAGTGGGTCAAAGGGCCCTGTAATTCTGTACTCCATGGCTCTGCTTTGGTTGTGTGGACAGCAGGGTCCTGGATCCACAGAGCACCATGGTGGTTCCCAGGTTCCCGGGGGGTCCCTGGCCTGGCTCTTGAGACCCACCTCACACCCGTTTCTGAGAAAAACATCTGCACTTGGAATCCAGGCTGCGTTTCTTGGAGAAAAAGGATGTTGTCTCAGGTTCTCCTCACAGCTGCCAGGGACAGGGCAGGGCACGGGGGCATGGCCCAGCCGGCCAGCCCCGGGTAGAGGAAGATGACGGTGCCCTCCGTGGAAAATGCAAATGAGCTGCACTGGGGCTCCGACCTCCGACTCTGAAAAGGGAAGTCGAGTCATGGCGTAACAGCTCGAAATCAAGAAGTGGGTGGCGCAGAGTAACTGAGGCTTCCAGGAAAAGGCCGTTCTGAGTGTAAAGAACAGTCAGAGGAAACTGAGCCACGACACTGAGGTGACCGCCCGGAACAGGAGAGGACAGTTCCCAGGGAAACGAGAGAGATGGCCATTGCCGCCCCCTCGGGCGCTCTGCAGACAGGGCCTGTCCAGGGCTCCTTCCCCGGGTCCTGGGCACAGAGGTGAAGCCCAGGTGTCCTTCTGCACTCTCGGGACTTAGCCACTGAGTGGCCTTGACTCAGCTGACCCACCCGCTAATGGCAGCCAGGAGGACCTTTCTAAGGACAATGGCCACTGCTCCACTGCACAGCAGACCCATGACATGAATGACCCCAGTGCTCTAGAAACTGGACTCAGGGCACCGTGACCTGTGACAAAACAGCCCGGAAGATGGCAGAGTGCCTCCCGCGTCAGGGAACCGTGTGCGCGGAGCCTGCGCCCAGGTCTGCTCTGAGTCGAAGCTCCGGCTTGGAGCGCTCAGCCTCCACCGAGGCACCTGGGGCTCACCTCACCACCAGGCTGGGTGTGGCCCCCATCCCCAAGGGATCAGCTTGTCTAAGGGCTTATCAGGGAGGGTGCTCGAGCAAAACCCTAATCGTCCAGGCCTACAATACACCACTCTGTCACGCCAGGACTTTCCAGGGAGCCCTCAGCTCTTGGAAAGAATCCCCAAGCCCCACCATCCTCCACCCTGGTCTCCCGCCCCTCTGTGTGTCAGCTCATTGACCTTCCATTCCTCCACCACAACTTCCTCCTTCCCTGCCCCAGGACCTTTACATATGCCATACCCTTTGCATGAAATATTTTCCACTCAATTGTCTGAGCCCAAATCCACACATTGGTTATTATTTATCTTCTCTTGCTCAGAAAAGCCCTCCTTTTCCTTCAATGTTGATTAGTTCCCATCACCCCAAAAAGCATCTTTTCCACCGCCTTTGTAGACTTATCACAAACTATCTCAATAAATGATGGCAGAATGATTTGCTGCAGTGTTTGCAAGACCCACCAGGCAGGCGCTGTGTCTGTCTTGTTCTCAGGGGCATCCCCAGGTCTGATCACAGCACCGAGAGCAGCTGATGGTCACTGAGGAGGGGATGAGCCAGCTACGTGAGGCACCATGGCTGGGTGCCCAGGAACCACCAGCGTCAGCTCAGGATATCAACACCCAACATCACCTGGGGCTGCACGTGTGCAAACACTGTGCTACTGAAATCTGACCAACCCTGGTTCAAATACAGCTTCCACAACTTCTCATGAGACTGGGGACCTGGGTATGTTCACTCTCCTCCTCGGTCAAAGGAGCCTTATACCCATGTCATTCAGTTTAAAAATGATATCCCTCAGATCACAGCACAGAGTAGGGACCAGAAGTGTTGTAGCTGGTATTAATGATTGTATTCTTCACAAAACTCTCTTGGACTCCATAAGGTGGCGTGTGGGCAGGGCGTGGGGAGACGGGCACTCTCCTGCAGTCAGGGGCAACTGCCATGGAAGCAGGGAAATTTGACAGGCGTTACCAAAATGACAAAAGTCATACCCTCTGACCTAGCTCTGCCACTTCTAGGAATTTCACCCTAGGCACGTCGAGCGGCTTATGCAACAAGGGTTTGCACTGCAGCCTTCCTTACGCAAGCAATGGCCTAGCAATAACCGAAAGGCTCACCAACAGAGGGCTGGCGATGCACTCCCCAGAATCCACACGCTGGAACGCCAGGAGCTCTAGAGAAGAGCAAGCTCCGTGCACACCGGCTGGGGTGTTTTCCAGGGGAGGCTTTGAGCAAAAAAAAAAAAAAAAAAAAAAAAAAAAAAACCCAACCTAAGCAGAGAACCAAGTATATATGATGCTACTAACTGCGTAAAACACGAGAAAGACCATTTACATACTGCACTGCACGTGCACACGGTATCTCTGGATAGATGGACCAGAGACTGGTAAGGCTGGTGTCCCCCTGGCAGGCATCTGGGTGCCAGGGCCACAGAGGACAGAGCCTTTCTCTACCATCCCTTCTGAGCCTTCTGAATTTTGAATCTGTAGTACTTATTCAAAAAAATAAATAAATATGAGAGTGTCCCCCCCCCCAAAAAAAAGACAAAAATAAATAAATAAATAAATAAATAAATAAATAAATAAATAAACAAAGCCTGTATGATTTACTCAAAGTTATTCAGAGCTTGGGAGGAGGTCAGGACTTGAACCTGATAGTTGATCCCAAGACAGGGCTATCAATTAATTTGTCTCTCGTTCATTCATTGCTGGATGCAAATTTATTTATTCAGCCCTTATTCCACAACAGGGCTATCTTGTGTAGGGACAAAGGAGCCAGAAAATAAAGACTGGTGAAAAAGAAGATGAAAGGAAGAACTAATTTCTTTCCCCTTCTTGGGCAGCATGCACCACACACTGGCCTGAGAAGCTGGATTTGACCAACACAGTCAGTGAGTGAATGATACATTTGTCAACAGCCCCTGCTCAGGCTAAACGAGGCACTGATACTCAAACCAAGCTGGCTTTTGCCATTTCAGGATACAAACCCATCTTCGCCAGACCTGATTTTCCCCATACTTGTTAGAATGTGAAACCCCCTGATTTGTAAGTGTCGGCGACTGGTTCAGCAAGCGGGTTGGCACTTTTAGAAACAAACATATAGGTGTGTGACCTTTATTCTACTGCATCGCAGCTACGACCTGCAGGTTTCTCAGACCATTGACCCAGAGCCTAAGCCAGGTGTCACGTAAGCTGTGGCCTGGGCAAGTCGCTTCACTTCCCTGGGCCTGTGGACTTACAGTTAATTAAGGGTTTGGCCTAGTTGATGGCCAGGATGATTGTCAGCATTGCCAGCTAGGCAGCTTAGGAGCTGGGCACACTGATGACCTTGGAGAGACTGGGTGGGGCCCTTGGGCCCTAACACAGCACCAAACGAGAACCAGCGCCCCAGACAAAGCTTCCGCTCCCACCTCCCATCACCTAGGTGACCCACCTCTTAACTCAAAGCTCCCTGTCCTCCCTCACCCTCGCCCCATCGCTGATTCTTCCACGGAGCCATGAGCACCCTTCTTATGACACACTCACCCAATCAACCATACAACAGGAAAAGACACAAGTCAGCAGCACCCAGCGTATGGGCAACGGGCACTCACACCAAGCACAGCCCTGAAAGCCAACACAGGAAACCAGATCTGGACTCCATGCACACTGCCCTCAGGTCCACTGGAGGGAAACCAGGTCCCAGCAGGTTTCAAAGAGCAGTGGGGCCACTTCGTCAGATCAGATGCCTCTCATGGCTATTTCTCTGCCATCATTATAGCTGATCAGAATAATATTCACTACCACCAGAGGCTGGCCGTGATGGGCAGGATTCTGTTTGCATTTATTATCTCAGTTCATTTCCACCCCAAACCACTGTAGTAGGTATTATGAGTCCCATTTTGCAGATAAAGAAAACTGAAGCACAGGGAAGCACTTGCCCAAAGGCAGAAGACCAGCAAGAGGGACCAAGAGTCACATCCTATGTGCTTCCGGAGCCTGAGCTCCCAACGCCTCTGCTTTACACGACACTCATGTCCGCCCCACACAAAGGCCAGGGACTGAACACTGGGCACTGCTTCCCTTCACCAACAGCCTCTTGCCTCATGGGGACAGCACACTGTCCCTCACAGGAAGGAGGCTTTGTTTCTGCAGGGCACTTACCCAGGAGGCTGAAGGCAGTGGGTCTGTTTACTTGCTCTTCAAAGGCAAAGGCTTTGCCTGTCTTGCTGCTGCTGTATCCTGATGCTAAGCACAGCACTGTGCACATGCAAAGCACCTGACAAATATTTTTAAATGATGGGGAAAATGGTCTTTGAAAGCTCAGGAAGAGCAGCTTTCATTGTTGAAGGACCAGAACTCTCTTCACTGCCTACCTAGCCCACCTAAGCAATTTTGTATGTAGGAGCACGGGCCTGAGCCACCCGGGCAAGGAACCCTGGGTCTGTTTGCAAAACCTGCAAACCCAGCAGTGCCGAGAAGCGGGCTGCCCAGCAGAGCCCGTTTATTTTTATTGAGGAGCAACCTTCACAAGTCTGAGGAGACAAAAGCCAGCCAAGGGACAAATACTGATTCCTCCAAACAAATAAATGTTAAGGGTCAAGTGTGGACCATGGAAAAGGCTCCACAGGAAGCATGAGACAACTTTCTCAGCGCTCCCCTGGAAACCAAAGGCAGACAGAAGAGTCTGGGAGTCCAAATTTGGGCAACAGTAAATATCAGAGCAAACAGGATGCAAGCTCGAGGTTTATCTCTGCTCAACAGCGTTCACGAAGTGTCCCCAGGACTCAGAACATGGATGATTTATTTTCACCTAGAGGTAGTTATGTCATCCCATCGCCATTTGGATCTGCAAACCAACTGTATCATCAACAAAAATATCCCCTTGTTTGGTACAAGTTAAGCAAAACTGTGGGAAATGCCACACAGCTTATTTACTCCTCCTTAAGACCCACTCTAAGTATCGAGTTTCTTGGAGTGCAAATTGTTTGGGTGTGGCCCATAAATGCCATCTCAAGTGCTTCTGCGGTGCCTACCAGATGATAAGCCAAAAAGTCTAGACACAAGTGCTAGCTAAGACTGACCATTATGGGAAAATTACATTTCTGACACATAACACATACAAAACCCTGGTGGGTAAGACAGCAAATGCCACGGCCGGCGGCCAGTAAGAGTTTCGAGTGTGGGAAAACGTGCCCTAGATTAAAATGTGCTATTCTGATAAAAATCAGCTTCAGCTCTCTCATTGCAGAAATGCTTTTTCATGAGGGAAGAAGTGAAGGAAAGAAAAAGTGCCCCCAGGTGGCGTAGCCAGGTGTGGAGGGTTAGAAGAGGGCTGACCCAACAGGATCCTGTCATGAAGGCCACGAGTCCTGTGCAAATCCACTCAACCACATGCACGAAGGTCCAGTGAGTGCCAGGATCCATCCGAGGGGAGAAAACCACAGAGGAAAAGGAGAAAGAAAGTACCTGCTCCCTGGGAGCTCGGAGTCTCGCAGGAAATATCCAGCAGTAATACTGAAAAGGCAACTCCACACCCTGGACCGTAATTGAAGACGGACCGTGGAGACAGGACCGAGGTAGAAAGGTGAAATCACATGCTAGAATTACAAGGCAGAGCTGAGGAAAGGTCAGCTCTTCTTGGGTTTTCCGTTTCCTTGCCAGTGACCCTGAAGAACATGGGCACTGGGGCTTGCAAAGAACATTTCAAAAAGGAAAAGCAAGCTTTAATAGGCAAGAGATTGAAAAGCTGAGGAGCATGCCAGGTCTTCTGAGGGAGACCAGGGTAGGGTGAAAACATCTCACTTTAACAAATACCTAGGAAGCACCTACTGTACCGGCGAGGTGGGTGAAGAGCTGACTCCTAACAATAATGATAAAAGGGCGGGGGAGAATAGTATTGAAAAAGGCAGGAAAGCCTCAAGAAAGGACAGCAAACACCTCAATGTCTACAAGGGCCAAGATTAAAGGGCCTGGTGGTGTCTATGGCAAACCAATGAGCATCTTCAGTCTTTGTTTTGTAAAGAAAAAGATGGGAAACTGAGTTTCTATGCCAACTCTCCCAACTTTTAAAAACTGGAAAAAATAGTTTTTTTTCTTTTGTTTCTCTTCAAAACAGGACATAAGCCAAACACTACATGTCTTGTGCCAAAGTTTCGCCCGCAGGCTACCAGTTTGAGAACCTCAGGTTAGAGTGGGTGGAGAAAAATGTAAACAGTTGGTGACTACGAAGGCTCTGAGAACAGTGAAGACGGATGTTGTAAAGGCTGCCGAGTGAGGCCTGGGGGGAAATGAATGAAGTACCAGGAAAAATAAATAAAGTCAATGAATCAACACAACGAATCTCCAGAGGCCTGTGGCATTCCGTTCCCCAAGAACATTGGCACAGCACTTTAGAGTTTCTACAGCTCTTTCCCAGGTGGCCCCAGGTGATCCCCTCAACAACCCCAGGAGGTAGGCATTGCTATCTCCTCTATTTTAGAAGGGAAGAATTTCTTGTTAGCTCACCTGTGGATTTACAGCTATAGCATCAGACCTCCAGTCTAGAACCTGGACTCTTCCAGAATCTCAGAAGGGAGAACCCTAGGGGATCTCTATCACCTCCTTAATCAACAGAAGTAGTGCCCCTGGAGGGTACATTCCAAAACCCCAGTGGATGCCTGAAACTGCAGGTAGGGGCAAACCTGGGATATGCTAGACTTTTTCCTATACACACATACATATGATAAAGTTTAACTGATGAAGGAAGCAGAGTAAGAGATTAACAATAAAACAGAACAAGTGCAACAATATACTGTAATAAAAGTTTGCACTTTGGGGCTGTTAAGTCAAATAAGGGTTCTTTGAATGCTGTGACAGCCCATCTGATAACCTTGTGGCTACTGGGCGATTAACAGGCAGGTAGTGCACAAGGCAAGGATCCACTGGACAAGGAGATGATTTGATCTTGAGCAGGACTGACCAGAACAGCACAAGATTTCATCACACTGCTCAGAGGGGTGCATGACCTAAAACATGAATTGCTTATTTCTGGAATTTTCCATTTAATATTTTCCAACCAAGGTTGATTGTGGGTAACTGAAACTGAGGAAAGTAAAACCACAGATAAGGGGGAGATACTGGATAGGGGGAGATTCCTAGGCCCTCCCCCTGGTGATTCCGATACATTAGGCCTGAGGTTTAGTATAGAAATTTCTACCAAATTTCTTCCAGAGATTTTGAAGTACAACCAGGCTAAATCCTACTGGTCTAGATCAATGTTCTCACTATGGATAACTTAATCCCCACTCCCCAGGAGATGTTCAACATGTTTGGAGACATATTTGATTGTCACCCCCATGAAGAGGTAAGAGTAGAAGGAGACGTGGGTGTATAATGGGTAGCCACCAAGGCTGCTGCTAAACATCCTACAGTGCACTGGTGGCCCCACAACAAAGAATCCTTCAGCCCCAAAAGACAACAGGGCCAAGGCTGAGAACCTGCATCAAAACCCTTGTGTCTGGGAACTCATACTGGAGGCTGAGAATCGGTACAATCAACATCACTTGGGAGCACATTAGACATTCAGGACCCAGCCCTGACCCAATGACTGGCATTCGGTGGTCCAGCAGGACCTCCAGATCATTGGTGGTCACTTTAAGAAGCATGGCTCTGGAGCAGGCTTCCTTAGTGACCATGGAAAGGACCCTCAGTGGCAGGTTGGTCTTACTGGTTTATAGATAGAAAAACTGAGGCCCAGAGCAACTGAGCAACCAGCCGCCAGTCCCGGAGTTGGCTCATGGCAGAGCTGAATCAGATTCCAGATCTCAACTCCCTGACCTGTGTTATCTCCCAGGTGCTAGTGAGGACCAAACATGGGCTCATTCACCAACTCTGCCCTCTGAAAAGCTGACGCCGACCTTTGGAAGGTGTGTGTGTGTGTGTGAAGTGGGTGAGGGATGAGGGTTTTTCTGCGGCCTGAAAGGAATCTATTGTCCTGCTGGTGAAGAATTAAAAAAAAAAAAAGAATTTATCTCAAACACCACGGAGGATTACCATGTTTACCCACTAATTTTGCCTCCAGATACTTTACAAGGAAAACAGCCTTGCCACTCCCCAGTGTGGGGGGGGGCAACAGTCAGCAAGATGCAGCCAAAGCACTCCAAAATGACGGCAGCAGCCAGTGCGGTCTCCCCCAAAGACATCTGGGGAATGATGCTGAACCAGTTCCAAAGGAGGCTTTAGCATTAAACAGCAAGCGTAAAACGGTTTACCCCCCAGGATTTACGCAGCTGAGGTCACGAGCAGGTTGTGACAGGGTCCGAAGCAGCTTAGCTCAGACTAATTCAGACACACACCAGAGCCAGTGGGAGATTTCTGCCCCCGGCCCTTGGGAAGAAGACAAAAACAAATTCTCTGAGCTCTTCTATTCTTCCAGGCTCCTCTTACACTGACATAACTCCAGGGCCCTAACCCAACCCTCAAAGGAGCCCAAACCAGTCCCTTAATCCTTGTATTTGCAAGGAACCCAACTGCCCTAAACCAAACACAGAACTCAGACAGTGTTGAAAAGAACCAGAAAAGTTGGAGACGGTTCTGTAAAGAGGGAAGCCAGCAGAGAGGCAAAGAATTGGAGGTGTGTGCTGTGTTTGGCAACCAATCAAAGTGAAGCCTGAATACTGAGGGGTATGTGAGAGAGTCTTATAGTGACACCTCAAAACTGAGGAAAGAGAAGGAGAGTAAAAACCCAGAGAGAGAGAGAGAGATACACAAGGAAATACATGAGTTCATGTAACACATAATTCCAAGCAAAGTGAACTACACAAATAATTGTGATAGGTCGGATAGTGGCAGGGGAAGATGGCCATCATGGTCATAAGAGGAAGAGCAGTTTGGTGTGTCCCATCACTCTCCACAGCCCTTCTGGTTCAATCAGTCACCTGGGCTCTACAGAGGCTGCCGGAGTCGGCCGAACATACCCAGAAGCCTCTGCTTCTTAACAAAGCCAGTGTATAATGACAGCATGTATTTTCCTGCTATAGAAATGTAATATTTTTAAACAGGGGAGAAGAGACTGTCCTCTACACATTTGAAGACTAAATAAGAGTCTCTAAAAATTCTTGATTCTGTTACAGCTGGAAATATCGTAGTTAAAATAAAAGTCAGCTTAACTTTAATAGACCTGTTTAAATTCCTAGTTGACAGTAATTAGAGAGCAAGAAGTATTTCTTTAAACTCTGCTAGACAGAACTTAATCCAATTTAGTGATCACTAACCTTTTGCTTTTTCTCTCTCTCTCTCTCACCCTTCAATGAAATCCAAGGACTGATCTACAAAGGCCATAAATTGGCAAAGCATAAGAAAAGAATATTTAAAGAGCGATTGGGATGACTGTTACCTCAAAGGGCCAAGTCCAATTAATGCGGAAACAGGTCCCACAGGCTCTCTAATTTAGTTGGACTGTAAGCTGGCACTGAGTAACAGAAGGTATTCTGAGGAAAGAGGAGGTACTCCCCATCTTCCTCCTCTGGGAGCCTCCCCGGCACATAGATCATCAGGTATTGCTCTACAAGGTGACGGCCATCCCTTCCCAGGTCAGTGCTGGTAACTCTCTATAGTCACAAGATCTGCAGCACTTAATCTCTCTTTCCAAGGAAATGCTGTCAGAATCACCCAGACCGTCACTTCAGACACCTCCTATCCCCTCATTTGAGACTTTCCACACTGCTCTGGTTTTGACTTCTAATCCAGAAACTTCTACGTAAACCATTAGGACCTCTTGAAAACTTGGGACACTGGGTTCTTCATGAAAGGCTTTCAAGGGTATATGTCAAAATATATTGGAGCCTGGTGAGGTGGCACCTGCCATAATCCCAACTACTTGGTAGGCTGAGGCAAGAGGATCTCAAGTCTGGGCAACTAGTTGAGACCGTGTTTCAAAATTAAAAATTAGGGCCTGGGGTTGTGGCTCAGTGGTAGAGAGCTTGCCTGGAATGCATGAAGCACTGGGTTCAATCCTCAGCACCACATAAAAATAAAATAAAGGTATTGTGTCCACCTAAAATAAAAAAATTTATATTAAAAAATTAAAAATTAAAAGGCCTGGGGATACAGATCAGTGGTAAAGGGTCCCAGGTTCTATCCCCAGTACTGGAACAAACAGAAGAATGAGAGACTTAAAGTAATGGCTGTGTGACACTGGGAAAGTAACAAACCTCTCTGAGCCTGTTTTCTTATCCTAATGCAGATAAAATAATATCTACCTTCCCAGATTGTTGGGAGGCTCAAATACAACTACCATAGCTATACCTGGTTCACTGTGGTTACTCAATAAATTAGCTCTTTTGTTCTAATCATTCAAGCTTAAAGGAAATGGGATCCCCAGGCCCTACCAAAAATATGAATTAACTCAAGGTGGCCTCTGATGGTCTATTACTGTCTTGCCTCATCTAGACCAATAGCCTCCTTAGCTCCAATGTGGAATCTCCCCTTACAAAATAGTGCCTTCTGCTTATCAGGTCTATTTGTTCCCTCTGTTCCAAATTCCAGACCTCATATCCTGTATAAAATCCACAAAGTATCATGCTCCTGAATTTCAGCAAGTGAAATATTAATTCACACCCTGGCTTGTTAACAGATGATCAAATCTACAAGCTTTGCCTTTAACAAGCATTTACATTTTGCATATAGACAGGCAACCCTGGGAACAAACCTTTCATGATAGACATTATGAGGCACTTTCAGAGGAACCTGCATGCTATTTCTCAAAACCTAGCCCCACAAAAAGAATTAAAAGGAAAGTCTGCAATTTGAAAAACATTTCTGCATATTTTATCTATATGAAGGCAGTAGAAAAAGAATGAAGGCAAGAAAATGGATACCACATGCACACCTACAAATCATTAGGATGGAGAAATCTGGGGGAAAAAAGGCCAACTTAATGAAAATACATTAAGTCAATAAACAAGCTAATTTATGATATTTAGGTCTGGAACAACAGCATGAAATTTTCATATAGTCAATGTAACTGTTCTAAAGAAAACTTGGGGCACTGGGTTTCATGAAAGGCTTTCAAAGTTATATGTCAAAATATACTGGGTTTTTCAATAATTGTGTCACTTCGTGACATTTCTTGATATTAAATGAATAAATGAAAATCTACCATGCAATCACCTATAAGATGATCTAATCAATAACTGGAGAATAAAACAGACATCTCCAGTCTCTATGCCTGGAGTAACAACCCGAAATTCATTTTGAGTTCCATCCCTGTGTGTGTGGAGTCTTAAACAAATTACTTAAATTCTCTAACCCTTAGTGGGCCATCCTCTAAAATGGAGATAAAATAGTACTTATTTCAGTATTTGGTTAGTGCAGCAGTCTCTTAGTGCAAAGTTTAGTACAGTAAGACCTGGAGAGGTGTTTGTACCCTCCCCCTTTTTTTAAAGAAGGGGAATATTTTGGAAATGCTCCAACACAGACCATTATTGAAATCACATTCATTGAAGTAAATATACACCCATGGCCCTCTGGACCTGAAAGAAATAAGGTCCCACCTTTGAGAAACAGGTTAGACTGAGGTAAGAGCTAGTGTAACTGGACTATTTCTGGTACCTTTCTTCCTTTATACATTAATGGTTCCAGCTGTTGGAAACATAACAAAACGAAACAACAAAACAAAACAAAAACCTGAAAGGACTGTGTTTGGGGATGGAAAGTCTGAAAACAACTTTGTGGATAACCAAGCATTCCTTCCTTTATCTGCAAAGTTACATTCGACGGAAACTATTCTCAACAGAGAATAGGGATCAATATGGCCACCAGAGAAGACGGACCTGCCAGATTCCACTGAGAGGAACCTCCCTCAAGTGCACTGGGAAGCTCACCAGGGACTAAATTCGGAGGATGGCCAAGTTAGTTTCTGGGAGCTCCATTTCCCCTCGTGACCCACTTGGTGATTCGCGTTGTCAATTAAGCACCTTCCACCTGGAGATCCATTTACCAGAGCTCAGCACTATGACATTTTGCAGTATGTAGGGCAATGAAATGTCTGGGCTGCAAACCTACAGTGATCAGAATCACCAAAGGGAGCTAAAAAAGGGCAGTCTACAGGACTCATCTGTCTAATGAGGGCGCGATGGGAGGATGGAGGCAATCGGGGCCGAGGCCTTGCCTGGACTGCTGTGGTCCTTAACGCGGGTCATCTGAAATTGCACATATCCACGGGGCAACAGGTCCAGCGCTCCGCCCAAGTAGGGATGCCGCGAGACCAACCACGGCCTTTGTCCATGCGGGTCTCTGGAGCAGACATTCAGCTGGACCGCCTCGCGTGAGCCTTTCGTCTTGTGGGGCGCATCGCATTGCTGTAATTGAAACCTTGCACACCGCAGGATTGCAGTGGCGTCTATAAATACTCACTGCCTTACTGCTGACGAACAAAACGCAGGCTCCCGGCACCTCGGGGGAAGAAGCGGCGACGGCATGTGATCGAGGGCAGGGGACGGATAGCCCTGGGGAAACCCCTATTGCCAACCGGGGAGGCACCCCAAAGCATGTTTCTGAAGCACAGTTTGGGTCAACCCCGGGCGGCAGTGCTAGGAAGGGAAGGTCCGCGCCGCCTGGCGGGGTCTCCAGAGCGCCCCCTATGCGCAGAAGCATGCCGTGCGCGCACAGTAGGCGCGAGGGGAAAGTCTGGCCAAAGTGGTGCAAACGCTAAAGACCAAGCCCGAGGGGGGATACCAGGGCGCCGAGCACCCTGCGGTGGTCAGGCCTTACCCGGCGAGGTCTCCCGCGGGCTGCTCCTGTCTCCCACTGCAGAGCGTGCGCGCCGAGGCGGGACAAAGTGGTTGCCTTCCCCGCCCTCCTCTATCCCACGCCACTCGCCAGAATACAGGGACTGCCAGAAAAGAACTGTTTCGGGGCGCGCCGTCGCCCGAGTCTGAGCATAGGCAACTCTACAGGTTTGCTCCTACGGCCAAGGGAGAATCAAGTAAACAAGAAAACTTTTTTTTTCGACCTTTTGACTAAGTCTGAGTCCCACGACCAGCAGCATCCCCCCATTCCACTCAGCGGTCCCTCGCCACTCGCGGGCGCAGAGCGCGGTCTCTCCGATCCCCGCCCACACCTTGGTGGTGGCGAGTCTGGTCGCCTACGCCCACCTGCAGCGTCTGATCGAGGGATCTCTAACCATGCGGGGTCCCCACCCGGTTGCCCCAAACAGGACGCTTTCCCCTAGTCATTCCACCCACGTCCCCCGCCAGAGTGCGCGGTGATTTCCTTCTCAATCCTGTGCCATTTCTGAGACTATGGCTGCGGCCCCTCCCGGGGATTCCCCAACTCACCCCTTGGGGTACCCGGCGTGAGTCACCGCAGCCGCGCATACCCACCGCTCGCCTTGGTCCCAGACTCCGCGCGCCCGGGAAAAAGTTTCCGGAGTTAGGAAGAACGTTATCTCACGAGAGAGAAACGAAAGACCTGGACGGTCCTGGGCGCCGCGCTCTGCCCGCTCTCCCTCGCTCCCTCCCTCCTCTCCCAGTCCTGCCCGCTGCCGGGTCGCATCCAGCCTGGGTTCCTCTCCGGCGCGAGTCCGCAAACGCTGCCGGCGCAGAGCTCCCAGCGCCGGACTGGTGACACGTTTCCCTCCTCTCTCAGCTTACGGCCGCCTCCTCCCCGCCGCTCCTCCTCCCACTTTTCCTGTCCTGTTCACATGGCTTTATTCTCTCTCCAGCGACCCCCACCCCACTTCACCCCATCCCACTCCTCTAGCAGCGACTCTCACCCCTGCTGGGTAGAGGGGGCGAGGGGGCCCCTGCGCTTAGATGCAATTCAACAATTTCAGGAAATCCAAGTTCTTTGACTTAAAAAGCCCGGGAGGATGCAGCACGCCAAGGCAGCTCCGGGTTGCACTTTTTTCACCCAAGAGGAGCTCAGCCTCCCACCCCTACCCCACGATGGGAGACTGCCAAGAAGCCAAGAGGTGATTCTGGGGCTCGCTTTTGGAGCAGGGCCCGGCAGAACAGAGGACTGCAACCTGGAACTAACACACACACACACACACACACACACACATATCACTCTTTCTCTTTCTCTCTCTCTCTCTCTCTGTCTCTCTCTCTCTCTGTCTCTCTCTCTCTCTCTCTCTCTCTCTCCCTTCCTTATTTTTTCTTTCTTTTTTAAAAGGGAAATGTTCCCAGACCTAATCCAGAAGTTGTTTTAAGTGCATTAATGAAAATATAATTCAAGTGAGGTCTCTAAGATTTGCAAAATTCTTTTCAAACTCCCAAATCTCCAGCTGACTTTGTAATGAACTGAAGCATTCGTCAGAGTTTGAAACCAACAGAAAACCAACCGATCTGAAAATTAAAAACAATGTAATATTATTTTCAAAACGTTTTTCTCTTTGGCAGGTGTTAAGAATTTGATGCAGCTGTTGGCAGGACTCAGTGGCTTGCACAATTTCACCCTATGGTTGAGCAGGAAATACTTTTAAAATGCTGCCCCATCTCATATCACACTTAGGCTTTGAAACCACAGTGACATTTGCTGAGGAAAAGGATGTATGTTTCTTGTTTGGCCAAAACTGAGCATAATTTGATTTGGTTTTGGGCACTGTGACCTTACAAAACCTATGCCTTGGGGTTCCTCTGGGGCTGGAGAGGTGGATGAGTCTCTGAGTGGCCTACTTGTCCAGGGATATGAGAAACAGTTAAAAGGATTCTAAAAACAAACTCTAGAATGAAGTGCTTTTGAATCTCACTCCAGGAATCTTATACAGTGCAAGGCAAGCAGGCGATTTAAGGATGGTCTTAGAGGCAGGAGAGTTAAGCCTGCAGCGACAAGGGCAAGGTTTAGATGTCTCTTGGTCTTCTCAGCCTCAGTATAGTAGCCCAGTTAGCTTACGGCTGAGGTGCCTCAGTTTACCCATACAAAAAATGGGGACAAAAGTATTCCTTAGGGTTGTTTGGAGGATATAATGAATTCATACAGAGACAGTACATAGGATTTATGCTGTGAGTCAAAAGATAGGAAGCCAATATGATTTCTATTATTATACCTGGGGTCCAGAAAGTGAAAACAGAGGTTGTTCTGCAGGGTTGCAGGGAAATTCATTTGAGAACGTCCATTTCACATTGCTAACTCTCTCATCTCCTTCCAGTCTTTGTTCAGTGAGGCCTACCTTATTCTATCTCCTTAGAATTGCAATTCATTCTTCCTTCCAAATCCCCCTTTCTATTCTACTTTTTCTTTTCTTTCTATAGCATCCGTCAGTTTGTAACATGAAATACTTTTTTTTTCTCAATACATTGTCTCTTTCTCACTACCTCCTACTTCCAGGATAAAGCCATTTGGCAATACAAGGCACAGATTCATTTCATCCATGGATATCCACTGATATGGCCCAAGTGCCCAGTGTCAGGCACATAGTATTCACCCATTAAATACCATATGAAGTAACTCTATTCTTCCCTATCTCCACCCATTATTGTGAATTAGCTTCTGCATATATATCAGAGAAAACATTCGACCTTTAGTATTTTGGGTTTGGCTTATTTCACTTAGCATGATATTCTCTACCTCCATCCATTTTCCAGCAAATGCCAGAATTTCATTCTTCTTTAAAGTTGATTAATATTCCGTAGTGTATATATATATATATATATATATATATATATATATATATCACATTTTCTTTATCCATTCATCTGTTGAAGGGCATCCAGGTTGGTTCCATAGTTTAGCTGTTGTGAATTGAGCCGCTATGAACATTGATGTGGTTGCATTACTGTAGTATGTGGATTTTAAGTCCTTTGGATATGGGGCAAGGAATGATAGTAGAGTGAAAGACATTATTTTCTCATGTACATGTATGACTGCATGACCCATGTGATCCTTCAATATGTATAATTAGAAAATGAAAGATTGCACTCCATTTATGTATGATCTATCAAAATGTATAAATGCATTCGACTGTCATATACAACTAATCAGAACAAATAAAAATTTTTTTTTTTAAATTTTAAATACCATATGAGTGAATCCATGAATAAATTCACTCAGTAAATTTATTCCATGCTGATTGCCTGTGATGGGCGGGTTTTATGCAATAAGAAAAAAGTATATTAACCACTGGACCTGCCCAGGGTGAAGGAGGCTCCCTCTGGAAGTAGTGCACTCCCTGGTAATGGGAGTATTCGCAATGTGGGAGGAGCCATTCAAAAGTATTCAAAGACCGGAAGGGAGGTTTGAAGTTAAATTAGCAAGGCACAGTGACACAGGCCTGTGATCCCAGTTATTTTGGAAGCTGAGGTGGGATGATTGCAAGTTCGAAGCCAGCCTGGGTAACTTAATGAGACCCTCTCTCAAAACATAATTTTGAAAAGAGCTGGAGAGGTAGCTCAGCGCTAGAGTGCTTGCCTAGCATGTGTGAGGCCCTGGGTTCAATTCTTAGCACCTCCCCCAAGTAAAAAGAGGTTAAAGGCCCCTCTACCTCTAGGAGTTGCTAATTTAGTAAACAGAATTTTCTTAAAATGAGAAGTAGCCAATACTTTGGTGTAAGTTAGAGCTCTGATGTGGATATCGTATGCTTGTTACCACTCAAATTTTAAACAAATTTTTAACTAAATATCAGTAGAACATTGCCTTTTCTTTTTAAGAAACAGAATCTTATTAGGAGAAACCAATATAGATAATTCTTACTAAATATTCATTTATGGAGGAGGAAATTTTAGATCTTTATTTGACATATGAAACTTGCCATGTCCAGTCTCTAAGATGAAAGTTGGCCCAATCAAGGCTCCTGTTGAAAGGGTAACCTTTAGGCAGCCCTTTTAGAACTAAGGATACTCACTGAACCTAGGTGTAGCCAATCCACAGATTTGTCCTATGATACACGTTGACCCCACAAGGTACACTGGGTAAATCAGATTCCATTTCTGGAATGTGAACACACAAATACACACCATTTCAGAGGTATGAATACATATATATAGAGAGAGAGAGAGAAAGAGAGAGAAAGAGAGAGGAAGAGGGAGGAGATGGGGTGGGGGGAGCACACGCCTATGTAGAGCAAAGCAAAGTTGTGATTTTATCTGAATTCTAGATTCTAGAAGCTGCAGGCTGGCTGCCTGTGGACCAGTAAGAGGTATATTACCTGAGACTCTGTTGGACATTTTTTGAATGACTTGCCAATATTCAAACATCAGAAAACTTCATGCAAAAAAAATTTTTTTTTTAAACCAATGAATTTGTTGCTTGCCTTGAAAACTCGGGAAACTCTGGAAGAGCTGGCATTCTCCTGCTGCAGCCTGCAGGCCACAGTAGGCTAACTCAGCAATGCTCTTCTCCCTCTGAGGGAGGACACTCAGTTTCCAGCTTACCTCAGTTCCGACCACTCCTTGCTTCTCTTGTTTCTGCCCAGCCCACCATTTCCCTGCCACTCCCGATGCAGCTCGAGAGGGGTGCTGGCCAATGTTGGGAGAGGCCAGAGCTATGAGCAATCAGAAATTATGCAACCAAATGGCAGAGGCTCAAACCAATTTTTCCCCTAGCAAGAGAACCCACTTTTCAAGCAAGACTTTGTTGGAGTCATAGAATTCGAACACTTCTGAGGTAAAGGAAGCCGTGAGGCAGACAAGGAGGCAGCTGGGCAGCAAGACAGGGAGAGGCAGGGGCCTTCCCTGCAGCTGTTCTGGACTGAGAACCACCTTTCAGGTCCTGCTCTTTCAGAGGCCTATTGTTCTACTTTTCCTTTGTTCCCTTAACAAGGCCCCTTTACCCGTCCCCATTACTCATTTCCACCTCCAAAGAGACTAATCAGACCAAGTTCAAGAAGGGTGAAGTGACTTGTCCAAAGTTATACACTAGCAAGAAACTACAGAGTTGGGTGCAGAGGCGCATGCCTGTAATCCCAGTGGCTCGGGAAGGCTGAGGCAGGAGGATCGAGAGTTCAAAACCAGCCTCAGCAAAAGTGAGGCGATGAGCATCTCAGTGAGACCCTGGCTCCAAATAAAATACAAAATAGGGCTGGGGATGTAGCTCAGTGGTCGAGTGCCCCTGAGTTCAATCCCTGGTATCCCCCCCCCCAAAAAAAAAGAAAGAAAGAGCAGAGTAGGGGACCCCTGCTACCAATCTAGTATCCCTCTCTTGGTCTGATTAACTGCTCCCATCTCTGAATAATAATGCAAATGTCTTCAGTTTATAGAATTATGGTATCATTCAATGCCTTAGGGTCTGGCACCCCATAGATGTGAAACTGTCTGCTAAATTTATGCATTGAATGTCTGACGTCCAGTGCAGACCACCTTCCACAAGGCTGCAATGTCCTTGATGTCTCATGCCATGTCATAAAATTATTCCAACAAAAAAGTCATCCTGGCCTCCTATACATGTTTATTCTTTTACAGATGGAAAACAGGAGACCCTGAAAATCTAAGATCCTTTGTTGTTGCCTAAGACAGAGCTTATGAGGAGCACAGAGAGGGCTCCCAGTGACGTGAGCACTAGAACTCAGTTGTTCAGGTCCTCGGAACTGCAGTCCTAGGCAAAGTTAATGTGGTTGCTCATGATCAGTGCCAATCTAGATATGAAACTTGCATCAGCGTTCCGTATATGTCCACAGCACGGCACCAGCCATAAAACAGGACCATCTGAGAAACAAGTTCAACCTCTGATCTGACACCAGGGTGTGAAATCAGTGACCTTTGGTACAGCAGGAAGATTTAGCACACAAATGGAAAAAGCTTGCCTTCCTTCTGTCCTCCTTTCAACATCCAGTAGAAAAACTGAGTGCCTTGAAGCTTGGGATTTTGGGGGGAAGAGAAGGTAGTTTAGGGAACATAAACAAAAACAGAATTATTTTGGTCTCTGTTATACTCTTCTTGATAGCAATGGGGACTTTCTAGTATGTTCGTTTTTACTATCTTGCCTTTTGATTTTATGGAGTGTCTTTCCTCCATTCTAAAGGGACTGATATTTAATTAAATCTGAATGTATTTTGAGAATAACTTGAATAAGCAATCTTAAAGGTGAAAAGAAATTAGGTGGTCTTACATGAACTTTCCTTGGATAATCCAAAATTTAATGACCCCTTTCCACAATGTCAAGTCAGGTGGGTGGTCAGCAAATATCGGCTGGTCACTGATTTGCATCAAATACTACAGATGCCAACAGTGAATCAAAGGACAGGACCCTACCTTCCAGGAGCAGAAGACAAAACAATTGACATGGAAGGAAATACTCAAAGATCATTTCAAGCACTGATCCATGCTATGAAGAGGACAAAGTAGACACTAGAGTGGAAGGAAGAGACACACTCCATCCGATGCTATGAGGGACCGTCTCCCGGGGAAGACGACTCAGGGGTAAGACTTAAATGATGAAACAGCTACAGGGACAGAGGGTCCCTGAGTTGGTAAGAGGCTGGGCAAGTTAGAGTGGGGGAAGGAAGGACCACATGGTTGAAGCAGGGCAAATAAATGGAGGGGGAACCAAGATGAGGTCTGAGGAACAGATCAAGGGCAGATCTGATAGGACCCTGCAGGTCATGGTGAATAACTGGCCACCATGAGAAGGCCTTGGTGGGTTTTGGGTGATGCATGGTGTGGATCTTGAGTGTTCCCCAAAGGTTCATGTGGTTAAGGCTTGGTACCCAGTGCGGTGCTATTGGGCTTAGTGTGGTGCTAAGAGGTGGGACCTAATGGGAGGTCCTTGGGTGACTGAGGTCATGTCCTGAAAGGGGATTGTGGGACTTCAGTTCCTTGCTCTTTCTCTCTTTCATTTCCCAGCCATGAAGTGAGCATTTTGCCTTGCCGTATGCTGTTGCCATCATCTCATACCTTGCCACAAGCCCAAAAGCAATGGTGTCAACCAAGGAAACCATGAGCCAAAATAAACCTTTTCTCTCTGTAAGTCAACTGTTTCAGGCCTTTGTTATAGTGACAGAACACTGACTAACACAGATAGGAAGTACAGTGGTCCTTCTTAAGTGTGGTTTCACTTTCCATGGTCGAAAAATATTAAATAGGAAATTCCAGAAATAAACAATTCATAAATTTTAGATGGCACAGATCATTTTGAGTAACATAGTGAAATGTAGAATTCTCCTGCTCCATTTCACCCAGTATCCATCCTATAAGTACTACTCGTCCATTAGTCACTTAGCAGCTGGCTCTGTTATCACATGGACAGTTACTGCTCATGTTCAAGAAGCTCTTGGCCCAAAGCACAAGAGCAGTGATGATGGCTATTTGAATATGCCAAAGAGAGGCCATAAAGTGTTTCCTTTAAGAGAAGAGACAGAAATTCTCAACCCTAATGGGGAAAGAAAAAAAAAAAACTGTATGATGAGGTTGCTAAGATCTACAGTAAATATGAATCTTCTGTCTGTGAACTTCTAAAGAAAAGAGCAAAAATTATGTTTATTTGCTGCTGTACCTCAAACCGCAAAAGTTATGGCCACAGTGTGTGTCAAGTGCTTAGTTAAGATGGAAAAGGGATTTGAGTTTGTAGGTGGAAGACAAAACAGAAAACATGTCCCAACTGACAACAATGTGTGACCAGAAAGCCTTGAGCCCATAGGAAGACTTTGGCAAGGGACCCCTAAGTTGAGTGACACTAAGCCATTTACTGCAAGAAAGGACTGGTTACACAGATTCAGGAATAGCTTTGGACTGAAAAATATAAAAATTATGTGAGAAGCTGTATCTGCCAACAAAGAAGCTGCTGCCTCATTTCTGGCAGAGATGAAGAATTGACTAAGGAGAAAGGAAACCATCCATAGCTAGTCTTCGATTATGACAAAACCACAGGGTTCAGTACTATCAGTGCTTTCCAGAATCTTCTGGTATCTCGGAACAGGTCCCCAGCAGATAATGGGGGACTACTCTTATGCAATCTGATTTCTGCTTTAGAAAGAGCCCAGTGACTGATGTGTGATAGATGAACTAGAAAAGGGTAGAAGTGAGAACCGGGATCCCTTTAAGGAGGTGGTTATGGTAGAACGGGGAAGACATTATATGATACATGACTAGCTTCGGAGCAATGATGACTTTGATCCATTATAGAATCGGAACTGATAGGATTTTATGATGAATTGGGTGTGCAAGGAAAGTTAAGTGGGTATGGGTGAAGTTTTGTTGTTGTTGTTGTTGTTGTTGTTGTTGGAGCAACAGTGGATGGTCACAATGTTAGCTCAGCACGTATTTAATCCATCACCACACTGGACTGAATGGAAACTATTCCAAATAATACAGAAAGTTACCCCCTGTACCCCCACAAAAGTGTTTTAATCTTTCTCAGTCATTACAGGAGACATTTGGGCATACCCTTCTCGGTCAGACCCCCTTCTCCAGGAATGATCCCATACCTCTGACTCTTCAGGGTGAAGCAGTGCATTGTCCCATGATATGTATCAAGTTTGCCCATCAGAACCCCCTTAAAGAACTGAAGCGAAGGGTCTCACAGAGTATGCAAGATGAGTGGCCTCCTGGCTTTATCCTGTCCCAGCCGAAGTGGCTCCACATTCTCCGGGGTTCCTGGCACACTCACAGTCCCATCACCTCTCTGCCATGAGGTCATCAGGACTAGCCTCTTATGACCTTCCTCCCTGTTGCTGCCAATCAACACAAAAAGCCAGGGTAAACAAGGTTCTCTCGACCCCCTTAGATTGTCACCACTGTGTCCTTCTCTTCTATACCCTTTTCTAACCTGTCTCTCAGCCCATAACGATTCTCAAAAAAACATTCTGTTGTGTTCACTGGAACCCATTATCCATCACCAGCAAAATCCCCTAGACTGCAACTACTTATTGGAACATTTCTATGGCTTTTTGATCCTAACTCAGTGGTGCTCAAACAGTTTGATTCCAGAACACTCAAAAATGAGATGAGCCAGGCGTGGTGGCACATGCCTATAATTCCAGCAACTTGGGAGGCTGAGGCGGGAAGATCACCAAGTTCAAAGCCAGCCTCAGTAACTGAGCAAGGCCCTAAACCACTTAGTGAGACCCTATCTTAAAAATTAAAAAGGGCTGGGGATGTGGCTTAGTGGTTAAGCATCTCTGGGTTCAATTCCTGGTACCAAATACATATATATATATATACACACACACACACATATATATATAAAAGATTCCAAGGAGTTTTTATTTGTGTAAGTTATATCTGTCAATACTCATTGCATTTAATATTAAAAATTAAAATTAACTTATTAACTATAAAAATCACAATATAAAATCATCACATACTGTATGAAAAATAACTACATCTTCCAATCAATAGAAATGTATCAGAAAGAATGGCATGTCCATCTCAGCAAATCTCTTTAGCATCTGGCTTAAAAGACAGTTGAATTCTTTCTATTTTGACATTCAGTCCCTTACATTATCGTGTCTCACATCACCTCAGGAAGGACCGAATACTTGTGGAAAAAATGAGGATGGAAAAGGTGAATACTCTTTTAATATTTCTGTGAAACAGTTGTGGTGTTGGTGGGTGTCTGATGGGGTTCTGGAGACTCCCTGTGAACCCCGAACCACACTTTGAGAACCACAGTTCTAACTGAACGCGGGCTCTGCCCTGAGGGCCCATCTCCCCAGGTCCTCTCAGATGGTGGGGATTTCTCTCCTTCACTCTGTGTGTCCCTGAACTGAAGGGTAGAGTGTCCGTCTTCCTTGTTAGTTTTGCCCCTGCCAGACCACAGTCCCTCCCTAGAAATTCCCAGGAAACCATCAGACTCTTCTACTCACTATCTCCCCTTGTTGTGGTCACTGGAGACTCCTGGGCTGTCTTCCTCTTTCTTCCTGGGTTGTTTGTCACTCTGGTTTTATGGTCACTCTCTTAAACATTGCTCCTGTCATAATTCTTGCTGGTTTCAGTATCCATGGAAAAATCTTCCCAATATCCTGGCAACTGAGATCCTTGACCTCTGCCCCAGTGATCTTATCCTCCAACTATAGTCAGCACTTATTCTCGTGGTCGGGCCTTACCTTGCCATTTCCTAATGACACCTTCCCGCACTCTCTAACCACACCTTCCATCTTTCCAGGTAGCTCCCTCTAGTACTCTGAGCCCCATTAACCTTCATCTCCCCTAGGGTACTGCACCTTATCCCACAGCTGCTCACCCAACTCCTGGTCCTGCTTCCTGCCTCACCTGGATGAGATTCCACTATTATATGAACACCCTCATGTGCATTGTGGACTCCCTTGCTCCTTAGTTCACACTGCTGCATTTGCTTTGATAAGTCAAAGCCTTGTCTAGACAGATTCTCTTCTTACTCCATCCCTGTGTACACCCTGGTCCAGACATGACTGAAAAAATTCATACAAACTCGCTGCCTCATTTTACTTTAAATTCAACTCACACCCTCCTGGGCCCCAATGTCCCTCAGCACCCACTCGTATGTCTCTAGTCTTTCCACATTCCCCTTTCCTATCATCTTTTTTTAACCATCCAAATTTTCTCCCATATCCTCACTCTCACTTGAGACCCTTCCCTTCCCTCTTTGCATGAGAATATAAGAACATCTTACTACAAATTCCATGGGCTGCCACTGCCGTTCCTATTCACCCACTAGAATCTAGAGCCCTGCTCTGCTACCTTCCTGTCACTGGGAAGGAATGGCCTGGACCAAATCTGAGGCCAACCTTCCTTTGTGCACCAGATCCTGTCCTGTCCTTTCTTCTTCCCCTCCCATGTGGTGCATGCGGGATCTCCCTCTATGCTACCAGTGTGTTTAGAGTAAAAGACTCGAGTTAGCCATGGTCATTATCCCTAATTTTTCTTTTCTTTTTCTTTCTTTGCTCCATCCATGAAAGAATTCTCAGGTAGTGAGGATCCCACAGCAAAAGTCAAACAACCAGGTGTGCACACCCAGAGACAGAGATAGGAAGGCGAGGAGAAAGCAGTTCCTGGTCCCCACTCCCAGGAAGCCTGACTTGGCCTTGTTTCTCTGAAAGGCCCTTTTTATTTGAGGTAGTGGGGTCCAAGGTTCAGGTAAAACTGACTTTCAAATCCCAGAATAGTCATCTCTTCTTGCATGAATCAAACCTTATAGTTAATAAATGCTTCCTATAGGGACTAAACTTCAACTTTCAATTGAGATCTCCATTCGAGTGCAGTTCCTTTCCACTGGACTCACTGTGGTCTCAGTTGCGGAAACTACCTGTCTCTTGGTGATTCTATGAGACCTAAATAAGGTATTATGAGAGCTTAGTGTACTATCTGCTATGGTGTTTGGCACAAGGTAGTTCATTTTTTTTTTTTTTTTTTTAGATAGCAAAAGAAAAAGAATTAGGCACAACATTCAAAACAAGAAATTTTTGTACATTTATTGCCCATAATGTTTGTTTCCCCTAAATAACCCCAGTTCCTTTATAGCAAAGTCTATTAATATGCCCTATTCTTACTTTGATTAACATACATTTTAGCCTGTCTTTATACTTTCACATGAATTGTAATACTGTACACTATTGAATATAAAAGAAACTTCAATAAGTAGCCCATGAATATGGAAATAAAAAAGGTAATCTTGAAAGTAAAGCTTAGCATTTGTACCCTGCCCACAGGGAGGAGAAAATATAATAAGGAGAATAATCACACAGCTATAGCATGAACCATGACAAAAGATGCTAATCTGCATTGGATATATACAGAGGTAAATGAGATAAATGAGAATAAGTAAGAATATATTTTTATTTACTGTCTGGGAAAGAGAGGGAGAAGAAAGGAAGGAAAAAAGGACTTCTGAAATCTGTGAAAGTCTTCTGGCAAGGATTGTTCATCCAGGTGTCACAACCACAGTCCAGCTGTGGCAGGGCAATGGGACAGGTTGCCGAGAGACCAAATACCTAGAGACGGCACACGGCAACACAAGGCTTGATTGAGATGTGCTTATGGGAAAGGCCCAGTGACCATAGGCTGAACTGACAGCACCTCCGTCCCTCGCTCTGCTCTGCCAAGCAGAGCCTCTTTCCCTCAATGCCCTCAGTACAGCCGAGGCAGCTGGCCGGATGGGTGACCTGGATCCTCTCCACAGTGCCCTCAATTTCATGCCTATCACCTCTGAGAAAAGGGTTTCATATGTTTGGTTGCAGAAATGTGACATCATCAGCATTAGCTTGCTTAGTTTGCTTGTCTGACCAGCATCCCAAGGAGCAATTGTCCTGATGCACATGCAAGAATGTAGCTTTCTAGAGATAACGTGAAGCTGCCCTAGGTCCCAGTGTGTAGGAGAAAGCCAGCATCCTTTGAGATAATGTGTCTCTGGACATTCCAATCCAGACCTGCTCTCGTTGTTCCCTTAACTTGACTAGGTTTGGAGAACAGAAAGAGGGCATTCAGGGACATGGTTTCACTGACACCTCCACCCTTTTTAAAATACACTAAGGTCTATGGCCAAGGAGCCTGATCAAAAGTCTCTCAGGCAGTCTGGGTCTCTTACCTCAGAGTCAAAGCCCTCTGAGCGCTAATTTAGTGTCTTGAGTACCATAATACACCCACAAGGTACCTCCAATACCTAGTAAACTTTGCTAACTAAATTCTCTAGAGACTGATGTATACATTAATATACTAATGTATGCATGGATAATCAGTGATATTGGTTTCTAGGAATCTCTGCCTAGAATCACATTTATAAATTATTTCTTTAGGTGAGAGAGATACCATTCATAGGAAATGCATTCTTTTCCATTTTAATCTAAATCTTCCTTTACAAAATGGAATTCATGTTATACTTTAAGCACTCAATATGCCTCCCTCCCCTTTTTCCTCCCTTCCCCCCCTGTCTGTCTCTCTATGTCTCTCTCTGTCTCTGTCTCTGTCTCTCTCTCTCTCTCTCTCTCTCTCTCACACACACACACACACACACACACACACACAAATATGAAATGCATATGCAACAATTACAACTGATATGAACATTAATCTAGGAGAGACAATGTGCTGAAACGGTGTGAGGAACTTTGCAAGCAGAACCTCACTCCTCATACAATGCTATAAACAGGTGCTAGTACCACCCCCATTTTACAGAACAAGAAGTTGAGGTTAAAAGAAATGGTTCAGTCCTTTTCCAAGGTCATACAGCCTGTCATAGGTAAAAATAACCACAAATTACACAGTTTTCTTTCACTTTGTTAGTACTTTCCCAATTTCAATCATCGTGACTTCTCAATTTAGGAAGAGGAAGTTACCGAGCTCTTGGGGGAAGATAAGCATGCTCTTTCATCCACTTTTCGACTGGATGTAGGCAATCAGGAAAAATCTACAGAGCAGAAAGCGAGCAGAGCAAAGATGCCCCTTCCTGGGGGAACAACTGCACCCCGCAATGCTGGTGTGACCAACTCAGTCAAGGTGAGCCACCCCGGCCGAGTGCCTGGCCACCCTTTACAAAGGACTCTCTGTTCTTTCTCTGGCTTTAACTGGGGGCAGTTCTTGTCTGACCTGGACACAGACCCGTCCATCACTCAGCGTCTGCTTTGTTCCTGCTCCTCCACATCCCACTCAGGTTACTAGAGTTTAAATGTTTCGGCCTGGCTTTCATCAATAACGTCCAGCTAGCCCTCCTAGATGGACATTTCTAAGATGGGATAATACTGCAGGGTGCCTCTTGTGTTACCGGAGAAAGTCTCTTTCATCAAATAATTTTCAGAAAGACAGCATGCAAAATCATAGTATGCAATAGTATATTAAGACTTTGGAGGTGGTCTGCAGAAAACAAACTCGCAATAATTATTTTTTTCATAAAATACTAGTATGAGCTTAAGGAAACGGCACCCTATAGAACACAACTGGGGAAATGTGTTCAGACAAAAAGACTTCCATGTCAGTGAAATTTGCTTTGAAAAAGGCCCAGGACTGTATAAGATCAAGAGGAGATCTTAATTGAGTATACTTGGTGGATTCTGCTTTCTGCTTTTTAATTTCCTGGATGACTAGTTTGCTGATAGTATCCCAAATTTACAGAGGAAAAAAAATATATCCGTGCTTTACTTTGCACTGCGGAAACAGAATGAGTGACCTTGAACAATCATTCCCTGTGTCCTGCTCAAGTGCTGCATAGTTAAGAACCAGCCACATCCTCCAGGGGAGGGCAAGATGAGACCTAATCTAGATGTGATCAAAGGACATTTGAGAGTAAATTAGCATGAGCAGTCATTGCTTACTGAATGCACACTATGTCCCAGGCACCAGCCCAGGCCCCCAGCGGACAGTAACCACTTAATTTTCACAGCCTGCCCATAATGCAGCAGCACTGACCATCAGGGACATCCAGAGCCTCATGCCATGTCTCCACCAGGTAGCTACTCAATGAAGGCTCCTGAAAAGATGGAAGGCAGAGAAACAGGAAACCAACTGGGCTCTGGCCATGTTAACTTGCCCAACATCACACCTCCACAAGAAGAGCAGACCTCAGACACAGAGCAGTTGAGCTTCTGGCTCCATGACTAGCTGCCAAGCTTCGTGGTAAGTAGCACAAGGATCTGGCCACGTGTCTCAGTGGTTAACTTTGGTCAGAGTATAACTTGCATAATCAAAATTGCTGTGTTTATGTGGCACTTTGTTTTTGAGGGTCTAACAAGGACAATTGATAAAATGTACTGAGCACTTACTAAGTGCCAAGCATCACACTAACTTTACAGTGCTCGTTCCCCACAACCATCCTAAGAAACAGGTAATAATTAGAACCTATATTCCAGATGAGGAAACTAAGGAGCAGAGACGTCAGGGGAGTTGGCCTCTAAGGGGGGAATCGGGTCTTGAACTGAAGCAATTTGACCCCCCCCTCTTTTTTCACTCTTAGTCTGGTGGCAGACACTCTGACAGAAAGGAAGGATAGAGACAAGGACTCTACCCCCAACTGGAAAATTAAACATGTACATTTTATTAATTTAATTTTTTAAAATGCTTACTATGCATAGTTCTAAGTACACCACAAATATCATCTCATTTTATTCTACTAAATTAATTAACAATACCATAGGGCCACTACTACTGCTATTAGTATTCCTGTTTCACAGATGAGGGAACGGAGGCACTGAGAGTAAAGCAACTTGTCTAAAGTCGCACAGCAAGTGTCAGAGCTAAGAGTCAAACCCAGGCGTCCTGCCTCCCTGGTCTGTGGCCTTACCCACCCCTGACAAGCACACACAGGTGACTCCTTTAAAAGTGAAATACCCTCCAAAGTCCAGTGGCTAAACACGGCCTCTAGGAGGAAAGCAGAGTCCTCTGGAGCCCTGGAAGTTAATCGGGGCCTGGCAGCTGAATGACTTAATCACTGTTCAATTTAGATTTCCTGGCTGAATGGGTTCCTGTTCATCCTACCGGAATTTAATAGCCGGTTGTTTCTTGGCATTCTTGCAGGGGGGCGAGATGGGCCATTTTCCTTGGGCCCAGCTGTTTCTGCAAGACTAAGTGCTTAGCCAGTGTCAGCAGGTGAAGAAAGGCTGACCGTTAGGGGACCCTTGTCCCCTCTGCTTGGTGGAGATGAGTCAACTCCTGCTTATTCTGCTGCTCTGTGAGCTGGGCCCCTCCTTCTCCCCCTGAGGAAACCTGCCCGGGGCTCAGAACCCTGCTCTTTGCACCTCTGACCAAGGAAGCAGGAGGAAGAAAAGGAGAAAAACCGGAGTCAGGTCACTTCTACATAAGCAGATGGGCCTCTTAGGAAGTGAAAAGGAGCTTCACGTTCAGCCTCTGCAGAAATGATGTTGAGCTGTTCGCAGTGAACCCTGTACAGCGCCAGGTCCGGACACCAGTCTTAGCACACAACAGGTGCTCCGTGAGCAAATGCCGCAGAACTTGTGGCACGGATGTAAGCTAATGGCTCCAGGAGCTGGCCTCGGCTTCTCTCCCGGCCCGTAGATGTCTGCTTCCCTTTCCTGGGATGAGGGAAGGGATGGGGAGTGGAGTCGACCACAGCCTCCTTCCAGCTGCTTGTTCTCCACTCCCACCCGGCCTGGGACTTGTCCCCGTGCTGCCTCTAGATTCACCCCGCCGGCTGTCATGCCCGTTCGCCTTGGGAACCATGCACATGACTTCACCTGGCTGGGCCTGCAGCACTTGTTGTCTCGCCTTTTTTGGTACCAGGAATTGAACCCAGGGGCGCTTAACCGCAGAGCCACATCCCCAGCCCCTTTTTATATTTTATTTAAAGACAGGGTCTCGCTGAATTCCTTGGGGCCTCACTAAGTTGCTGGGACTGGATTTGAACTCACAATCCTCCTGCCTCAGCTTCCCGGGTCTCTGGGATTAGAGATGTGCACTACTGCACCCAGCCCGCTTGCTCCCCCTAAAACACCCATATCCCCTTCCAGGAGTCAACTTAAAGGACCGTCCTGCCTCTCCATCCCCGAGAGGCTGCTTGGACACTTGGCACACCCTCCCTCATCACATCAGCCTCAGTCTGTCACAAAGATCAGGTTTCCTATCTCCACTCATGGATTATGAAATTGCTGATACTACATTATTTATCTTTGAATCCCCAATACCTAGGCAATGCCTAGAATGTGACAGGGGACCCATAAAGCCTTCTAATGTAGGATGAAGGAAAAGTGGGAACAATGAGGGAAAGATGGATGGAAGGATATAACTGATTCCCCTTTAAAATTGCAGGCAAGCTTTGAGACATGCTAGAAAATCATGCTTTCCTTAAAAATGTCAATTCCACTTGCACGACACATAAAAAGTCCTGCCTTGGGCATCTGCTCTCAGGGTAAATGTCTTGTCTCTGGAGTCCCCTTCTTTTCTTTTCCGAGGGCAAGGTGGTATGCTATTAACAGCCACACACCTATCATTCATTCATTTACAAGATGGATTTTCAAAAGATAAGTGGGAGAAGGTCACATCAGCACTTTGGTACTGAAAGTAGAAGAAAGAGGCCCCAAAAAGGGAAGGGAAGGATCGGTTTCAATGAGTCAGAGTCATGAGAATGAGAACGGGTGATTCCTATTCCCACCCTGCCCTGCCCTTCCGGTCGGAAGCATTCTCCCTGTGGACATCACCGGGAGAAAGTTCTCTTTTCAGGCTCTGACTGATGTTCTGCTTCTCCCGCACAGAACAGGAATCTCCAGCGACTGCTCCCTGCTTCCAAGCTGATGCCAATGTGTTTCCTTTTCTTATTCCTTTTATGTACCTGTTCATTTAGCCCTCTGCCTTTGGACTTAGTAAAAAAAAAAAAAAAGATTCTTTACTGGCCTTTGGCCTCCCCAGAGTGGAAGAAACCTCATATCCAACTCTGGTCCATGAGTCCCCTGTCCCACACCCCACCTCACCAGGAAGCAAGAACTTCTAGAGGGAAGAGAAGCAGAGGTAGATGCCTCTCAAGCAAACTTCCCATCCTGGAAACCTCCAAGGGCTGGGTAGAACCCAGAGTCTGCCCCTCGGAAACTTCTGCAACAGAGAAGAGCAAGTGAAGGTGAGATTTGTGCTAGGCCACACCATGGGAGATCCTGCACAAGTCAAGGGTAATAGCCAAGACTGTCTCTTCCTCTCATTTCTTTAGTAGACCTTGGTTTATTTACACAAACGGACAAATATAAAGAAACACACTGTATCTTTCAATCACATTCCCACAACCAATTTTCCTCTGGTAGAAATAATAAATACCTAGAGAGCAATGACTGTCAAACTTGACAGACTCAGTACTCCATTATAGTCTTAAAAATTAGCAGGAGGCCTGAAGACTTCTGTTTTCCTGAGTTGTGTCTATTAATATGTAACATATCAAAAACAAATTGAAAAAAATGTCTATTTTATTTACTCCTTCGTTCATTTATTTATTTATTCTGGAGCTGGGATCTAATCCAGGGCCTCTCATGCTAAACATCACCCTACCACTGAGCTACCTCCCTAGCCAATGGAGAAAAAATTTAAATAGTGACTTATTAATTAATTTAAAAACAAAATTGAAAACACATCACATGTCAGCATAAATAATGTCTTTAAAATACCTTTGTTTTATTTATTTATTTTCATGTGGTGCTAAGGATCAAACCCAGTGCCTCACATGTGCTAGGTGAGCATTCTACCACTGAGCTACAACCCCAACCCATAAATAATGTTTTTTAATGATAAATAGACTTTCCAAAAGCAAAACATATCTAGCAAGAAGAACAGCATTGTTTTTCCATTTCTGCAAATCTCTTGACTATCTGGTTTGAGAAAGGACAGCTGGATTCACAGAGCTGCTTCTGCATTTAATCTGTCGCAAAACCAACATCAGGTGGCCTCTGGGAAAGTCTACTGCATACTTGTGTGAGAGTGGAAAAGGCAAATACTAACTATTATTACTAAAATAGTTCTGAGTCATGTATCCCCTGGAAGGGTCTCAAGCAACCAAGATTAGTTACATAAATTGTGAGGACTAATACAAAGAGGAAATGCGGAATTCTTTGCTCAAAAGTCACTAGGAATTTCAAGATGGCCATAGCAGAGCATTAAAGAACCCAGAGACTCTCTGAGCAGGGAGACTGGTGTAACTGCACAATTCCCATGGGCCACCCAAGAGACCCTGGCCACAGGCAAATTATTGCCAAGAGTTCTACCTGCATCCTGAATCAAGGTGTTCACAAGGTGATACAAGTTGTGTGTGTGTGTGCGTGTGTGTGTGTGTGTGCTACTGGACCACCAGGTCTAAATGTTCCTGAATGATAATATGTACACAAGAAGATAAAAGCATAACTTACACAGGTTTTCCCCAGGTGTCTACCATAAAACCTTCTAGACTTATACAAACTGTTATTCCACACAGACCACACAACACACACGCATGTGCACACGTACACACTCCTTGAGTTGATGACTTGCACGGCTGGGTTCCAAGTGGCTGCACACCAGATAGTCAGATACTTGTCATGGTTTCCTGCTCTGGGTTTTTTTGTGGTCACGGGCTTTGATCAGCAAAACTGACATCTATACTCCCCATTTTCCTGTTTGGTGCCTTACCGATGGCAGGCACTCTGAGCATTGGCTGAGCTGAACAGCACAGTTCTGGTGGTGAGGGAAAATTCTACGTCAACACCATTTACAGCTGATGGCAGGCAACACCAATGCACCACTTGGTCCTCTTTCCTGGGAACTAGGCACTTAGTAGATCAGAGATCCCACTGATAACAGATGGATCTGTGTGTGTTCAAAGTACAGCAATACATCAGCAACATGCTGGCAGCATTTGATGACATCCCTGAGACTCAGACATGAGTGTGACTAGTAAAAGATGTAAGGTTTTCATAGTATTGAGGACAATGTCCTCAGAATCCAGATAACAAATGAATCCATTGCAATGACTATTAATGCACATTTGTAAATATAATGCAGACTCTGTTACAATTGTGGTCAAATCGCCTCTCTCTCCTACACGGGAAGTTCAGTGTGGTCCGCTCTCCTACTCTAAGACAGATTTCCCAATAAGGATTAATCAATCCTAACTCCGAAACAGCAAGACAGCCTCCCATTCACATTAGAAGCTAATACTGCTGCAAATGCAAAAGACACTCTGAACTTTATTTCAAATTTGCCACTTTACAGAGAAGGAAACAGGTTACGAGACATGAACTGACTTCTTTGCCAAAGATCACACAGCTCTTGAATAGCAGCTTTGGGATCAAACCTGACAACTAGTTAATGAACCATCCACACCAAGAGAATGGGGTCTACTGGACAGTGCAGGTCCAGATTATTGGATTACCACCAACTTATTGGGGACAATTAACAAGAAAAGCCCCAAACAGCTCCTCCAAATCATCTAATCAGTAGCTGAAACCCCTCTACCAGGGCACCAAGCACCCTCCCCACCCAGATGCCTGTTGAAATAACTTTCTTCCCTTTTCAACATCTTCAGCCTCTTCCCTCCACCAACCCCACTTTCTTACTTCCAATGCATGTTCGTCACCTTGGGCGGAAGAAAACACCAAACTTCAACATGGCAGCTGCTCCTTGCAGTGGTAAGTCTCTTTCTTTCTCACCTGTTACTGCCACCCTCCTGGGAGTGATGTATGCATTGGAGGTCTCCCTTTTCTCACCTCCATTGACTCCCTTGAGCCCTTGCCATCTGGCTGCCATCCCAGTGCTTCACAGAAACCACCCAATTAAGGGTCAATGAGGTGCTTGTCGTTAAATCATGCAGCTTTCACTTGGTTGTAATTCTCTGTGTCAATGGCCCTACTTCCCTAACAGCGAGAGTCATTGTAAAATAATACAGAAACCTTTTTTTTTTTTTTTACTTAAAAATAGCATGGGCTCTGGAGCCAGACTGCCTGACCCAAGTCTTGCTTGCACCACTGACTAGCTGGGCCCCGTGAGCTTCCCTATCTGTAAAATGGGAACATAACATTCCCCAGCTCAAAAGGTCTTGATGAAAGTCCTTGCAATGTCCTTACAACCGTCCTGGGCACCAGCTTCAGCACTTTTATGTAGCACACGATGCCCTCTTTGTTCTGCATGATAATAATCATAAGAGGAGGCATTTCTTGGGTGCTCACCACGTGCCAGCTCATTTCTAAGCATTTTATTTGTGCTATCATCTCCACGACCAATGCTTCCCCTCAAAGGGCTTTATGTGTTTTTTCAGTTTCAACTTTGAAAAATGACCTCCACTTTCAGGATGAGAGAACATCTCTTTTAACGAGCACATTTCTCTCACTGCACTTGCACATCGCAGAAATAACCAGCTTAGTAATTTTTACGATACTTCGAAACTGACCACAGACACATCCAGCACGCCATTAATAAGGGACAAAAGAGGGCCAAAACTAAAGGAACTGCCCTGGTGACCTGCTCCAAGCTTTGGTGGCATCAACATGCTTGTGCTGAAAGCAAACCTTTGCTCCTAATTATAACATGATCAGAACCAAAAGTCAACTAGAGAGGTTTCTACAGGTTTGTTGAGTGCTGACCACATCCCAGGCACTGTGCTGTGTCACATGCATCATTCACTGAACCCCCCAAACAATCGAGAGGTGACTGTTGTCACCATCCATTCTGCAGAGAAGGAAACTGAGGGCCAGAAGCAATTTGCCCAAGTCACATTAAGCCTGACCCCCGAGGCAGGGCCTGGTCACTCAGTTCCACAGCAGCAGGACTCTCTCTTGTAGTCACCTCCATTGTGAATCCTTTGACTTCTCTGGTCTCTCCCATCTTTCTTTCCCTGTGGGAATCTAGACGTCCTGGTCATTCCTTGTCCCAGGATCTCTCAACGTGACCCTCTAGAGACCCTCTCATCTATTCCTGTCTCCCTAAAGACTCCTACTGTTCAGGCACATGGTACACAAACTCCACGTTATTGGAATAAATGAACAAATCGCCTTTCTGAAGACTATTTGGAAGGATATTAATCGTTTAATTCTCAGCAAATGACAAGAGCTCCGATTTTTATGGTTTTAGCGTTTTCTTCAACCCACAGGATGCTGAAGCCCACTGTTGGGACAGTGACGTAAGACGTTGGTTTTCAACTAGGGACAATTTTGTGCCCTCATACCAGGAACATTTGGAAACATTTTTAAATGTCACAACTTGAAGGGTCAGGGTGGGGGAGAGAAGATGCCAATCAGTGAAACCTACGATGCTTCTGACCATCGCCCTTGACAAAGAATTATCTGGCCCAAAACAACAATAATGTCAAGGTTGAGAAAGTTCATATAAGTTTTTTTTTTTTTTTTCTCACTGAAATTAGTATCCTGGTGGCTGAGGTGGACCAGGGATGAATAAACCCCACCCTTTGAGTATCAAGCACTGTGGCCCAGGGTTAGCATCACTCTCTTAGCTGAATGGAAGGACCAGAGACCCAGAGATCTGACTTCTGGCCCTGAAACCAGCTACTAACATGAGTTGCCTCTACACCAGGTTGTTTAACCTCTCTGGGCTCAATTTTTCATCTGGAAGAGGGGTAGGAGAAGGGGAGAGGTGAGCCCTTCTGGTTCTAAAACTCTGTTCTTACCAAATTCTGAAACTTGAACTACTTTGTGAGCCTGTCCTTCTGCCTCCTATCCCGTCCAAGGTCAAGCTTTCTTTAAGAATCTCCTGCAGTTGCTCCTTTCATTTCCTCACCAACTCCCCCACAGTCCCAGGCCCTCACTGTCACCACCCAGAATGTAAGAAATGCCCAGTGACTTCTGTTCTTCCAGGGCCTTGAGAGGTTCAGGAGCACGGCCTGGTTTCCCAGCACCTCAGTATGTGGTCTGGGGTGTGTTTTCTCTCCAGGGCCCTGGAGAAGTCACGCTGCAGTCCTTCCTGGTGGCGCCGTCTCTGAACTTGGCAGCAGTGTCTCTTCTTTGCTTACTCCAGTGCTGGCTCCCAAGCTCCTCTTGCCTTTCCCACCACCCCTTCCCTGTAGCCAGGAGAGCGTGTTGACCCTGGGGGTTAGTCCTGGACACTCAGCAATTAGCTAGCAGAGCCCGGAGTCCTGGGCTCCCCTCAGTCAACAAGTCACAGGTTTTAGGGAGAAAAAAATAATCTAGGGGCTGGGGTTGTGGCTCAGCGGTAGAGGGCTTGCCTAGCCTGAGGCACTGGGTTCGATCCTCAGCACCAAATAAAAACAAACAAACAAAATAAAGGCCCATGGACAACTTAAAAAAACTTTTTAAAAATAATATTAATCTGTATGTCTGTGTGCTTACAGTGTGTTTAAGCATCACATGGGCCAAGGGGACTTGGAGGACTGTAATAGCAAAAGCTTCTACATTGCTTGTCAGAGGTGCATTTGGGTGAACGTGAGGAGGCATGTGCCTGTCCATCTTTCCGTCTGTGTGTTCTGACATGCTAACTCGGACAGGTGGTTGGACGTAGAAGTTTGGAGTTGACACTTGACAGCATCATGACCTACCGCCCCTCACCAGAGGGAGCCAGCTGAAGGCTCCTCCTTCCATATTATTTCGAAGCAGCACAGATCTGCCTGAAGGCCTGACGGCCAGCATGCTCTCTCTCCCATTCAACTTGAAGTTATTTCAAGGCTGTGTCTGTGATTCATCTTTGTGTAGTAAGAAAGTGAAGACTATTATTAAAAAAAAAAAAAAAATCTGGTCACAGTCATTTCTGCTTTGTGCGCCCAAGGTGGGCACCAAATTGTCCCAGGGGCTGGGGAAGAAAACACCCATCTTTTGTTTGGTAAAATAAAATGATAAACTTTTGGGCAAGAATGGTTCTCGGATTGAGGCCAGAATGAGGGAGAAGAAATAAAAGACGGTAAAAGTGTTCTCTAGAATAATGTAACAAGAATTTTCCATGTTTGCCCTCTCAGCTTTAAGTCATAGGCATATTGAAGAGGCTCTGGAATCGCAAACGAAAAGAGAAACAAAAGAAGTTACTCTCTGGGCTCAGGGTCTCATGGGCCAGCCAGGTCAAAGGCAGAGATACCTAAGACGCTGTGGTGTCACTGGATAGCTGATTATCTAATGCTTACACTGCCAGGCGTGGCTCTAATGGCTTGCAAGTCTTAGGTCATTTAATCACCAAGACAACCCTATTGGCGGGAACTATTTTATTATCTCCCATTTATGGGTGAGGACACTGAGGCCCAGAGAGACTGAGTGACTTGCTTAATTTAAGGTCACACAGTGGGCAAGAGGCATAGTTGGGACTTAAACCCAGGCAGTCTTGCTTTTGACCACAAGGGAGTGTGCTGTGCAAGTCTATTAGCCCAGAAATATACGGGAACTCAACTTATCCCCTTTGCCCATGGCAGGGATGGTGGGATATTGATATTGGTGCAGAGAACTCCAAGAGGCACCAGCATCCATGAGGATGGGGTTTGAGGTGATGGAGAAAAGCAGACAGCAGGAGGTCAGGATGGAGCTGGCCTCTCCCCTTACTGAATCCTCTGTGGGGATGGGCAGGTGTCATAATGGTTTTCTGGTTATTGAACGAAAGAGTGAGCCCCCAAACCTGGAGACATCAGGGGCACTCCCGTTGCATCTGGATCACCCCACAGGAGCCAAAAAATGAGCTGAAAAGTAGAAATGTAAAAAGTGATGATCTGAAGCTATGCATCCTGCCATCAAGTAGGACAAAAGGAAATTGCACAAACTCACACCAGTACCCCCAACCACCTCGCCCTGCCCCCCACCCACGTAGAAGGGGGAGACCTGCCTCCAACCCGCTGGGGTGGAGGTGGGGAGAGCTCATTTTCCTGCTTCCAAAGAGGGCACCTCGGGGATCGGGGAGAAAGAATAGCAGGCCCCCTTGCCTTCCTTCCCGTGAACAATCGACCAGAAGGAAGTGGGACGCTCAGCCCCTGGACTTCCCCACAGGATACAGGGTCCAACTGAGCCTCCTGCTTCCCCTCCCTCACCGCCCTGGTTCAGTTCCAGGTGAGGTCCAGCCTGTTTGGTAAACAGATACCAGAAAAGGGTAAGTGCAGGCGTGGATAGATTTTTTTTTTTAAACTTAGTCACATTTAGAAATAAGACTTTTTAAAACCTCCAATGCATGAGAGAGAAGTGATAAAGGTATTTTACTTCATATTTACCCTAAATTCACTCCGCTCACACTGAGGGGACAGGAAAGAACAGTTCTTTCCCTATACCCGTGTGTTCCTGAGCTACTTGGTTACTTTCCTGAACCCCACTGCTCATCAGCAGAGTGGGGATGTGGTTACCTATCTTACAGGGTGTTTCGATATTATTAAATATTAATTCTATGTGAAGACACCTAGCTCTATGTCTGACATGCATAAATCTCCTTGAACTTGGCATCCATTGCTAGTTTTTATTGAGGTATTCACATGAAAACGTATAAGACAAAATCCTAGTTCTCTAAGATTTTTCTTTCAGTTTGGGCCATGATGCGTATATGCAAGGTGATCCATTTACCATGCAGCATAGAATGACCAGCCCAAACCAGCAAGGCCAATAGAAGTGCCTGAGGTTCAGAGCAGAGACATCATGTAGTCAAAAGAGGCAGGGCTTGAGTTAATGGAAAAAGGAGCCAGACAGGCATGCAGAACGGGAGGCACAAACTCCAGGTTTGGGGTTTCATGTTGCCTCCAATTTGCAGGCTGCAGTTAACTCTTCAGGAACATATCAGTGGAGTCCAAGGTGCAGCATTCAGCCCTAGAAGATGGGAACAACAGATTGGTGAAGTCTGTTTCACAGATGAGAAAACTGAGGCCCAGAGAAAGCCAGGCAGCCACAGCATCAGCTTGGTTTGTCAAAGACCATGAAGCAAAATCTTGCTGGGTTACAGGGGTGAACCTGTCCAAACAGGTGAGGAGTAAAATGAAAGTGTAACGCAGCAGTGACAGTGACCCTCACAGTAAGAACCAGCCCAGTGACAAACTTAACTTTTGTGAAGCATTTATTCATTGTTCCAGGAATAAATCATGAAAAATGCTAAATGTGTAGTGACTCATTAGAATCTTAAAAAAACAAGTAAATGAGAAATTTTTTGCTTTTGTTATCTGCTGTTGTTTTTATATGTGCTATGGGTAGAACCCAGGTAGAGCACACTAGGCAAGTGCTCTACCCCCTAGCTACAGCCCCAACCCATCATCACCATCACCACCACCACCATCATCACCACCACCACCATCATCACCACCACCACCATCATCATCACCATCATCATCACCACCACCACCATCATCATCACCATCATCATCACCACCACCATCATCATCACCATCATCACCACCACCATCATCACCACCACCATCATCACCATCACCATCATCATCACCACCACCACCATCATCATCACCATCATCACCACCACCATCATCATCACCACCACCACCACCATCATCATCACCATCATCATCACCACCACCACCATCATCACCACCACCACCACCATCATCATCACCATCACCATCATCACCACCACCATCATCATCACCACCACCACCACCATCATCATCACCATCATCATCACCACCACCATCACCACCACCATCATCATCACCACCATCATCATCACCATCATCACCATCACCACCACCACCATCATCATCATCACCACCATCACCATCACCACCACCACCACCACCACCATCATCACCACCATCATCACTACCACCACCATCATCATCATTATCACAATCTTATTATTCTTACCGTTTCTCTTTTACAGAGGAAAAACAGAGAAGTGGATGGAGCCAGAAACTTTCCCTAAGGTGCAAATTCAGGTATATCCACAACAAAGCTCTGTCTTTGAAATACATAGAAATTTTATTCTCAACTCCTGAGTCCCACAGAGACCAGCACCTTCTGGAATATTTTAGAAGGGGGCTATAAACAGATCTCTTTCCTCCAGTAAGCTGGTGGCTGCTCAGTGGGAGGCGACAGACAGCAGTGTCTCAGAGCACGTCCAACACCAAAGTCAGTCCTGGCTGTGGCTTGAACAGTGCAACAAAACAGTGGGACTGTCCCCCCATTAATCCGAAAATCGTAACTTTTGTTACAATCATCTCAAACTGGGCTGGGTTTTTACCCTCAGCTTATTTCTCTGGAGCTTGTGGTGAACCAAAACCCCCTTAAATCAAGTTGAAACTTCCCCACTCCATGGGCAAAGTCAGGTCTACATGGCTGGGAATTCCCAAGGCTCGAGGACATCATTTTAGGAATTTGAAAAAGAAAATAGGAAAGCAATATGTGTGTTCAAATCAAAGACAAGAGAAATGAATAAAGAGAAAATGAATCATCGCTAGTTCCCCATCGCACCCTTTTACACCCCAAAGTTAGACAGATTAGCAGCGTGGGGCCTCTCCTTACAAAACATTCACAAATACAAAGGTTCTCTTCAAAAACATCGTAATCTATGCCAAGTGTCAGTAAACTATGGCCTGCAAATTTAATCTGGTCCACTGCCTGCTTTTGTAAATAAAGTTTTATTGGTACATGGCCACTCCTAGTCTTTTGTACACTGTCTGTGCTGCTTTTTGAACTACAATTGCAGAGATAAGTAATCATGACAAAAGCCATGTGACACTCAGAGCCTAAGATATCTACCATTTGGCCCTTTATGGAAAATATATGCCCACCCCTCTCCTATGCACTGTACTTCAACTTGACTTTCCACTTGAGGAAATATCACAGGTGCCCTTTAGGTCACTACATATAGATCGAGCACTCCTTTAAGAGCTGCTTATTCTCTCATAAGATAAATGAACTGCTACGTGTTCTATGACTTCATTATTGATGAACACCTAGGGTGTTTTTAGAGACCGTCCCCCTAGGGTGATGCTATAATACACGTCTGGTTTTTAAATCCTTCAGAAGAAAGTGAAGTAGTGAAGCCACCCACTTCACTAATGACCCTAATCACAAACATGCCACTCCCACCGTGAACTTCTCCAGGAGGCAGTTGTAGAGTTGGCCCTGGGTGTGGTCAGACTACCGAGGGAAGAGAGTTTGTCTCCACCTGGAAGTTCTCATAGATTCACCTGGAAGCTTCCCAGCTCTGCTGTCCTATAGAGCTTTTCCTGAGTCTCTGTTCTCTGTCACCCCCCACCACAGTATCCAGGAGGGCTTTCTGCCACTGACAGGGCAGAAGGTCTCTTGAGACAGAGCAGAAGTTAGGCTCGGGGAAAAGATAACCTTTGCTCCTGAAGATGGAAGGAATATACACACATAACTTGTGCCTGACTTTTCTGGGGGTCACAGACTCCTGACAACTCTAGAGCTTCTCCCACCCCCAAATAAAATGTCTGTTTTTTTGTATAAACTCTGCCTAAGTCAGGATGTGCACAGATGTCACGAAGATGCCGTTGGGCTGCACAGTCCTGGGTAGAAGCCCAGCTCCAGGTGCACGGCCATCATGCTTCCTATGGAGGCTTTCCTGCCCCTCGTCAGAAGTTCAAAGCCCTACATGTGTCTCTGTGATTCATTAATACTTCCCTTCTTCGCACCATTGACCTTGTGCGTGAGGTTCCAAAGGTCTTCCTCAGGCTGGCAGTCACGTGCCCCCTTCTTCCCCGGGCCATCCTGTTTGGGAAATTAAACTCACTTCCGAGCCCTTGGGCCAACGCTCACTGGGCACAGAGCGCCACCATCAATCCCACCAGCAGACACATTTCTTCCTGTCACCCCTCTCACCCTGACCTGCCTTCCTAGCCTCCGGTGCAAGGCACGCTGGAAAGACCCTTTCTCTCTAGCATGTGGCCATCTGGAACAGTCTTCCGGAACATTTCTGAAAGCTGTAAATCTTTGCAAACTGGATTTTCCTTTCTGGCTCCTGCCTGTAAATTTGATGACTCTGTTGTTACTAAATTTTAACAATGCAAGCTTGGCAAAAATGCTACTTAACAAATTGAATGGCCAAGGATTGACTCCTTTGGTGTTTGTGCTGCCCCCTACTGGTTAGAAAACAAGCACTACATACATCAATGGCTGGTCAGTCCCTTCTTGGTCAAAATATTCATAGTTTTAATTTTGTTGACTTTTGATCTCAGTCTTGGAAAGTAATGCTCATCCTGTTATTTACAAAGGCAGAATCCACTGTTGTCTATTTCAATGTCTCATAAAGTCCACTAAAGTGTTCTTATCCTCTGATCCAGTCATTTTTCTTTCCCTGATGAGATGAGACAAGTAAACAAGCAACTATCCTCAGAGATGACCATCTTGTTGCTGCTGGGGATAGCAAAAAATCAGAAGGAGGTAAAATGTCCAGCAATAGGTGCTGTGATGTAGTCACCAGATGAAATAATAGGTTCACCTTAAAAATGATGTTGAAGAATTTTTTGTGATATGAAGAGAAGAGTATAATATATTAAGTAAGCAAGACACAGACCCCCCCCCTCCATGTGGTGTCCCACCCCAACCACATATGCATGGAAATAAGTCTGAAAGCAACACAGCAAAGCTCCATTCGGTCTTCCTAGAATAGTGGGATTAGGCTCTTTTTATATATTCGCACATCTTCCAATGTTCCTGTGAGTATTTGATACATTTAAAACCAAGAAAATCCAGGTGCAGTGGTGGACACTTATACTCCCATGACTGGAAACTAAGGCAAGGGAATCTCAAGTTCAAGCCAGCCTCAGCCACTTAGCGAAACCTTGCCTCAAAATAAAAACAAGAAGGGTCAGGGATGTAGTGCTCAGAGGTACCATGCCCCTGGGTTTAATCCTCCCTACCACAAAGATTAATTCAAAATGAAAGAAAAACATCGCAAAACTTATTTCTGCATGGTGAAAGAGCAAGGCTTTAGAATCAAAGGACTTTTTGATTCTAAACTTTTAGGTTCATTTTGTAAGTAATAGAAGCCTCTCCCAAGTTTGATGGGTGCGGGATTAGCTGCTCTTACACCCCAGGAAGCAAACTTTGGACCAAATCTTTCACCAACATCAACAGTTTTTTTTTAATTTTTTCTGTTTTTTTTTTTTTTTTTTTTTTTTTTTTTTTTAGTGAGCAGGGATAATGTTGGCTTCTGCAGCTTAGATCAACCTCCACCTCGAGTGGAAGAATCTTTAAGGCAGTTGAAACTTTTTAGATGCAGAATTGCAGACCCTGATAGAGAGCTTCAGGCAGCCAAGAGATTTTCTAAATACCTAGAGGGCCACGCAGGGGTCTAGACTTCTTACCTATTTTGTACTCCCAGTGAAGTATCAATAATAAACCAGTTTAACCAATCTACAAATCTTGAATATCACTCACAGATAGCAATTGAGAGCCCCCTTCTAACATCTATTATGCCTATTAGCAAGCTACTAATTTTACCAATGAAAAAACATTTCTGATCTTTAGTTTGTTATTTAGCAAAACATTGGATGTTTCTGGAACATTAAGATCCCTGACATGTTTAAAATGGCCTCTTCTGGAGTCAGGCTTTCCTGAGACAATGCTAGCTGACCATCGTAGGTTAGAATAGGAATTGTCCATGGGTGCGACTTCAAATAGCATTCACAACTCTCTCACAGTCTGTGCTGAGGTGTTTCTAAGTCATTACACACACAACAGCTATAAAGCAAGGAAGACGGTCCTGTCACAGGCAAGCACTCAACAACTATGTGGTTATGAAGTCAGATTAATTTTTAAAAATTACAAAACTTATTTCCACATGGTGACAAAACAAGGCTTTAGAATCAAAGGACTTGGATTCCGGGTAGCTTCATATTTTGAAAGTCGCATTTCCTACACGTACTTCCTTACAGATTTTGAACTAGAATGTCCTCTTTCTTTCCTTCCTCCCTTCCCTCCTTTCTAAACAACTCTACATGTATTTCTGATGGATGTGGCATCCTGAGCCAAGTCAGCCAAGTCACGACCTGGGGGGAATTGTCCTGGGACCCCAGTTGCTTTTGAAGTCATCAGTCCTTCAAGCTGAGTGGTGAATCTTAGTTGTGAGCACCCAGACATTTTAGGAATCCCTTTTGCAAAACCATACTCTCTACTGAAACAGAAAACAGTTCTGCCTTCAACCCAGTACCCTTCTTTCTGAACTCTGTTCTAAAGCTGTTCAGGCCAGTGTCCAGCCCTCAGTCCCTGGTGCATGATTGGCATTAAAGAAAGGAAAAAAAAAAAAAAAAAAAAAAAACTGCAGGATTTTAAAGAGAGACTCTGGGAGAAAACAAGGTGCTGGAATCACCCAATATTAGAGGAAGAATTTATTTTGTTGTGTTATGAATTTATTTTTTTGCATTCCTTCTAGTCATGTGGCCATGTTTAGTGGGGGAAGAGACTAGGGGGTAAAGGGTCTCTAGTCAGAAAACACAGAGGAGAGAGCACCGCATGTCAGACTCTGAGGACAAGAAAGGATGCCCATCCTTACCCCACCCCCTGCCGCCAAGTCTCGCCACCCCTAAGGAATTCCAGAAGGAAGCCTACCTTGGTGTTCTGAGAAGCCTCCATTCAGGGGAGTTTATCAGAGAAATCAAAGCAGAAAGTATGCAGCTCAGATAACAGGGTTGACATTCTTCTCATTCTGCAAAGGACTGATCAGGGCAGAGGACCAGCCACATCTTCCTGAGGTAGGCCTGGTGGTCACTGAGAGCTGCCCGAGACTCGCCTGGCATTTCCTGAAGTAATTTCTTTCTGCTGAACACAGAGCTTCTCCAGGGATGAGAGGATTGTGCTGGAACAACAAGCCCCTCTGTTCTCCTGGGGCAGATGTTTCCCTGTTGACTGTCCCACTGGTTTTCAGCTTTGGAATTCCAGGTTGGTGTTGACAGACTTTTTGTTATTGGGACACATACCTGAGAAAGTCAACTTAGAGAAGGAAAGATTTGTTTCGGCTCATGGTTTCGGCCCACGGTCATTGGCTTCATTGCTCTGGGCCTGAGATGAGGCAGAATATCATGGCAGAAGGGTATGACAGAAGAGAGCTACTCAGCTCATGGCAGCCAGAGCGGAGAAAGAGAGAAGCCAGGGACAGGATATCCCAAGGCCATGTCCCCAAGGACCGACTCCCTCCAACTAGGTTCTCCCTCCTACAGTTTCCACCACCTCCCAGTGACCTATTCATCTTTGAATCCCTCGACAGGTTGATTCGCTGATGAGATCAGAGTTCTCATGATTCAATCTCTTCCCCAAATCCCACATCTGAACATGGCTGCATGGGGTACAAGCCTTCCCACACACGAGCCTTTGGGTCACTTTCCAGATGCAAACCATAACACAGATCAAACCAGCCTACATAATAAGAGCACGGGAATAATAAGAAAAACAGGAGCCATGGTTATGGGAAATTCCCTGAGGACTGGTACCAGCTTAAGCACTGTGCGTTCACTGCCTGTTCCCCCGAGTCTTCTGCATCTTCCCAAGAGCTCTGCCTCTACCCAGGCATTCAGGAACATTCCTGAAGATGTGAAGCAGAGATGGACAGGGAGATAGGGAATCCCAGTGTAGACCACACAGCAGTAAATTAAACCAGTTCCCATTCATGAACTGACTCCTCCTTTGTCATTCCAAATTTCCTTCCTCTTTAGGTGTCTTCCCCTCTTGTGGTTCCCTTCCCCACTCTCAAGTTCTGAGAGCCATTAAACACTCGATCCCACCATGCTAAGTCCACGAGGCCCTCAGCTCAAGGAAAGGCAGCCCGGCCACTTGGCCTCAAGCCCGCCTCGTGGGGAGGGGCGCAGCAGGTTCCAGTCACCACCTGCTCTCATAGACTCTTGAGGACATTCCTGAGAGGCAGAAACTCTGTAATGTCATCCTTCCCATGTTGCACATCACGAAACAGGCTCAGAGACTAACTTCCCTGCTGTCACTTGGCCAGACTCAGACCTCGGAGCTCCAGGGATGTGGGTGGTCTTAATGACTGCTTCCTGTGACCACCCGTCCCAGCGAGCCCCAGAGAGTCCGGGTTCAGCCTGTGTTCTTCACATCGAAGCTCCCTGCTCTGGGATCTTCCAATCACCCTAACTACACTCGAGGGTGGCCCTGTGTGGCATCGGGAGCTCCTGGCACACAGAAGTGCTCAAGGGACAACTTCTGCTCCTAGTGTGGTCTCAGGATGGCCACTGCCCACTGAACCAACCATATTCCTGCTGCCTGTAAATTATGGAGCTTTCCAAGTGAAACTCACGCGAGCACTTGCATAGGAAGAGGGTTCAGTTTCCCGAGGGCATCGGGCAAATAACTCGACCAAATTAATCTCTCCGTGTGTGACAGGTTCCATTTATCACCACACTGTGCACTTGGCAGCCCAGGGGGGCTCAGGCAGGCTGGCGACCACTGTGGACACCAGAATGAGGACCGAGATGCTTGCCTGACCTGGTATCGCAGTCCCACCCGCCTCCCACCCCCCCAGCTCCTCAGAGAGATTCCGGGACTGAGACAGATTACACTTGTTTATGGGCTAATGTTTCAGTGAGGGTTGGATGGAACCCGAATAGAACTAATTAATTTTCTCCATTCCAAGAGAGATAAGGGGAGGCTGTCCCCCACAGCTGGCTCTGAGATGGCCCCAGAGACTCTGCCAAGTGCTCACCCTGCTCCCTAGTGCAAGTTCGCCTTTGTTCAGCACAACAAGGAAAAACAGCCTTTTCCTGCCTGTCTGTTCTTAGCATAGGAAATCAGCTGGGTGGTTTTCTATTTTCAATGGGTCAATTTCAGGCAGCCCAGGGGGCAGGGGCTGGTACCCTTGCTGTTCCCCTCTCCTTTTAGAGCAGGGACACAGACTCCAAGGTCTGCATGGAGAGGTGACAGTGAGGGACGGAAGAGCAAAGGCTCTGACGCCAGGATGCGGGGGTGGGTTCCAGACCTTCCACCATGAATGCAGCTCGGGGTCCTCTTCTGTAGAGTGGGGGAAAGGACAGCCCCTCGTGCAAAGGTGACAGTGGCAAACTAAAAGGCAAGCACTACTTCACAGGAAAAGAAATACAGTCAGTCAACAAATCTCTGAAGAAATGTTCAACGTCTCTAGCAATTAGAGAAAAGCAAACAAAAACTCACTGAGAGTCCATCTCACTCGAGTCAGAATGGCAATGATCAAGAATACAAGCAACAACAGGTGTTGGCGAGGATGTGGGGAGAAAGGCACACTCATACATTGCTGGTGGGACTGCAAATTGGTGCAGCCACTCTGGAAAGCAGTATGAAGATTCCTAAGAAAACCTGGAATGGAACCACCATTTGACCCAGCTGTCCCACTCCTCAGGTTATACCCAAAGGACTTAAAATCAGCATACTACAGTGATGCAGCCACATCAATGTTTATAGCAGCTCAATTCACAATAGTCAAGCTATGGAACCAACCTACATGCCCTTCAACAGACAAATGAATAAAGAAAATATGGTGTATATGCACAATAGAGCATTACTCAGTTGTCAAGAAGAGTGAAATTATGGCATGTGCAGGTAAATGGATGGATCTGGAGACTATCATGCTAAGTGAAATAAGCCAATCCCAAAAAACCAAAGGCCGAATGTTCTCTCTGACATGCAGATGTTAACACACACTAAGGGGTGCGGGGAGAATAGCAGTTCATTGAATTAGACAGAGGGGAAGGAAGGGAAGGAAGGGGTAGGGAAATAGGAAAGACAGTAGAATGAACGGGACACCGCTTTCCTGTGTTCATATGTGAATACACGACCAGTGTAACTACACATCATGTACAACCACAAGAATGGGAAGTTATGCTCCACGCATGCATAATACGTCAAAATACACTCTACTGTCATGTTTATCTAAAAAGAACAAAATTTTAAAGTATTTTTTTAAAAAAAGGCCAAGCACGTAGAACAGTGCTGGACATAGAGTCAAACACATGTACACTCGGTCTTATTGCTATTATTGGCGGCGGCCACTGAAGACAATGAATGCAGCAGCTGCAGGTGTCCGAGCAGTAGGGTGGAGGAGCTGTGCCAACCCACAACATCAGTAGGACTGTGCTCCACCTGAACCTGGCAGCCTGAGCCCGGGGCATGTGGACCCAGCATTTCCAAAGCCTTTGGGGTTTTCAAGAGAAGTCCCAAATCCAGACTCTGTGCAATATCTTCTAATTTTAAGTGCTGACTGTGAATTAAAATACAATGCCGAGCATTGGGCAGGGCTAAGCAAAATGTGCCAGTGACCAGATCCAGCTGGGGACTCAGACTGCAGACTGAGCTCAGTTTCTCCCTCCCATGCCACCTCGGAGATCAAGCTACCCAGCCTGCTTGGGACACAGAGGCAGACAGATTGATTTTTGTCACTCCAAGTGGGATTTATCCATCAAAGGAGAAGGGAGGGGACAAGTGGCAGCTGAGACCCGAAGGGGGACTAATCAGGTGGCAGGGCCCAGGCCAGGGGCACTACCAGGGACAAGGACCTCCTGGCCCAGCAAAGCTTCCCATTGGGTCTGGGTAGCAGGCACAGTCCATGGTGTGGATGGCTATTTTAAATGATGCCAGTAAATCTTTGAATCCTGTGATCAGTCCTGCTTTCCAATTACCATTTTTACATACTGACTAAGAGCCTGAGCTCAGGAATCAAGTTGCCTGGATTGAATTCTGGCTCTACCCTTTACTAGCTGTGTGATGTTGGTCAGGTAACTTCCCTTCTCTGTGCCTCATCTGTAGCTGTAAAAATCCACAGGGCCTGCCTCCTAGCTGTTGAAAGAAAAAAATAAAGTAAGACTAGCAGAGTGCCTAACGCATAGCCAGTACTTAATAAATGTTATGAATATAAGCAATAATCATTTAAATAAATGTCAGCTTTTATTCCTCAATAAAACAACAGAAATTTATGAAGTATTTAATGACAGGTACAAGCGTTAAAACGGGATGCTGTGGGAAATCGGATCTTGAGGTCAGGTCTTGCATCTTAAGTAGCATGAAGTCCCCAACATAGAGGGCAATGCCAGGAGAGAGGCAGGGGACCCATAAATGTTCATTGAGTAAAGGGCTCAGTCCTCAGGGAATCTGGAATGAGGGCAGGACTGGGGGTAAGGCTTAAATGTGTAAAAAATGAACAGTCAAAGGTGCAAGCTGGTCAGGTCATTCAAAGCAGAGCCATCCAAGGCCGGGACACGAGGATCTCAGGGCGCACATCCACGCTCCTCACCCGAAGAGCTCAGCATGGGAGGGAGAAGAAGGGAGAGGCTCTCAGGCTCACTGGGAGCTCAGACAGGGACAAAGGCGTTCCAGGGGACCCAGGGCATGGAGAGGCAGCAGCGAGGTGCCAGGCGTGTTTCAAGAACGGTGAGTAACAAGGGGGACGGAATTCAGTCCAGCAAGCAGGTGAAGGAACCCTTGAGAGCTGACCTGAGTCTTGCTTGAAAAAGGCTTTCAGTGCCAAGCTGTGGTAGAGACCACTAGATATCTCCCCTTCTTCGTTTTTAACAACATATCTAATACATTTGCCCATGGACTGTATTTTTCAGACTCACTAGTGACTAGGTGTGGCCATCTGACAAATGGGACTTAAAGGAAAGTCCTATGTGTAAATTCTGGAATGTGGACACAATGTCTGGACCTTCAGCAGTCATCTGAGACTGTGAGGAAGAACACATAAATTTCCACATATGAATTTTGGGGGAAACCAACACTCAGGCTTATAGCAGTTACAATACACTTCAATAATTTTGGAACGATCGTTGCTTTGTCATTGATCTATCTAAATTGACATGCTTGGGACTTGGGTTGGAACAGAGAAAATACATAAAAACTCAGGAAAATACATAAAAAGGGGGACTCCTAAGTTAGACTGCCTGCTTTCCATATTGACACCATTAATTATAAGCTCGTCACCTTGTCAAGCCACTTGAATCCTCTATTTCTCCATTTCTTCTTCATTCATAAGACAATAGAGATAACTTCCATGCTAAGATTACTGTAAAGATTAAGTTAGGCATGCTACTCATTGAGTTGTGTTTGCTCTGTACCTGTAATGGGCCCCACATCGTGTTAGGTGATGAGGAATCAGTGGTGGGCACACTGTTAAGGGACAGAGGTGCCTCTCTAGTGAGGGAGAAAGACAATAAATGATGAAATGAGCTCCTTCTGCAGTGACGACTGTTATATAGCTTGGGAAAGCAGGCCGTGTGGGTGAATCACTGCTGGCAGGCAAGAGGACTCTACATAGGAAGTAGAGGGACATTTTCCATTATTTGTGACAGCTATAGATTTATAACTTAGAAGAACGCCTATATCTCTTTGACTAACAATCACATTTATTCATTCAACAAACTTTCCTTGAGCCCCTACCAGGCATCTTAGTCATGGAGGGACGACAACAGAGAGCAAAACAGAAAAAGCCCCATTCTGCTGGAGATGGCATTATACATTTTCTTTTTAAGTTAATCTAGTTTTCCTTTGTAAACACGCTTACGTTTGAAAAATGCAATCTGCTGGTTGGTCGGCAGACATGGCCAAATGGTGACGGTGACAAAAGATGAGCCTGTTGCAGGACATGCTGGGCCCAGACTGCTCCTAGTCCCCAGAAGGAAGAGGGTCTACAGCCGCTGCTTCATGCCAACCCCAGGGCCATGTTCCCTCCGTCCTGGACTCAACTCTGCTGTCTCCTTCTTTGACTATCTTTTGAGGCTGACACACAACGAAATCAGAAGATGCCCATCGCAGGATTACAAGCAGGCCTCCTAACAGAAATCACAGAGGCAACGCTCCACGGATCCAAGAAACTTGGAATAAAGAAATATTTAGAAAGTGTTTTTTCACTTTTTTTGATGATATAGTTGGCTGACCATGCGTTGCACTACGGAAAGCCTAGTGTTTTGAATTTACCGATACCCCCCAATTATTCTGTCAAAGTGCCCACATGAGTAGGCATATCATGCCTGCATCTGACATCAATGCCATGTACTTGAGAACAATTTGTAGATCAAAGTCGCCTGGCCTTGGCAGTTCAATGAACAGTGGACAGTGTCCCAATGTGTGGCTGCCCTCCCCCAAGCCAGTTCCCATCCTGAGTGGCTCCGACTCCCCCCACAGGGAAATAGGAGTTGAAGAACTGTGTGGTGACTTTTATCTCCATAAATTCATTTCACATTACCCACCCCAACACTCAAGCTGACTCCCTTTCTAAAAAGGCTGAAAAAAATCTCTCTCTCTCTTTCTCACTACTGGGGATTGAACCCAGAGACATTCTACCACTAATATACCCAGCCCTTTTTTTTTTTATTATTTTTAAATTTTGAAACAGGCTCTAGAGAGGTTGCCCAGGCTGACCTCAAACTTTTGATCCTCCTGCCTCAGCCTCCAGAGTAACCGGCATTACTTTGAGAACCATGCCTGGCTCTCCAATGGGTAATATTTATGCAAAGATCTCTGCTCAGTGCACAGAGGGTGACTTCAATGGACATTCAGAGTGGAAGTCAAATGATCAAGTGAAATCCCAGGAAGCATTTTTAAAAAGTCACCTAAGGAAGGCCCTCAGTGAGTGAAGTGTTCTGCAGCCAGGGCGCGGGGATCTGGGGGCTGCTCCCTGGCAACCTCAGTTCAAGGAGCAGCGCTGTGCACAGCTCGCTTGCTCCCTGGCTCAACAAAGGCTCCTTTAGCCCCCGCTGCCCAGGGCGGTTCTGAGTTAGACTCTGGAATACAAAGGTGGAGGAGGAGATGCGAACCATCTAGCGTGTGAGAAAGCTATTAGTCAAACTGTCATTACATACTGACGGGAGTGCCACGCAGGAAAGGTAAATCTAAAACAAAACAAGGAAAGGGATCTGACTCAAGCTGGAGTCAGGATGACCTGAGAGCTGAAGGACAGAGGGGTTGACGGGCAGAAGGGAGGGGACAGCATTCCAAGCAGAGGGAAGCAGTCAGTAAGCCCCTGCTGGTCTGCCAGGGAGCTAAGGGCAGTAAATGCAGGCTATGGAGCAGCGGAGGGAACGGAGGCCAGATTGGGCAGATTTGGGGAGCAACTGAAAACCACAGAAGAGCTTTGAGCAGAGAAAACAATATAATCAGATGCTTATTTTGAAAACAAGATGCAAGTGGCAGATAAATCCCTATCTTCTTCCGTAGTCATGAAATCCCCCCCACCCCGCCCACGGGGACCATCCAGGAAAAGGACTACATTTCCCAGACCCCTTTGCAACTAGGCGGCTCCTGACTAAATCATGACCAATGGCACGTAAGCAGATTTGCCAGTGGGCGGGGCTTCTAAGGCCTCTTTAAAGAGGGAGCTAACCATCAGGAAGAAAGTAGGCCTGGAGGACCACAAGGGAGAAAGGATCCTGGATCCTGACTTGTGGGATGCCTTGCCAATCCCGAGCCACTTCAGATATTTAATTTCTTTTTATTGTATTCATACATAGTTGCATGGATGAACCACTGTTTGTTCAATACACTCACCAGAGGATGGACATTGGGGTTATGTGCTGTTTGACCCTATTGTGAACAAAGCAGCTGTGAACACTGATGTACATACATTTGGGGCAGACGTATGTTTTATTTTTCTGGGTAAATACCTGAGAGTGAACCGGCGCAGTCATTTGATCTCATAGAACAACATACACACGTGTCTGTCGAACAACTTAAGAATTTCCATTCCCACAGGCACTGAACAAGAGAGCCAGTTGCATCACATCCTCAACCCCTAAATGGTGTCTTCAGTTTTTTGAATTTCAAATATTTTAATGGGCTCTCAGTTAGCTACCTACCTTTTTATATGGGGGAGGTGGAGAGCCTTAATTGTGTTTAAGCCTTGCTGTTTTGGATTTTCCATCACTCCCAGACAACGCTGATCATCCTAAATAATGAAAACAAGACCAGAAGGAAGAAGACCTGTTAGGAGACTCCAGTGGTTCCCAGGAGAGGTGATGCTGGACTGTAGAGGGGAGAGAAGTGGAAGGCAGAGAAATGGATAGACAGGCGAGGTATTGGGAGCTAAGGGATTTGGAGTTTGGCAATGGATTAGGCATGGAGGGTTAAGAAAATTACTCAGGTCACAGAGCAGAGGAGTCGGCCTCAGATCCATGCCTCCTCAGAGCTGGTAAAGACCCCCCAATCCCTGTTGTTTGCCCCCAGGATGCCAGAGTCACATGTAGAACTAGAAACCGACCCAGTTTTGGCCCTGGTGAACCTATGGTTTGGACGGTGCAGTTGCCGGTGTCCGAGGAGGATGAGCAAATGCTGAGGATTTCTTTTAATAATATTGTTTCTAGTTTTATTACTACTCATGAAATGATTGTTATCCTCTTTTAATTTTAATTGTAGGTGCGAGCTTCAGAATGAAAGCACTTAAATAAGAATGAGTCCACCTAAAGCCAAAAATTAAATTAAAGGTTTTAGGTGGAACTGAACAGACACTTCGCAGAAGAAATACAATTGATCAACAAACACACGAAAAAATGTTCATCGTCTCCAGCAATTAGAAAAATGCAAATCAAAACTACTCTAAGATTTCATCTCACTCCAGTCAGAATGGCAATTATCAGGAAAGCAAGCAACAATAAATGTTGGTGAGGATGTGGGGGAAAAGGCACACTCATACATTGCCAGTGGGAATGCAAATTGGTGCAGCCACTCTGGGAAACAGTATGGAGATTCCTCGAAACGTAGGAATGGAACCACCATTTGACCCAGTTATCCCACTCCTCAGGTTATACCCAAAGGATTTAAAATCAGCATACTATAGTGATGCAGCCACATCAATGTTTATAGCAGCTCAGTTCACAATAGCCAAACTATGAAACCTACTTAGATGCCCCTCAACAGAAGAATGGATAAAAAAGTGATATATGTGTATATATATATATATATATATATATATATATATATATATATATATGATGGAATATTAGTTATCAAGAAGAATGAAAATTATGGCATTTGCCGGTAAATGAATGGAGCTGGAGGATATCATGCAAAGCGAAATAAGCCAGTCCCAAAAAACCAAAGGCCTGAATATTTTCTCTGATATGCAGATGCTAATTCACAATGGGGAGAGGCTAGGGAAGAATAGAGTTACTTTAGATTAGATAGACGGGAGTGAAGGGAGGGGAGGGGGTATGAGGATAGGAAGGATTGTAGAATGAATCAGACATTATTACCCCATGTACATATATAACTATATGACCGGTGGGATTCTACACCATGTATACCTAGAAGAATGAGAAATTATACTCCATTACATATGATGTAACAAAGTGCATTCTCCTGTCATGTATAATTAAAACAAATTTAAATTTTTTTAAAAAAATTTATAAAGGCTTTAGGTGAATGGTTTCTATCTCATTCTCAAAGCAACCCTGTTTTCTTGCATTTTATAGATAAGGAAACTAAGACTCAGAGAGATTAAGTAACTTGCCCAAGGTCACACAGCTTGTAAGAAGTGATATTTCTTATATTTTGGAACTTCTCTTCCAAAATGGAGAATTATGAAAAGTGATCTGTTGGAATTACCATGAGAAGGAAGCATACAAGAAGACCATTCATGAACCCAAACACAGGCTCAACGATGGCAAATTTTTTTGAATGTTTTAGATCTTTAATATTCTTGTACATGTTGCATTCTCTACCACCAATTATCCATACTTGTTTTTATAAATAAATCCTACCTACAAGGATTAAAACTGGACAGCCTAGAAAGGATCAGGGGGATCCTCTGGCTGTCCACACCCATTTGCAAAACAATTTCGTAGGAGGAAGAACCTGCAGTCACGAGGGACTAGGATGCAAGCCCAGCACTCCACTTCCTAGCTTTGTGACTTCATGTAAATTCCTTAGCGTTGCCAATTCTTAGTTTCCCAACCTATAAAATTACAAATTAAAAAAAAAAAAAAAACTTTGTTGGATTGATGAGTAAGAATGAAGAGAGTCGGGTGAGGTGACACACACCTGTAATCCCAGCGAGTCAGGAGGCTGAGACCGGAGGATCATAAGTTCAAAGCCAGCCTCGAAAATTTAGCAAGGCCCTAAACAATTTAGCAAGATCTTATCTCAAAATAAATCATAAAAAGGGTTAAACATGTGGCTCAGTGGTTATGTACCCCCTGTGTTCAATCCTCAGGATCAAAAGAGCCAGAGAGAGAGAGAGAGAGAGAGAGAGAGAGAGAGAGAGAGAGAGAGAGAACGAGGATGAATATGGAGAGAAAGGTAATGGGAACCACAATATATAACACTTTTAAGACTCTTTTTTCTGAAATCTCTTATCTGCCCCAAATAAGAACCTCTCAGAAGAATTCAACCATCAGAATCTCCTCCCGAGAGTCTTGCAATCAAGGAAGATTCCCTCTTATCACCAGGGATGGCACTAGGTTAAGAAATCCTCCAGACATGTACTGTCATAAAACCCCCCTATCTCCCTTCTGTTCTCAGAGGGGCCTGTTACCTTTGCTAACAGTCATTCATTCCCTAACAGGTGCTCTTCTTCCCCTCCTCCTTGCACTGTTAAGAGGGCACAGATGTCCTGTGATGGTTAATTTTATGTATCAACTTGGTTGGGTCACAAGGTGCAAAGATACCTGCCTAAACATGATTTCTGGGTGTACCTGTGTGTTTTCAGATGAGATTAACATTGGAATAGATCTTGTCCCTGAGGTGGGTGGATATCATTCAATCCACCAAGGGCCTGAACAGAACAAAACCTGAAAGAAAGATAAGTTTTCCTTTCCTTGGCTGGGATTTCCACCATTGGCTACCCTGGCGCTCTGATTGCGATGTTTTTGTTCCCTCCAAAATTCATGATGAAAATCAGTCACCAGTGTGGTGGTCATAAGTGGTGGAGTCTTTAGGAAGTGGTTTGGCCATGAGGGCTTCACTCCGATGGATGGGATTAGAGACCTTATAAGATGACCCTTCATTCCCTTTCTCCAGGTGAGAACAAAGCACTAAGGCGCCATCTTGGAAGCAAAGACAGGCCCTTACCAGTCACTGAACCTGCTGATGCCTTGATTTTGGACTTTCCAACCTCCACAACTGTGAGGAAATAAACTTCTGTTGTTTATAAATTACCTGATCTCAGGTATTTTAGTGTAGCAGCAGGAAGGAACTAAGACACCTGGTTCTTGGGCTTTGGGACTCACCCTAAATTGCACCTCTGGTTTTTCTGGGTTACCAACTTCCGGACAGCAGACCATGGGACTTTTCAGCCTCCATGATCACAGGAGCCAATTACTCAAAATAAATATATCTTATCCACCTCAATGCCTAAAACCATATCCTATTGCCTCTGTTCTTTGGAGAGTCCCAACTAACAACAAGCCCCAAGAACTAACCACCTCCTTGAGTCACATTTTTCTGTGAACTCTTACCTATGCACTTGAATAAAAATCTCTTTTATTTTACTAAGCTCTTGTCAGTTCAGCTCATGGATTAATTCATGTGCTAAGCTAAGACTGAATGAAGTTATTATACGTTTTTCAAATTGGTTTTAATATCAGAAGCATTTCAGTGAAAGACTGAGCTTGGCATTCTCTCTCTGAAAATGATAAAGTTTCTTGGACTATCAGCCTGCTCTTAATAGGAGATTGTAAATGGTTTCTCTTTACCTTTTGAATAATCTTCCCAGGAACCAAAGATTCTGTGTCTTCAGGGAGTAGTTTTCATGTCTTTTTATTTAATAGAACCAAGTCTTCTTTTAAGAAACAGTGACCAATGACCCTATCTAATGAAGGACTCACTCCCTTTTGACAACTACTCTAAATCAAATTCTAAATGAAGTCTTCTTAGCCTCAAACTGAATTCGAGATTCAGAAGTCTCCTGAAAAATCTCTAAGGATTTATTCCATCACCTTCCCAAAAGAGGGATGTTAAGTTAATGAGGTGTATTTGCTATTCTAAGTTGCACAGGAAGCATTGTCAAATGGGAAGAGATTCTTAACCTTCCCTATATTTGTCTGGGTTTATGTTATATTAAGTATTTCAGAAATTATAGAAAGTTCCTAGAAATCTGTCAGTGCTCTTGCTGTCCTGGTATGTCATAATTTTGTTTATTATCTTTAAAAGTCATGTGTGTCACAGAAACGACCAAATTTCCTGCTTCTTTATCTTATAATGAACTCTCATGATATCTTTAACCATGGATGGGTTTAATCCTTTGGTCATTCAGAGATTATCTTTTTATTCTGATGCCCTCTGAAGGCTCTTGGAATCACCCGGAGGCCAACAAGAAACCCATGGCAGGGACTATGACAGGCACGCAGAAGTACAGGCTCCTGGTGACATTGCCTAAGACACTTTAAGATCCAACCAGCAGATTGAGGTAGGATTTCCAGAAGTCGATGTGTTCATAAAACTGCTAACCCAAGACGAAGGCAGAACAAAAATTAATTCCATGGGTCTAAATGAACATATGAAGAATGACCACAATTTTATGACCTTTTTGTTTAGAGCACTGTTGGTTCTTGGATGTTGGTTTGGTGGATGTAAGGAAACTCCTTCTCTGTTTTCTTAAGCTATTACTTATAGCAGCTTAATAGTTTATATTTCTGGGCTGGGGATATAGCTCAGTTGGTAGAGTGCTTGCCTTGCAAGCACAAGGCCCTGGGTTCAATCCCCAGCACCGCAAAAAAAAAAAAAAAAAAAAATAGTTTATATTTCTGTAAACAGAACTAAGATCTGCATCTTTTTCCCCCTATTTGATCCCTCCAGAATTCAGAGACTTACTGAGTATTCTTATTTCATGGCAATATAGTTATTTGCATAAGTTTAATAATAATTTGTTCTCCTTCCAAGAGAACATAATTGGAAACATCTGTTGTATTAGCACAGCTTTAACTGCGTTGTCATAGTTGAGGATGATTGCAGGGAGTCAAATATGACCACTTTTAAGGAACTGAGATTTTGGAGTCAATGCTTACAAACCCCTCTTGAAAAATTATCCTGGTCCCTACATTACAGGGTTCTCAGCCTTCCAACTTCTGGGAAGTTAAAAAAAACATAAACTTATTTTGAAGACCTCAAGAAGAGAAGAATTCACCTAAATCTACAGATAATTACAAGGTAAGGCTGAAGGCAAGTTCTGGGCTTTGGCTTCCTAGCCTCAAGAGGCTCTTAAAAGTCCTGAATTTCCGGTAAAAGCAAACTTTAAAAGACTTGTGTGGACAATTACCATTTTGCTGCACTTATGCAAATTTAATGAGGCTAGACTTACTTTGATTGTCTTGGATCAAAATGGGAACAATTGTAGAGAGAAATGTTCAATGGAAAACTCACCTTGCATATTATCAGACTCTAGTCCTGTGCGTTGCCTGTGAGCGATTCTGGACTCTTTGTAAAGGGGATCTTGCCATCTTGCCTAGTTTGTCAGTAACTAATGTTTCCATTTTCCTCCCACTACTGAGGACTAGATCTGCCCTTTCCCCAAACCCTGGAAGCTGAAGCTGTACAACTTCATATAACTTCAAAGGATTTATCACAACAGTTCGAGCCATTCAGAAAGTTCACCAGAATACCTCATCTCCTGTGCTCTGCTCCAGGAAATAACCGTTCCTGTGACATTACCACTACCGTCCTCACTCCATCATCTAAGGACACTTCGAGTCCAATGTGTAGAAATCTTCTGAGTGGTTGCACTCTGGACTTTAGAAAAATGGTTTTATAGTCTGCTCCAACCATTCATCTTTCTTTTTCTTTGGCTTCCACAGAATGCCCTTCATTGCAGGCCTGATTTCTTGCACCACGTAAAGGGTGACTGCAGGGACTCTGCTGCTCCCACCTGCACTACTGCCTCCTGTGCAACTGGTCTGACCTTTCCCAAGACAGGGAGACGCATTCCATGAGATATGGAGCAATCAGGAGCAATCGCATAACTTAGATCCTTATCTGTAAAACTTCCAGGCGAGTTTCAGATGAGTCAAATGAAGAGGGTGAAAATATACCACTATGAAGAGTCTTTCTTCCTGAATCCCCCTTACCTACCTAAAAACCGAGCTTCCCAAAGGAGCTCAGTGCTCATAAATCCCCTCCCCGGGAATTTTGCAACCACAGGAGATTAACTCCTATCCCTGGAGATGTGAACTTGGCATTGGGAGAAGAAATTACCTAAAGGACATTGTCACAAACTATTGGACCTCCCATCTATACTCCCAAGGGTCCATTTATCTTTCCTAAAAGTCATTTGCCACTAAGTCCCCTTCTCTCCTCTTCTTCCCCTATTATGGTGTTATACAAGCCCCAAATTCTGTTTCTTTGAGTCACATTTCTCTGTGAGCTAAGTAAACATGGAGTGAAATCTCTTTCCCCCTCCGAAGGCTCCTAGCACTTTGTACTTCGTCTCCCACGGGCCTCAGAAGAATCCACCCAGATGCAATAACAGGGTTGTATTTTTATTGCCCCTAACTGGGCAAGGTTTGAACAACCACTTATCCTGACATTTCATTAGGCCCTTAAGAATGGTTTGGATTCTTTAAATAGTCATGATCTTTGCAGAGGCCATTTAAAAGTTGCTTTAAGAGCTTAGCAACTTTAATCAAAACAATCTAATGGACCCTCTGGGTGTGTGGGGGGCGGTGCTGGAAAGAGGGAGAACAGGTTAAGGGCACCATGAGGGTTCAGTCATCCACATGAGGAACATGGGCCCTTCTATAGGACAAACAGCTGACTCAGGGTCCGCAAATAAATAGAACGGTTGAGGAGGAGGAGCAGAGAGAAGGGAGGGAGGGGAACTGAAAGAGAGAGGAGGCAGGTCAGAGGCAGTGTTCATTTGGGTCTTGAGTCCAGTAAAGCAAGTGGTAAAACTTTTTGGAGAAAAATTGGGAAAATTAAATATAGACTGGGTATTCGAAGATTCCATTAGGACTGAATCATGAATTGATGTCAGTTTGTATGTGATTGTGATAGTGTGTGTGTGTGTGTGTGTGTGTGTGTGCTTGTCCATTTTTATTGGAGACACACACTGAAGTATTTATGGGTGAAAAACTATAACATTTGTAATTGGCCTTAAATGGACTAGAAAAGAAAATAATGGTGTATTTTGGTGGAGGGGAGATGGGAGTTAAACAAGAACAAAAAATGTGGGCTGGGGTGGTAGCTCAGTGGTTGGGCACTTGCCTCACACACATGAGGCCGTGGGTTCGATCCTCAGCACCACGTAAAAATAAAAAATAAAATAAAGGTATCGTGTCCATCTAGAACTGAAAATATTTTTAAGAAAACAAAAATGTTGATAATTATTAAAGTTGGATGATAGATATGTGGGTATTCATAATACTATCTAATTTTGCATATTTGAGAGGTTAACTAAGGAAAAAGTAAAATAAAAAGGCAGATATTCTTGCCATAGTTTGGGAAGAAATTTGAAATATACATCAAAAGTAAAAAAATGTTTACCTCTTAATTTAAAAAAAAGGGAAAGAAACCTGGCATTTTCACAAACCTCAACAATTGATTCACAGGAATCTACCCTAGGACCTGGACATGTGTAAAGACAAATGACTATTTACTCGAGAGAGAGGGTTATGTTGTCAAGACGTGAAAAGCAATCATTAAAACCTTTAGAAACTTCTTTAACTTATGGTGAAGGAATATGGAGTGTATCATGCCAACACAGAAAATGGTGTTGTTGAAGAATATTAACCAATACTTTTTTTTAACAATATATATTTTGTAAAAATTGTATACAAAAGGTAAAAAAAAAGAGTTACCAAGTAATTGGTACACTATAATCAGACTTTTATTAACATGAAAAGAGAATAGAGTTATTTGACTAAAAGAAAACAGGAAGATGTATCTCAAAAGTCAACAGTGGTTTTCTCTAGTAGAATATGGATGGCTTATTTTCTACTTTTTAGTTTTCTGCATTATCTACAATTCTAAAAAGTATGCATTTGTTTCAGATGCATTTAAGAAGAATAAATTAAAATTATTGATATTAAATACCGTGTTTTACAAACTCAGAAAGTACTGGTTTCCCCTAGAATTTTCCAGTCCCGTAATGACTCCCCTAAGGCATAATCATTTTTAAGAGCCTAACTTAGAATTTTACATATGTCCAAACCAGAGACTGCAACTCCCAGCCTAGAGATACGGGGTGTTTCCAGCATCTCACAGGGTTTTCACTCACCCACCTTTCACTGCCTGCTCCCCAGTTTGACAGGCGTAAATATTGACAAGGCTGTGCTCTTCTGGAACATCAGATATGTGGAATTGTGCAATATATGCTTTGTGTCTGCCTTCTGTAACCCAACACAAGGTCTGTGATTCATCTATATTCTTGCGCATTCCAATGATTCGCTTTTTTCTATTAACTATAGAGAAGTCTTATGTAAATATATAATAATTTATTTATCCACTACTTGTTGCTGGAGCATTTGAGCTGTTCCAAGTTATCGATTATTAGTAATAATTCTTCTGAACTGTTTTAAGTCTTTTGGTGGACATATACACTTGTGTCTCTTGGGTCTATAACTAATAGTGAAATAATTGGTTAACTTTATAATAACTATCACATGGACTTCCAAAGTACTATTTTTTAATACTCAATAGCATACAAGACTTTCAGATGCTGTGCATCCTTGCCAATACACAGTATTGTACTTCAGCCTCAATAATTTTTAGCAGACATTCTCCAAATGCTTAACATATTTGTAGCTGATCATACTGGATAAACCAGGATTCTTTGAATTACAAATGTTGGAAATCCAGGTCAAAATAATGTCAGCAAAAGCAGGAACTATGGGTTCATTACACTAGGAAGGCTTGGAGAAATGTTGGCGCTTCCCAACTTTCTCATGTTCTGGCAGAGAGAAAATGGTTTGTGTAAGAGTCCACAGGGGGATCTCAAATGGTCGCGACTGGAGGCAGGTTTCCCACCCCAGCCCAGACTGGCTGCCAAGCTGGAGGAACTGGTTTCTCAGGAAAATGAATTTCCATTGGTGCCCTGGTTAGAAAGCTCTGAGATAGGTAACAGGTGGCACAGAAAGGGATTGCTATGGGAACCAGGCCAATAGATTAGAACTGGGGTTCTGCAGTACCAGAACTACTCACTTCCTACTGGTTCACCTCTCATCTCTTTTTATCTCTTGTTTTGTCCCTACCCCTTCACAGAGAGCCACCCCAAATCCTTAGCCACTGCCAACTTCATATTCAAAGAATGGCAAGTGTATGAGTATCTGAGAGCTTCTGTAACAAATACCAGAGACTGGGTGGCTTAAAAAAATAAAAAAACATATTTAGTCTCTAATTCTCGAGGTTAGAAGTCTGAAGTCAAGTTGTCCACAGGAACATGCAGTCTGAAGGTTCTAGGAGAGACTCTAACCCATGTTTTTCTCTTAGCTTCTGGTGTTGCCAGCAAACCTTGCTGTTCCTTAGCATTTAGGCTTCACTTGGCTTATAGTATCACATCAATCAATCTCTGCTTCCATCCTTACATGGCATCTTCCTCAGGTGTCTCTATGTCCCTTTGCAACTTCTTATAAAGATGCTAGTCATATTAGAATAGGGCCCATCTTAATTGTGTTAGTCAGGTTTGCAATACTATAATGAAATACCTTGAGCAATAAACTTATAAAGAGAAAAGGTTTATTCTGGTTCACATTCTGGAGGTTCCAGTTCAAGATGAGCCATCCTGACATTTTTGGGCCCCTGCAGAAGGTATTTGTGGCAATATGTGGCAGAACAAACTGCTTAGATCAAAGTCAGGAAAGAGAGAAGAGAACAGGAGAGGAAAAGACCAGGGTCCCACAATCCCCTTTGAGAACATACCCACAATGACCTAAGGACCTCACACTAGGTTCCACCTACTAAAAGGTCCCACTGTCTCTCAACAGTACCATCCTGGAGACCAAGCCTTCCCCACATGGACTTTTAGGAGACACTATCTATATTCAAACCATAGCACAAGATACGTATGAGCTCATCTTAAAGAGATGATATCTGCAAAGACCCTACTTTCAGATGAGGTCATATACACAGGTACAAAGGATTAGAATTTCAACATATCTTAGGAGAACACAATTTAACTTACAACAGGAAGGTTACTCTTCCTCTCCAATTCCTGACACTAGACAAGGTCTGACTCTGGTCATGTATCCAGTCCTTTAACTTATTACCATGTCCCAAAGATGGTTAGGTTGGGTCACACCATCCATCCTATTGTGAAGCTAGAGGAGAAGTGAGTGGCAGTGAGCAATATTTTGACTGACACATATTCAAAAATCACATGGAGTAGAGAAGGAATTCCCCAAAGGAACCAAAAGTCGTATAACCAGAGTAAGCTAAGCAGACAAAAATAGCATCTGCCACAGTTCATTCTAATCCATAGTTAAATTATTCAGTTTTCTTGTGTTATATTTATTATGAACTCATTTCCAGGGTGCACCAAGAATTTATGTTGGGTATAATTGTGTGGATATTTTTTTAAAAATATTTTTAAGTTGTATATGGACACAGTACCTTTATTTTATTTATCAATCATTATGTGATGCTGAGGATCAAACCCAGGGCATCACACATACTAGGCAAGCACTCTACCACTGAACTACAACCCCAGCCCTAACTGTGTGGATATTTTTTTTTTATTGTAAACAAATGGGATACATGTTGTTTCTCTGTTCTGTGTGGATATTTTAATGAGATTTTTTAAAAATTAGACACCCCAAATTACTGGCAACTTTACAACCTTTCTGGGATAAAAACTGTCAGGCCTGTGCAAGATTTCCTGTCTGCTAAGAGAATCTCATCAATATTGCCTTCATCTCTGCATGAAAGGCAGTGTAGGTACATTTCAAAGAATGTTTTTGGAACCATTATAAACTTAGATATGATTCAAATCATTACAAATAGTTACTCTGAGGAGTAGGCTTGGTGGCTGGGGACTGCTAAGGGTGCACCATGTCCCCTCAAAATTCCTGGGTTGAAGCCCCAGGCCCCCGGTACCTCAGAAAGTGACTATATTTGAAGATAGGTCTTTCAAGAGGTAATTAAGATAAAATGTAGTCGTGTTGGAGGGCCTGGCCCTTGCCCAATGTGACTGGTGTTCTTACAAAAAGAAACCAGGACAAAGACAGGCCCAGACCAGCTGAGGACAGAGAGAGAAGAAGCCTGTCCAGGAGCCAAGGAGAGATGCCCCAGAAGAAACCCACCTGCTGACACACTGATCTTGAACTTCTAGAGCCAGAATTGTGAGGAAATGAACTTCTGTTGTTTAAGCATCCCGTCGGTGGCTTCAACACTTCTTTGTGTCAGGCTGAGCAGACGAATACAGGGACTTAGAAGCAACACAGGATTAAAGCAGAGGTGTTGGATTTAAGTGATGCCCTGCTGCCCCTGCCCAGGCACGGGCTGTTCCCTCGGGGGCAGCCTCCCTGCATTTGGGGCTGGCCACATGGACCTTCAGCCCGCTTCAGAGGTGGGTCCAGATTAGTCGACGCACATGAGTGAGGCCCAGCCTCTGTGGGCATAAGTGTTTCCAGGAACAGGTTCATGAACTAATCTGGGTGAGTGAGACTTGGAAACACATTTGCTCAAGGCTTCTGGGAAAGAAACTTCCCTGCTCTTCTGAGAAAACCACTCAGAGAGACCTCTTCCTCTTTATAGGATGTGGAAGGGGAAGTAGGTAGCCCTGGGTCTACTAGCAATTATCCTTGGCCATGGGTTGAGATAGCATAACCAAGAAATGGTCTCACAGAAAGCAGAGTGTGGAGAGAGGAAGACAATCTTTGAGGGCATTATTGAGTGTGTATTAAATTTAGATCTTTGCAGTTTTGTGGGCAAAGAAACACCTTTTCTTACTTCAATTTGGTACTATAACTAAAACATCCTACTGTAGTCATTCAAAATTCAAATCTTTTTAAAAACATATACATGATATTTTATAATTTTAGAAAAACAACTAAAAGCAAACAATAGCATGAAAGACCAAGGATTTATTTTGAAAAATCCCATAGTAAGAACATTAAAAAAAAAAATAGAAGGAACCCTGTATGGAGCCTCTTCTAGAAACCAAATAAAATCATTACAAGCAGTTACACTGCACAGTTTTTCTTTACACAGTATTGTATGACAGGCTCTGTACTAAGCGTGTTATATTCAGTACCTCATTTAATCCATACAACCATTCCATGAAGAGACAATCTGTAAATATTCCATTTTACAGAGGAGGAAACAAAGATTCCAAGAGTTTAAATAATCTGTTCAGTGTTGCACAGCATGAAAAGGGCTAAATGAAGGCTGAGTCCTGTTCATGTTGGTCCAGAGTCCCCACTCTGAACCAGTCTAAGCATGTAGCAAACATAATCCTAATCCTCACACAGCCTTGCAAGGTAAGGCTGATACCAGATGAGAACATTGATACCTACAGAAAGTAAGAAGAGGCGGGAGGTCCCACAGCTACCGATTGTGCACAAAGGTGAACTGCAGGGCACGGGGTATTACATTCTAGAGATGAATAGGCAAGATGATGGATGTATGAAAGACCCACAAAAAGCTGGTACTCAAAAGGGCCATATGATTTCCAGTTCATTCATAACCCTTTGTACTTAGAGAACTAAGACCCAGAGAAGCTTTGGATCTTGTCCAAGGCAAAACAGCAAAGGGACAACAAGGACATGGGTCTGCTGTCAACTGGAGCTATTTTCAAACACTGTGTTTGATGAATGGCATGTATAGGGTGCCTGCCCAATACGCTTGATCTGGGAACTTCTCAATGCCGTAGGTCCAGCGTTCCGTCTGTTCATCTGGCAATAGGTCTTCATCTTTCCCATAGGAACAACCCCGCCCCTTCTGCACGCAGCCTTGGAAGGACTGGCAAGGCCCGCCTCTCCTGGACATGTGACCTGAGCTACCACCATCAGACTCTCTCTGGGGAGAATTTGAACTTTGGCTGTGGTTTATTTTGACAATAAATTTCGCCTTTCCCTTAAAGAACGTGGAGTCGATGTCTAGGGCTCACAACTTAAAACCCTTTTTCAATAAGGCTTTTTCAGTTACACATGTTAGGAAACTTATGAAAAACATGCTTAAGCAAAAGGGAGAGAGAGGGGAGAGAGAGGAGAGAGAGAGAGAGGGAGAGAGAGAGAGAGAGAAATTTAATGCCTTAGTTGAGGATCTGCAAATTATTGGTCCTGGACCAAATCCTGCCCACTGCCTGCTTGTAAATAGTTGACCGGCTCATAGCCACACCCATTGGTTTCTGACCGGCCAAAGGCTGGGTACTCCAATGGGAGATGAGTAGCTAGGAAGGCTGAAGCACTGACCGTCCAGAGCTTTGCAGGACGAGCGTGGCAATCCCTGACTTAGATGAAAAGCCAGGTGCGGGTGGATCGCCAGGCTCAGATGACATTCTAAAACTTGCCCGCTTTCCTCCATGTGTGATCCTAGGGCTGTCCCCTAGGGTAGCAAAGGACTGAAACAACTCAAAAATAACGTCCTCCCAGCTTCATCCCCTCACTGGGCAAACAAAAGTCCTGGGTCAGAGCCCCACTGGCCACAATCAGCCTTTTGCTGCAGACAGTAACATAGCATTTACTGGTTGGTTAAAGCGAATCAGACTTGTCCCAGGACCTGAGAGTGGAGGAGACCAGTGCTTTGCTGGCAGATGTGAACAGCCTGGATCTGGGGTGGGGTTGGAGGGATCCCTGCCTGATATACGTGCTGAATGGAGTATAAATGCAACTCCCATGGCTGATTTCAAATAAGCCACATAATGTCACTGAATGTAAAGTTGGGAGTAGATGCATAGGAGAACACTGTATACAGTATTTTCACAAAAAAAAAAAAAATACAATAGACAAAATAACCCCAACCAAGCAGCTAATACCAAAATACTGCAAAAAAATGGTTAGGGAACAATTAACTTTCAATATTTATTAGTTTGGGTTTTAGTATGTTAATTGTACATTTATATAATTTAATTTTTAATGACTCAGTTCGACAACCCAGTCGTATTTAACAGTTGACTCTCCTGTGCTTCATCCAGCACAGCACTGGGTTAAACCCACCCAAACCATTATGAGGAATTCTTTTACCAGAATAAAAATAAATCAACATTAAGTGGTAAAATAAAAACAACTCCCCCATGAACACTATAGAACACTGATAAGCCTTGGAATATAGGACACAGCATGTGGTTTTATGGAAATCAAATATTTTTACCAGGGAATGAATCCAACGGTGATGTGACACAGGACCTGGGGCCCTATGCTCTTGTACAGCCTGTGTGGTATCCCTCAAGGACCTCCAGGAAGCACTGGCTATGTGCTCATTTAAGGTTTGTACCCAGTAGTAGGTAAAGTAACACAACGCCTCATACTGACAACTGTGCCTGATGGCTCCATAGAAGGAAATCAGCCCAGTTAGAGGGCCAAGCACCAAAGAATTTAAAGAGCATAATCCCATGGAAATGCAGAAGGTAGTAAATGCTGTTCCTCTAGAACATGATTCATTGATAAAACAAATGGTCTCTGGAAACATAAGTAATAATAAAATTGATAAATGCCTTAGATGTGTCCAGTGCTTGGCAGCTCTTGAAGGACTGTTCTATGCAGCATGTGACTTTGACGTGAGTGTTCACTCTGGAACAGACACTATCTCCATCTTACAAACGAGGAGATAGAAATGCTAAATGTTATAGCAGGGAATGGATTGAACTGCACCTATGATTCTGGTTTTCTGACACTAAATTCTTTCTACTCTGTGAGCTCTAATCCCACAAGTGATGTGCTTTGTTCTTGGATGTGTCCACATACCCACAGGTTAAAGCTATAGTCACCAAAGAAAAAGTACTAACATAGTAAAATGTGCTTCTATTTAGGTATTTATTTTCAAGGCTAATGAATCCATAAATGGAATTTTGCATTAACTAGACCTATTGGTGCCCAAAAGGGCATAGGTAAATTTGGCTTCATATTTTGACTTGTAGAGAAGGAGATGCAACACTCTTAGCTCTAAGTAATGGGTTCAGAGTTCAGGTTCTAGAGACAGACTGCCTGGATTTGAAGTCCTGCTCTATCACTGCTAGTTGGGTGATACTGGAAAAATGGCTTCTCTGAGTTTCCTCATTTGTAAAACAGGGATATTGATGGTGCTTAACTGATGAGGTTACTTAAAGAGTAATTGGAATTCATGAACAATACCTAGAACAGTGATGATACCTAATAAGCCCAGAACAGATGGGGTGGTTACTACTTTCATCATAATCAATACCAGGATCATTACTTTACATAAATATGAGCTTCAGAAATCAAACATTAGATGAAAATACTGCAGATATGTTTATTCCTGTTAGGGCATTTCATAGTAAAAACATCATACATTCATTCATTTTTATATTATCCAAAGTTTTTCTGAAAATATTCTCTCATCATTCCTCTAAAAAGAGAACTGGAATCATTTACACATTTGTAAGAGAAGCAATCTGAGACCAGTAAAGTCTGGGTAACTTAACTGGCTAGGCACTGGAGCCACCCAGTCCAGTCAGGTCACCTGACTCCAGCAGTGACCTCAGGAAGCTGCACTTTGTTGGCCTTTGGCTCCTAAGTCATCAGCTGCTCTTGGTACATGAACCCTCTCTGATGGTCCCCGCTTCCTTGCCAGGTACAATGGCCACTGTTTGGTGCTTCCCTAGCATCAGCACCCTTCCTGTTATTGGAGAAGCCATGTAGTTGGGGCAGGGCTGACTCTACACCCAGCTCCCCTTGGATTCTGAGCTGTCCAGTACAATTAACCTACCTCAGACTCTCAGCTATATGATTGGATAAAGCATTGTCACATGACCCAATTTGGGCCAATGAGATGTTGTGAATCCTAGATCTTCAGCAGGAAATACTACAAAAGATTCCTCCTCTTCCTGTGGACAGTGTGGGATGAGAAGCATAGCTGCTTCATCGACTGCCCTCCTGGGAGGGGAGCTGGGAGCTGTGGAGGGATGGGGATACCTCAGATGAACAAGCAAAGGATGACGTCAACGGTGGTAAAGGCGCCAGAGGGAAGAAAAGAGGAAAGAAATCCCCAGTCCCTGGGGACATCTCTGCCAGCACCCACTTTAAACCTTTCAGTCACATGAGTCAAAAGCTTCCCTTGGTTGTTGAAGTCTTCACATTGGGTTTTCAGCCATTTGCAAGAGTTCTGTGGGATATAATGAGCCTCCTACTATGACCTAAACAGAAACTTCCAAGACAAGGAGCGCTGTAGGCTGGACCAGTTTCACACACTTGACATGGAATGTATCCTCTCCACAGGGCTTTCTCTGCTTCTGTTCCCTTCATTGTCTTTCATAGAGTACCTATCCAAGAGGTAATAACCCATTTTATTCCCCATCAGGAAGGGAAAATGGTAGATATGAAGTGTCTCTATTATCCAAAAAGACCTTTACTATATGATTTAGATCATTAAAACCTTACTAGTAAAAATGAAAAGGGAAAAGTCAAGGAAACTAGCTCTCATACGGCCACGCCCCCATGAACACCTTTCTTTGCTGTATTTGAGCTTCTGACATTAACCATGTTTCTGAAGGAACCTTCTCTTCTGTTTTCCTACCCATCTCTTGTGCTTATCCTGGGATCTACCCCTTCTCGATTCTCCTTCACTTTCCAGAAATCCAGGACCCCTCCCTGGCTACACTTCAAGCTGTTCAAACCCACATTTCGCTAATCCACCTAACCTCTCCCCTGAAATCCTGTCCCGGGCTGACTTATGCCCACCAAAATCTCCCCTCTGCTCTGTCTTCTGCACCATCGTCCTCAATTTCAGTTAAATGTTAGGTGAACAAACAGATGCAAACGAACCACACCCCACAGTGCCCACAGCCAAGAACTGCTTCACACATCCCTCCCCCCAGGTGTGCTGACGACAAACTCAAATGAAAATGTGGAGTTTTATGGATTTACCCAAATCTCAGGATGGGAAAAAAAATTAGCCAACGAATCCAATGGTTCTCAAATACTGGTGGGAAGTATTACAAACTGCGTGATATAAACAGTACCAAAGAATTTATTTAAATCACTGACTTGAAAGCAAAGATAGCTAAGTGGAACTGTATTAAAATCAGGGACTTCAGCTTACCAGAAACCCCTGTCACAGCTAAAGTTCTCATTTCCAGACTGGAGAAAGAGCTTCTGCAACTCATTAAGACTTGCACCCATACAGGCGTGAGACAAAAGAGGTTATCAATGGCTAAGGAGGATGTGAGAAAGTGCACGAACTCATTACTCACTAGGAAGAGGCCAATTTGCACCACCAGAAACCAGAATGGTGAACACCTGGGACCCTCACGACACCACTCATGGACATGCAAATAGACGTTGCCATTTTGGAAAACTAGTATCTACAAAGCATACAAACCCTAAAGCTGAACATGCACAAACTACCACCCAGCAAATCCACTCCTACACAGATTATGGGATGAGTCAAAAAAACTCTGACTATAGACCCAATTTGGGGAAAGTTGTAAATCTATACGAAAAGTGATAAAGCCTAAAGAGGTTTTGAACCTTCCTTAAACTGCCCATTGACTACAGTATAAAGATACCCCAACTCTACCATTTAGTATATGATAAACAGTTTATAGAATGAAGTTCATTTGATCCTTACCATTCTATGAAACAGGCTCTATCATCCCAATTCTACAAATGGACTCAGAGAGGGAGAATGACTTGGCCCAGGTGACACAGCTAAATCCAGAGAGAGCCATGGTTTAAACCTGACCCCAGTTGGTTTCCATACTCTTTTCCATTCTATAATATATCTCCAACTGGTTGCCTTCATTAAGGCAGCGAGCCCCGTGATGAAGGAGAAGAGCAGAAAGGTATGAAGGTACCCTACACCCCAACTTTCCATGCGCCTATTTCACCCATCGACCCAGAGGTAAGTCCGCTTCTGGAAAGTGGTTTTGGTCTTCCCCTTCTCCAGTTTCCCACTCAGAGCCTTAGTCTAGATTAGGACTCAGCAAACTACAGCCCATGAGCCAAGTTTGGCCCATCACCTGTTCCTACAAAGTTTTATTGAAACACAGCTAAACCCATTTGTGTACGTATCCTCTGTAGCTGCTTTTGCCTCACAAGGGCAGAACTCAGTAGTTGCAACACAAACTCTATAACTAAATGGGGTGACTAAAAGATTTATTATCTGGCCCTTTGTGGAAAAGTTTGCCAATCCTGGGTCTACACTAACACACTTTCGTTATAGTCAATCCCCCATGGTGACCGGGGGAGATTGATTTTGTCATGTCCTAGTTCTGAACAACAAGCCTCCTGATCTCTCAGGCACTATTGGAAAAGAGAGGCATCTGGACGCTCTAGATTCTGGAAAATTCTGAGGGGTCCCAAAGCTGCTTTCTCCTGTCGGGCTCACCGCCTTCCTCCCAGAAGGACTTGACTTGAGCAAGGTAACTACTGTCATCTCTGTGAACTGCATTTATGCCTAATTACCGCACAGCACAGAACTGATTTTGTATATCTTTTACAATGTCACATTAAATTTGTTGCAAGCTTTATTTGATCCCAGCGCTAAACTCTGCTCATGCATATTCTCTCTTCATAACTAGTTGCTTGTAGAATATGACCAATTGCTCACAGTTTACACAAAATCAAAGGGAACGCTGACCAGGAGTGCTGGACTATGAGCTCATACTCCAAATTAATTCTGAGTGTGTCGTGGATGAAAGAAAACCCACTACAAAGCTAACAGCCGGAAAAGAAGTTGCGATTTCCTAAACTAAATATCAAGAGAGAACTATTAGTAAGTTTATGGATTGTGTAGTAGTTCTAGACTTCTAAAGCCAAAGCTATTAGCTTAAATTAAATAATTTCTGCCTTGACTAAAGCCTTCATTAAAATAATACTAGAATTTGCTGAATACATCTGAGTCTTGAAAACTTGAATTTTATACCAGGAATGAAGAAATATTTACTTTCATATCCTACTAGTTCAACTCAAAACATAAGCTTTTGAGCAGAGCTAAGGTTTTCTGAAGTCTTCAATTGGATCAGGCTCTGTTTACATGCACTATCTCATTTAATTTTCCTACAAGTCATAAATAAGTACTATTATTATCCCCATTTTATGATAGAAGAAATCAAAACTTAGTGATAGAGTTGGTTGCAAAAGTTCCCAACACCATCTCCAGCCCTAATTCTTCATTCCTTTGTAACCCATGCTGCCTTATATTCACATCATAAAAAGTTGCCAATGCCCATTTTCTACCAGCAGAAATTCTATTTACGTGAGGGATTGGGCTGCTTATTTATTCACAAAGCAGGCATTACAAACCTATTATATGCCAGGCACTGCTCTGTTTCCTGGACATGATTTCACTTTGTCTTCCAAGTAACTTAATAACAGTACTATTCTTTTTTTTTTTTCTGTATGACTGATCTGAGACTCAGAGAGGTACAATCACTTACCCGAGGTCAGTAAATAAAAGCAGGCGCTTAGGGTGCCGGCACCGTGCTTCGAGGCCTCCAGGGAAAGCGCCCTCCTAGGCATCGATGAACCTTGTCTCTGCTGGGCTGCGGAGGGTTCGTGGAGCAAGACTGTGCTCAGCGCTGGGGCAGGGCCAGCAGCTCGGCTGACTCCAGCAGCTGGTGTGGGGAAAGGCGTGGAGGGAAACCCTCCGCCACAGCCAAGTGGGGCTTTGGAGAAGGAGTCCTGGGGAAAGGCGTGGAGGGAAACCCTCCGCCACAGCCAAGTGGGCTTTGGAGAGAAGGAATCCTGAGAGACACTTAGGCTGTTCACAGTGGAATGCGGTGCACCTGTGTGCACCTGCGAGCGCCTGCAGTATACACCCGCGTGGCCTGGTCCTCACAACTCCCCAGAATGACGCAGGCCAAGTTGGTTTTGCCCGCGGAAGTACGGTATTCTTTGAGGGTGGACAGCCAGCTGTGAGGCAAAACCAGACTGCTCCGGTGGGTGCAGGAGCCCAGGCCTGGGTGACCTGCTGGCCTCTTGTCTAAGTTCCATGAGTAATTTACTGGGAACTAACTTCAGCCCCTTCATGCCAACCACTAGATTCCACTGAATTAAATACTTTTTAGTACTAGGTAACTTAAAAAACAAACAAAAAAGACTCCTTACTGGTTATTTGAGACCAAACTTCTGTACTTCTTACTATGAACAGGGAATTTACCCATATGAGCTCATCCAATCCTCACAATCTTGATGGAAAGCAGTTATAATCACCATTTTACAGAAAAGAAATTGAAACACAGGGAAGGTAAGTGACTAGGTCACAACCACACAGTTGGACTCAGCCTTCATGTCCATCCACATATGGACCACTAAAGAAAATGTGGTTTTAGCTACACAATGGAATATTATTTAGCCATGAAAAAGAATGAAAGCATATCATTTGCAGGAAAATAGGTGGCACTGGAGATCGTCATGCTAAGCAAGATAAGTCAGTCTCAACAAGATAAGTACCATACATTCTCTCTCATATGTGGAATCTAAAAAAAAGAAAAGAAAAGTGGAAGGGGGACTCTTAGAGAAAAGTGACTGGGGGAGAGGGAGGGGCAGAAGAGGGAAACAGGGAGGGTGGCTCAGGTCAGAGTACCTTATGTGCCTGCCTGACATTGTCACAATGAATCCCATTGTTTTGTATAATTAATGTGCACTAATAATTGTAATTTTGAAAAGTCTTATCCTTCTCCTCCCGAAAGGAAACCACATCGCCGCTTATAAGAAAGCACAGTGGACCTTGAACTCAGGGAACACGGCTTTGGGCAGGGCCACAGTCTGAACCTCAACCCTAGCCTGTCTGGTGCATGCTGTGGCTGTGGAGTGGACAGAGGAGAACTCAGCACGGCGGTAACCACAGTGTCCTCCCCTCCCCACCTCCCCCACTTAGTCTTCTTCCCGGAGGCAGATCTAACTGACAAGGGAGATGAGGTCAATGGCACTGAGATTGCTGCTGGACTCCTATTCTGAGAGGTCTTTGGACTTTCTCCTCCTCCTCCTCCTTTTTTTTTTTTTAACCGGATCTCGCTGTGTGGCCCAGGCTGGCCTTGAACTCCTGGGCCAAAGCAACCCTCCTGCCTCAGCTTCCCAGGTAGCTGGGACTACAGGTGCACACCACACACCCAGATTTTATAACCAACATTTTCAAAACTTGACAAACTCCCCTTGAACTCCTTGAACCCTGAATGCTGGTGCAGCCTGAAACTTTCTTTCTCAAACAGTAAACACATAAGAGTCGTAAGAGTGGGGAATCCCCCAATAATCTGGCTGATACAGCTTTACTCTTTCTTGTCCCAAGCAAGACACAATCATCACAAGTGGAATTCCAAGTAAATTGCTTGATCGAGTTGCAGTCTGGGCCCCTGGCCTCTTTCCACAAGGCAGAGAGACCGAGAACCCTCAATTTGGCGTGGTTGGGGTTGGGAGGAGGTTTCTGCTCTTAGGAAGATCATTAACTTTTAGAGTCATTTTCTCAACAGCCTTAAGCCGTTTGCCTAGCAATTTTGCAGGGAATAAACACTGACAGGGTGATCTGTGAGCACATCTGGCACGGCCTCTGGAATCCCAGAGGACACATCTGCTGGCAGAACAGCGCCTCTGGAGATCCCCACACTGAGTCCCGAGAGGCTGAAATGGAAATGCCGCTCTTAGGTCAGCCGGGGCGTTAGCAAGGCCCGGTGGGCCTGCTCCTGTGGAGAGACAGTAGACTTGGTTCATGCTGAGTAGAAAGAGTCAGGCTCTGTGATTTAGACCACAAAGATTACTACTCAAGTCGTAAAGTAAGCACTAAACGCCACTGAGCATCTATAGTGGACCCGACATGGCCTGTGCACTGGGGCGCACTTCCTAACAGAGAGAGCTGGGCAGCAGCGTCATTCCTGTGTTACGAATGAGGAAACCGGCTTGGAGGAGATGCCACGGGGCCCGCCAGCGGCAGAGCCAGGGCTTGAGGTGACTCGGGGATCCATGCTTGTACCCGTAGCCCTGTCTGGTTTCCCCAGTGGGTGACAATAAAGGGACTGGCCGGGCGGATCACATGGCAGCTGACTGGCTCAGACCTCAGTGGCATCTTTCCAAGCCCCTTCTTGGTGTCGAGCTCGCTTGCCGAGTGTGATGTGGTGAGCCTTCCATTAGTGTGCGCAGCGGATGGAGATGGCGGTCTCCACCTGCCGACAGAGCACCCCACCTCCGGGCTCCCGTTTGCACCCTCCTGTCTTCCTCTGCCCCTTCCTTCTCCCTTTCCCCATGTCACCATAAAAGACATCCAGGAGCAAAGCAACTATTTTTTAAGTCCTCCCTCTGTCTTCCCCTCTTTGAGTCTTTTTCTAGATCTCTAGATATATGCAGCAATATATTTGCATGTTTCCAGAAAAAGGTTTTCAGTCAAAAACCTCCCTCCCTCTCAGTCACCATCCACCTTGTTTGCACCCTCGAGCCCTATTAGCATTTTAGGGTGACTCATTCCAGACTCTGTGTGTGCATAGGACAGCCTCTCCCCTCACTCCTGCACATTTTCTTAGGGCTCTTTCCATGTCAATTCTCAGGTCAATGTGCCCTGCCGTGGTAGCACCCAAGAGGACATGGGTAGGGCACCAACAGTACCACGTACTGTGAGACGTACCACCACAGTACCACGTAAGGCATCTTCATTCTCTTTTTCATGGCTGCATGGCATTCCAGTTTATGGATGTACCATCATTTATTTCATCTTTCCCTTATTCCTGAACATTCAGGTGACTTCCAGTCATTTACTATTCTTGATAGTTTGTCTTCTTACGTCTGTATCTCAAATGATTGGAAAATGGAGAGAAGGAGGGAAACGGATGGGCGTTCATCACTATCCACCACTAAAAGCTACCAGGAGAGACCACCATGTCCATTTTCACCCAGAGGCCCCATTTCTCCTCAGCCCAGAAAAAAAGCAAAATCCTGAAGGAGATGATCTGTACATAGAACCCTGCCCTAGAGTTTTCCTAAAAGTGATAAATCCTTCCTAGATCTTTTATTTTAACTTCAGGGGATTCACTAAGGTAATATAAAGTTCCGCCCAGCATGGTCTACCACTCCAAGAGGGGACCAAGCAGAGAGACTTTTGCTTCTCTGGCTGGGCCCACACAGGGCCAAGCAACAGCCTCTCCACTAAGATGCTTACTTCCCATCCAAGCGGGCCATGCATGACCGAAGTGGTGAAAAGTTCTTCTCGGTATTAGAGACATCGCCAAAGAGGGGTGTGGGTTTCTTTTCCTACCTCTTTAAGGTTTGCACTAAGAGAAATGCCAAGCAGCCCCACCTGAGGATGAGACTAGCTCTAAACAAAACGAGAGTCAGGAAACTCTCAACACACTTCAACCCGTCCTGACATCTGGGCCTTTGCTAAACTCGGTTCCTGCCTCCGAAGCTCTCTCCTCCTTCCCTTTCTCACTGTACGTGGTACTGTTGGTGCCCCGCCCATATCTTCTTGGGTGGTACCACGGCAGGGCACATCGACCTGTTTCATTGACCAGCGCCTGAATCTCATCGCCTAAGAGCTCTCTTTGACTCCCAGTGTCCACTCTGCCCATGCTCAGTGCAAGCCGGAAGTACCCAGTGATTAACCCATCACTACTACCACCTTAGCAGCCTTCAACCAAGGGCTGGCCAAAGCTGGTATAAATAAATAACCTGCCTCCATGGCCATGGGGCAAGGGGTGTTGTATATCGCTTTCCAAGTCCCCAGCAGAACTGAGCACATTTGGGGAACTTGCTTGGTAATGTGGTGTCACCCATCAATCTTCCCTTGCCTACTCATGCTTCTCCTCTCCTCTACTGGGGCCTCCTTCAACAAAGAAATCCCATCATTATGTATATAATTTTAATGTACTGATAAAATATGGAAAAATAAAGAGACAGAAAGAAAAGAAAAACAGATACAAATCTAACATAGGGAATCTATTCCTGGAATTCATTGGTTTACCTCAAAGGAATTATTTGATCATCACCTTGAAGCATCAGTGACAAAAGAGAATGGATTCTGAAGAGGAGGTGAGAAGATCTGCAAGGGGTGGATTGTCATGGGTTCTCTCAGTACCTTGCCTTCTCCCTCAGGACTTTCCATATCAGGACCTTGCTTCCCCTGAGGGCATTCCCTGGCCACCAGGGTGCATTCTGCCCCAGCATATGGAAGAACAGAAAAGCCAGGGGATTAGGGCCCCTGGAAGCATTCTCCACCTGTGATGAAGGAAGTTGGTGTATAAATACTACAGTTCCTTTTCTTCTTGGCTGAGATGACGCTGGGATTCATATTCCATACTAGTTCCCAGGGATCCCTAGGAGGATTTAACTACAGTCACCCATGGGAGCGGCGATTTTCTTGACAACACAACTTTTATCCGCTAGTTTCCCTCGCCTACCTCACTTCCCTACGTTTATAACCTTCCAAATAAATTACTTGCACTTGTATCTTTGTCTCAGGGTCTGTCCCCGGGGAAAACCTAACCAGAGCACTTCACTCCGTCCCTATGCGTGCTCTCTGGGTTCACACTGATGGGCCTGTTCTTATTAAAGTGTAACTGGCTCCTAAGACCCAGGGGAATGAGTTGAAAAGATGGAAGACTCTTAGGAGTGGTTCTGATGGAGTGGGCTGGACACATAGGAGCCCTTTACAGATACACTGCCAAGTTAGGATCAAAGGCAGAATCTATTTTTGTAACAACTGCTGGCACTTATTTTCCTACCGTCAGAGAGACGTGTACACTGATAACGCCCTGAGAGGAGGAGAGAGGATGTGGGGTGGGCGGGCAGCACATAAGAATGGAGAAGTCCAGCATCGTGTGGGCCCCAGGTTGATGATGTGCGTCTTGGGAGGACACAGACTTCCAGATCAGGGTGGTAAACTGCTCTGCTCAATTAGCAACATGGTGTCAAATACCACCACGCTCCTAAAGGTGATAATGGATGATGGTAGACATGGCAGAACTGAAGAGATGATGGTATTGTAATTTGAAGCTGACATGTTGAGTGTGGTTGAGGCTCCTTGACCTTATTTTATACTTCAAAGAGCACCCAAACATATACCCATAAAATCTTCAATTGTGACTTTCAGCGTACAGTCAGTGAGGGAGCTGGGGAGAAAGGAAGACAAGGAAACTGGGTGGGAGGCTTGGACACCACACGCCACTGTCATCACCATCTACAATTGTAGAGTGGCTTCACTGTATCAGTGATTTTCAAACTGGTCTGCAGGGAACCCTAAGGACTCTGACTAGGAAGTTGGAGGTTCAGCCCACAATTAAAAACTTGATACCAAAGGATGAAGATTTAAACTGAATGTCGGATTCAGTTACTAACTCTATTTATTGACTTTGGAAAGAAATGCCATCCGCTAAATGCACAGTTTGATAACCAACACATACGTGATCATTTTATTCTTAGAATCAACCCTCCCTTTGCAGGTGAGCAAGGTGAGGTTCAAAGAGATTAAATGACTTGCCCAAAGTCACAGACCAAACACCAGCAGAACTATGTTATGGACCTGTGGTCCAGCCCCAAATCATATCCGGCACTCTTTCCTCCACATTCCATTGCATTTCAGTACTGATGATGAAACTCAGGGTGTAGCAATTTCTTGGCCATGAAATTTGTTTTGGTGCTAATGGGTTAGAAACTGTTTATAGACAGTTCCTAGAATTTGGGTTGTTTCAAGAAACTCACTAAAATATCTCCAGTTCATTTCCTCCCTGAGCTGTGCTCCACACTTGCTGTTCCAGAAGCTACTTTAATAGGACATGTTCTCACAGTTTATCCTACATGTCCACACTACCTTTGGACAATGCCCCAAAATATTTTTGCAAAGCTGCTGCAAAAATAAAACTTGTGACATAAGAACACAGGGACAAGCCAAACCGTGTCAGTGATATTTAGAGCCTCTGCTAGAGTCATAGCTACTCTTGTTCCATTGGCCAAAGCAAGTCACCGTCCAAGCCCAAAGTCCACTCTGCCCCAAAGGGGAAGGAGGTGAGCAAAGATTTGCCCCGTGATCCTCCAGTCTATTGTGTCTGCTGGGAATGTCCTTCTTGTGAAGAGCGGTCCAGCACATCTTCCCCAAGTTCTTCAAATCTAAAATGTGGTTCTATTTATTAGTCAGTCCTGCAAGGTGCCAAAAGAGCTCACCCCAAAGGGACTTCTCTCAAGGGGAATGTAGGAGTGGAGTAGTTGATTTTTCAAAACTGATGTCAGTATGCCTTAAAAAATAACAACTCTACTCCTAATGATATGTTCAAGTCCAGCCTTCAGATCCCCACCCGCTTCATAAAGAGAAGGTGGGACCTGCAGATGAGAAGGGGCAGGTCAGGTGATGCACAAGCTCCGCACTCAATAATCAACTTGTAGCACCGGGCGTCAACAGGATGATGATCAGTGCAGCCACCAGTACAGACACGGGAGTTTGACCCTGTATATTGGGTCTCTCTGGATGCTGGACACCATTGGTTTCTCCACCCAACTCCTCAACATCCATTTTTCTTTCTCCCTTCCAAATAGAATCCCAGTTTTGCTCAGGGAGCTCCCTTCTTCAGGGACAATGATCCAGCACAAACCTCAGAAGCAGGCCTCATTGGCCTGGAGCTGATTCCATTCTGTGCCAGTCAGTGGTTGGTTCCCAAGTTGTTAAGCGTCCTAGCATGGGCCAGTCAGACTCGCAGTGTGTCCATGGGAAATGTCTGCAGAACCAGGGGAAGAGACCTCCCAAAACCATTTCCTCACTCCAGAGAGACAGCTATAGGGAGACTCCATCCCATACTTCCCCCACCCCCAGGGCCTTGCCATGTTTTTCTGTCCCTGCTAGAACTCTATTGCTGTCTGAGAAGGAAAGTAACAGGGAGACAGCGGAGTAGACAGATGGAAAGAAATGGCATCTGAGGAATGAGTTGAGCTTCTGAAACAGCCTGCCCTGAAGCTTGCCCTAACAGAGTCCTCACTTTTACATGAGATGATAAAACACCCTTGTTTGCCACTTATCAGCAGAACGTCTTTGGGTAAGTCACTTAATTTCTTTAACTCCATTTTGGCACCAGTCTCTATGTCAGGGACATGTTGGGACGATGCATAGGAAGCATTTGCCAATTTGTGGGGTCTGACAGCTGGTCAGGGTGCAATTACTCACAGGTATGATTTTTCTTCCAGTGGTTTTGGACCTAGGTTGATAACTGCCCTTCCCCTATGTTTAATTCTGTTGCCCCCTGGATGTTTCTTCTAGAAGTTTGCAACAAAACATTAACAGGAAGGTCCATCTTTGTTGAAGGTGCACTAATAAGTAAAGGGTCTCCTGTGTGAACCCCTAAGGCTTTGAGAGTTGGGAGCCTCAAGGGGAAGACAGATGAGGGGGTGCTTGTGCTTTTAAAATATGACACTTATTACATATCCTTTTTTAGTATTATGAGAAAATACAAACAAGTGTACCAGAAAAGGAAATGAAAATTCACACCTGATTTCATGATCCATAGAAACTACTGTGAATTCTAGTGTGTGTGTTCTCCCAACTTTTGTTTTGTTTTGTTTCGACTGCGGCTATTTTAAGAAGGAAAGGGAGAGAGAAAAACAGGTACCTTCATGCACAGCATCATAAGGAGGGTGAAATGGTAAAGCTTTTTTTTTTTTTTCTAATTTTTGAAGGCAACTTCGTAGGATCTTTGAACAGGATACCTGTTGTTAGGGTTAGCAATTCTGCTTCTAGGAAGTCAGGCCCTGGAGACAATAACAAGGATCGTGGGCACATCTGTACAGTTTGCATAGTGTAGGGCACCATCTACCCACTTCATGTCTATCCTTCATTCATTCCTCAAAGTAACCTTGTTTTTTTTTTAACAGCATTTTTGAGATATAATTCACATACTCTCTCAGTACGTTTTGGCTACTATAACAAATACCATAAACCAAGTGATTTGTACACAACAGATATTCAGTTCTTATGGTTTTGGAATCTAGGAAGTCCTAGATCAAAGGTCTGGAAGTCTCAGCGACTCGCTGTCTGGTGAGGACCCACTTTCTGGTTCATGAATGGTGCCACTTTACTGTGTCCTCACATGGCAGAGGGGACAAGAAAACTGAGCCTCTTTTCAAGGTCAAAAATACCATTCACGGGGGCTCCACCATCATGCCCTAGTCCCTCCCACTGTCCCACTTTCTAATGCTGTCACATTGGTGATTAGGTTTCAACATGTGAATCTGGGGTCAGCGGCACAAGCATTCAGACCCTAGCACCTATCATAAAATGCAACTGTTAAGGCACACACTGCAATGGCTTTAAGCGTATTCTGATATGACCACTCATCACCACAGTTATTTTTTAGAACATTTCTATCACCCCAAGAAAAATACTGCACCCATAAATAGTCTCTCCTTATTTTCTCCCTGACCCAGAAGATTCTGGCAACTACTTATCTACTTTCTATCCTTGTACATTTGCCTCCTTTGAACACTTCACATAAATGGATGTGTGTGTGTGTGTGTGTGTGTGTGTGTGTGTGTGTACACATACCTACACACATAGTCTTTTCTGACTGGCTTCTTTCACTTAACATAATGTCATCAAGGATCATCCCTCCTGTGGCATCTGTCATTACTGTCTGTCCCTTAAAGGTTGAACAGTATTCTGATGTATGGACATACCACATCTTGCTCATCCATTCATTAGGATGATGGACATTTGGATTATTTTCATCTTTTGGTTGTTTACATAAGGTTGCCATGAACATTCCTGAATTAATTTTTGAGTGGACATATATTTTCTTCTCTCTTGGGACTACACCTAGGAGTGAAATTGCAGGGTTAAATCTTAACTCTCCATTTAACCTTTTGAGGAAACGCCAGACTGATTTTTCAAAGTGGCAGCACCATTTCATAGTCCCACCATCAGAGTACAAAGTTTTCAATTCCTCCATATCCCCATCAACGTTTATTATGCATTTTATTGCTTTATTATATCTATCCCAGAGGGTGTGAAGTGCTAGGTCATTGTGGTTTTGATTTGCATTTCCCCTCATGGCTACAGAGAAGAGTTGGTGGTATCACTTCCAAGGTACAGATGAGGAAACTGTGGTACGGAAAAGATATTAATTTACACATTGTGACTTGGTAATTTGTACAGACTAATGTGTACAACAATGTATGTGGAAGGAAGTCGCTGCAGACTGTTGGCGAAAATAAAAACTAGAACTGCATATTTCCCAGCAGGACGTTATCCCTGCAGAGGACTACCCTCAAAGAACAGGGAAGGTCTGAGCATTCTGACATGAAATGAACTACAAAACACTGTTGGTGAAAAAGACACAGAATCACATGTGAAGCATGAACCTGTTTGTGCTTATAGAGGATGGATGGATGGATGGATGGATAGATAGATAGATAGACAGACAGATAGATATGGTACACAACAAACTGCTCACACACTATGCCTTAAAATGTAAATTTCAGGAGAGCAACGACTTTTGTCATTGTGTGTAAGACTTTATCACCAACCCCTCACAGAGAATGTAGCACATAATAGCAGCTGAATACATATCTGTTGTTCAGTGAAAAATTCCTTTAGAGAGAGGAATGGAAGACAGAAGAATATGCAAAAGAACCCATGTTTCACTCTGAAGATCCAGGTCTTCTATGCATGAAATCATGCTGTAATGTAATCATTTCTAACACAGAAAAAAAATATTATTCAGGAATTCTTGAGGCCTTTAGCAAGAAAAAGGTGAGATCCCTGGGGAGTTGGTATGAAGCTGAAAAGTGGCCTCCATGACTTCCAAGGATGCTGTGAGGACCTTCTGGGGCTCTAGGGTTCCTCATTTCAAGGGGGTGCCTGGCTCCCTGCCCAGCTCCATCTCTGGAGTTTGGCTACCGGGAGGAGCAGACAGGACCACTCCCGCTGCTGGGTACGCCCACCTGATCGATAAAGCACTCTCCCAGCAAACAGGAATCCAATGTCAAGATGCCAGCAGTGAATCTTGTTTTCACGCCTGAGAAGGTCTTAAAACATCAATAAGTATTAGCAGGACACAGCCATGCATTTTTCTTTCTATCGTTTTTCAATATTTGTTTAATTTTTCATCCTGGATGAGTCCTCTGGGAAGGCCCAAGGATCAAGGGCTTCTGCTGAAACAGACATGTGTACCGTCATCACATTCTGGGTCCAGGGATGCTGGTGGGTTGGCAGACAGTTAGGAGACGGGGCAGGGACCAAGGTTTGACTGTGTTTTCCCTGTCAACTGAGGGTACGGCAAATTATAGCAGTTTCAGATTACAAGATTCAAACAGTGAAAACAACCTGTCTTTTCTGCTAAAAGAAGCTGACAATTGAACCTGGTATGGGTTCAATTTTACCTGTTGAAGCCTTTACTCCAGCGCCTCAGAATATGACTACGTTTGCAGGGGGAGGGCGAAAGGGGTTTTAAAGGTGATGAATGAGGTTAGAATGAGGCCTTTAGGAGGGACCCTAATCTAATATGACTCAAAATTTGAACACACAGAGAGACCCAAGGGATGAGCACACCCAGAGGAAAGACCACATGAAGCCACAGCAAGAAGGCAGCCACCTGCCAGCCAAGGAGACAGTCCTCAATAGCCCACCTCCTGATCTTGGACTTCTAGTCTCCAGAACTGTAACAAAGTTAATTTCTGTTATTTAAACCACCCAGTCTGTGGTATTTTGTTATAGCAGCCTGGCCAACTGATGCATCTCCACTCTGAGGCCTGGGAACCAAGGAAGGGGTCTTAGGCGTCCAGTTTCAAGGGACTAGCCATTCAGAGATCCCCAAAGGTGAGGAAGGAGAGTGCTCTCTAAAGTTCCCACCAAGTTGTGCCAAGAGATAAAGCATTGGGCTTAAATACGCACCAGGTCCAGCCAGCAGATGCCAGCCTACCACAAGTATGGTCTAGATCTCAAATGTCCCCCAAAGACTCAGATGCTAAAGGTTGGTGGTCAACATGTGGCACTATTAGGAGGTGGCAGAACCTGTACGGGGTGGGGTCTAATGGGAGGAATTAAGTCATTGGGGATGTGCCCGTGAAGGGAACATTGGGACCCTGTCCCCCCTTCTCTTTTTGCTTCCCCAGATGCTGTGGAGTCAACAGGTTTCTTCCACGATGTGCTTCCACCATGACACACTACTGCCTCACCACAGGCTCACAACTGAGAGGACCAAGTGACCAAAACCTTGAAACCACGAACCAAAATGTCTTTCCTCCTTGAAAGATGATTTTCTCATGTATCTTGTCACAGTGGCAGAAAGCTGACTGTCACACCAAAGTATGAACGAGAAGCTAATCCCAGGCCCCTTTCCAGCATGAGGCTCCACTGGAGGATGGGTGGAGTCTGCACTGGGAACGAAGTTTAAAGTCTGACTTTGACCATAAGGCTGAGCACATCAATTGTTGAACAGAGACAGTGTTGGAACTAGAAGTGACTAGAAAACTTTTGATTCCTGGAGGTCAGCCAGAAGGGCCACAGACCTGCCTTCATGTCCATCTTAGGGGAAGAGTGAGACCCTCCCCTGAAAAGTTAAAGACATTGAAAGGTAAAAAGAAACTGAATTCCAGAACACACTCCTTGAGTCCTGTTTAATTAACATAAGTCCTCTTTCATGTGCAGCAGCTTGGCCCAGTCTCTGGAAAAGTAACAGACCTCATTTAATGAGCAATCATTACCATTCAAAAATTCCCTCACGTCACCATTAAGCAAGTCCAATCTCTTTGAGCAGGACAAGAGCTGATGACAGCAGACAAGTCATTTAACAGCTTCTGCATTCCTTGAGCTGACAACTCAAGTACAGATGTTCTACAAATCCAGGGACCAAAGATCACCCTCTCTACCCCGTGACCCAGAGAAGATGAACTTCCAATCAGTAGCGCCGGGTGGGCCTTTGGTTCACATAATATGACAAAGAAAACTGAGTTCGAATCTGGCTCTGTCATTTAACATCTGTGCAATCTTAGGTCCATGACTTAAGATCTCTGTACTTCAATTTCCTCATCTATAAACTAGGGGTAATAAAGTATGCATCTTATAGGATTATTGTGTAGAACAGATGAGGAAATAGACAAAAGCATTCAGAACATTGGCCCAGGGCAAGGGACTCAATACTCACAGTGCTGTTATCCCTCATTGCCTCTCAAAGTGAAATCTTGTGATGATCTTGGCTTCTCAGCACCGAGTTGTAAAGAACATTAAATGCGGTGTGTGGTGATAGAAAGCACAGATTCTAGAACCAGCTGCCTGGATGTGAATCTAGCAAGAATGTGAGGCACACAGGATAAGGGATTGCTGTTACTGCTATTAATGCAGAGGGACAGTGAGACAATGCAGTAGTATTTAGTCAGATACGATCCACAGAGTAAGAAGGCAAATATAGCAGCTGCTGTCAGGAAATGGTCACTTCAGTAAGCCTACATAGCTCGGGAGATTCTGGTCATTCAAAAATATCAAAGGCATTGGACGGTGGTCAAAGAAGCAGAGTATAGTCATCCCTTGCTAGACACTCGGACTGGTTCCAGGACCCCTGTAGACACCAGGATCTGAAGATGCTCAAGTGCCTTATTTTAAAAATGGTGTAGTATTTGTATGTCACCTATGCATACCCTTTCCTTTGCTTTAAATCATACTTATAATAACAAATACATTACAAATACCATGTAAGCAGTTGCTATACTGTGCTGTTTAGAAAACAGTAACAAAGAAAAAACAAGTTCATATATATGTTCAGTACAGAAGCAACTTATTTTTTCAAATATTTTCTGCCCAAGGTGATTGAGTTCTCAGCTACGGAACCTGCAAATATGGCAGGAGGCTCTATGTCCCTAATTTGGAGGCTGCAAAACTGTTATTATCAGCAGACGTGGCTCTCAAGCAAATAGGAGTCTTGAACCCAGACACCCATCCTCCTTGGGCCAGAGACCCCACCTCCACCCCCAGCTCTCAGTCCCTCTCTTGTATTACCTGATCTGGTTTCTTCCTCCAGGGCGATCCTACCCTGCAAGGCAGAGCAGATACCATGGCCTTCCAGCCTCCTGAGAAGGTGACACGAGGGGCCCAGCTCTCTCTGGGCCTGATTCAACACTCAGGGACAAGGACCTGAAGACTGATGGAGAAGCAAATGAAAAAATCTAAAAAGCTGATACCCCTGCAGGAAGTCATTGTTTAGCTAATTCCAGAACTGAAAAACAAGCGTAACATTGGAGAAAGGAGGGTAAAGTGCCATTCAAGGCCATTGTTACAGCCACTGCTCTGTTTACCAGGGAAACAAAGAGGACCTCTGTGTGTGAGGACAATGCTGTTGTGTCACCAGCTGCTTCTGTGTTGCTCCTGGGGACCTGGAACCAGAAACAAGGCCACAGCGTCTTCCTCTATCTGATGCGCTCCAGACTTCACTAGTCACAGCAACCAGGCCAGTTAGAGCGGGGAGAGGAGACTGGGACATTCAGTCCATGGCGCTCTGTACTGGGGAGAAGGGACATTCCCGTAGGAGAGACCACTGCCCAGGTGCCATTTTTCTGTACAGGCTAAGGCCCAAATGTTACTCTCCTCCTCTCTCCAGCTTCAGAGTTTTAAGACAAGTTAGAACTGAAAAGAACCATAAGCATCATTTCTTCATAAACACATGTCATTATGTTAGTCAGCTTTTCATTTCTATAACAAAATACCTGAGAAAATCAATTTAAAGGAGGAAAGAATTCTTTCACTATTTCAGTCCACAGTCACCTGGCTCCATTGTTTGTGGGCCCATGTTGAGACACAAAGGTAGAAGAGGGTGGCCAAACAATGTGGTTCATCTTTTGGCAAACAGGAGACAGAGAGAGACAGAGCAAGCCCAGGGACAATACGTACCCTTCAAGGAAAAAGTCCCCAGTGCCCTACTTCCTCTACCCAGGCCCCACCCTAAAGTTTCCAGCACCTCCCTACAGTGCCACCTCTGAGAAACGGGCCTTCAACACATGAGCCTTTGGAGGACATTCCAGACACAAACTGAAACAATCAAATATTCTAACCCCTGGCATTTTGAAGGGGCACCTGACCAGGACCAACCTCCAGCCATGAGGCATGTTAGTAGCAATCATCATGTGGTTCATACCCATTGAGCCCCCATAAGGGACCAGGCACAGAGAGAAGTGGGCTCATAAAATGACCCTAGTCACTCCCATCTTCCAATCCTTGCTCTGACACTTTTCCCATGGATTACAAGAGAGTTTTTTTCCCCTGAAACTTGGGTTTCCCATCTGTAAGCTGGAATTATTGTAGGGGTACTATGGGGGGTTAAATGGGTTAATTAACACATGCATAACTCTTAGAACAGTGCTTGGTTCATAAACAGTGAACAAAAGCTGTAAATAACAAATTAGATACCCACGTTACCCCTGCAACTTGCACAGATTCATGAGGATACGGTATGGAGAGAGCAGGAAACCCAGGATCCCAAGGACCCACATGCAGCCCTGTGCCTGTCATGGCCTTATTCTCTTCCCTTGTGTCTCTAAGGGAAGTTAGACACTAACGGATGTCTTGAGGAAGAGGCAGAGGACAAATGTGTGAAGACAGTTCTCTGACACCTTTATTATTGGGGACTGGGGAGATTCAGTGCCCACATCAGTCTCCTGGGGACAAGGAGGACTGGGCTCTAGAAAATAGCTGCAACAAGAAGAGATGGGAACAGAATGGAACAGGTCGGGGAGGAGCTGGCCAAATTTTTAAAGAAAAACCAGAAGTCTGGGTTTTTATTTCAAATTTCCCAATTTTGCAACACCATAGATCAGACATGACATTGTTGATGCAGAGTGAGCCCCAAATCTTGCAGGTTGGGATGCCTGGTGTGGGTGCAGGTGGCATTTCTGAACCAGGACATCCCTGTTGACACTCCCAGCCTTGGTCCCACACTTGCCTGTGGTCTCCTGGTATATGGTCTGTGTCTGCGTCCACCCCCTCCCAAATTCATACACTGAAATCCTAATCCCCACAGTGATGGTATTAGGAGGTGAGGCCCTTGGGAGGCAAAAAGGTCATGAAGGCAGAGCCCCCATGAATGGGATTAGTGTCCCTATAAAAGCGATCTGAGAGTTCCCTGGGCTCTTTGATCACATTAGGACACAGGCAGAAAGTGCCATCTCTAAGACAAGAATTGGTCCCCACCACACACCAAATCTGCTGATCCCTCGACCTTGCACTTCTTAGCCTCTATTCTGTGAGCAATAAATTTCTGTTGGATAAACCACATAATCTATAGTATTGGATCATAGCAGCCCAAACAGACTAAGATATCTGGTGAGCTCATCAGGCAGTTCAAAGCTGCTTCTTGACCTGAACAGGGGACCTGAGACCAAAAAGACAGAGCGGCCCCTTCCTCCTACAGTCCACCCTTGTCTTAGTCAATGAGATGGGGGTAAGGAAAAGGAACACCAGATAAATGCAATGGAGGAGGCTCTCCCTAAGGGACCACAGGCCCTTTGGCCTAATCCACCTCCTGCAGACTTTCCTCTGATAATGAAGGCAGCCGGGACTTAGAGGTGGGACCAAAGGGAGAAAGGAGAATGGGGGATTAAGTGCCTATAATTACTATCAGTTCAAATTAACATAAGTAGTCTAAGGGACATGTGCAATTTCGAGACAAGATTGCTCACAATGAGCAACCCACTAGGATGGCTGACATCAAGAAGACTGATAATAACAAGCATTGGCAATGATATGGAGAAAGTGAAACCCTTCCACGCTGCTGGTGCAGATGCGAAATGGTGCAGTCAGTTTGAAAACCAATATAGAAATTCCTCACAAGGTTAAACACAGAGTTACCATATGACCCAGAAATTCCATTCCATATAGCCCAAGTTGCTGTGACTGGTGCAGCCAAACTCTTGGTTCTGGCAAGGGGCAAAGGGGGATTGGAAAATAAAGATTCACAAACACAGATTTTGAAGATTAAGCTAGGATCAGGTGGAGCTCTACCTTCTGATGAGATACAGATCTAAAGAGTTACACCAGCAATCTTTATTTATATATGTCTCATTATCAGATTTAAAACTATGCAAAGAATATTATCTTTGTATTCAGGAAAAGTACAGAAACTAGGACATCTATGTAACTTTTCTGCAGTTGCAATCCACAGTTGCAAAGTGCAATGTTAGGAGCTTTGTGTAGCTCTCAAGAAAGTTCACTGTTAAAAGTTACTGTAAGGCAGGCAGGAACTGAAAGAGCAGAGCTGGTGAAACATTGTGGCTGTCTAGCACAAGAATTCCTCTATTCCCAGGAGCTGTGTGCCTGAGATCAAGGTCAGAGCTGATAGGACTCTTGCACAGAGCCTCCTCCTGCAGGGCGTTGCCACAGCAGCTAAGCATCCTGTGCCCTTGCACAGAAACATTCCCAGGCACCAGGTATACCAAGCCATGAGGTCATCAGAGACCCCCAGTCTCAGTCACTGCTCTCTCATCCTCTGTCACCGCTTTCCACACCAAGTGAAATGAAATAGATGCCCACATGAAACTTGCACACGATCATTAAGAATCATGTAACAAGCGTTATTCTTAATAATCCCAAGGTGGAAACAACTCAAATGTCTATCCACTGATGGATAAACAAAATGTGGTAGGTCCATCCAATGAAATGTCATTCTGCACAAACAGCAATGAAATACAGATACATACTACAACATGGATGGACCTTGCCAACATGCTAAATGGAAGAAACAAGTATAATTACGTGAATTTTAGGAAATTTCCAGAATAAAGACAGCAAGTTGATTAGCGTTGTCTAGGGCTGCAGTGATGGAGAAAGTTGTGGGGAGGAGGTGGGAGTGAGGACTAAGGAGGATGCTGTTTCCTTCACAGGGGATGAGCATGTTCTAAATGCCCATGTTGGTGGTTAGAAAGCTCTGTGAATGTACTGAACCCTGCTGAATTGAACTCTTAAAATGGGTAAAGGGTATGTTATGTGAATCAGATCTCAATAAAGCTATTAAAATAAAAACCTTAAAACTAATTTGATGCCCTTAAATAATTTTCTATGAAAAAAAAATCTATGTTCATATTCCTCTCTTCACATCTGTTCCAGTTCAGAAACCTGAACAAGCATTCCAAAGGATAGTTTCCCTTAAAGGTTCAGGGATCATGTTAGGATGACCAACTGGCCTGGTTTCCTCAGCACTGTCCCAATGTTAGACCTCAAAGTCTTGCATCCCAGAAAATCACTAATTCTTGGGCAAATTGAGATGGTTGGTCACCTTATTGCCACACTTTCCCATAACAGGAAAGCTCTGCCCATCAATGCTATTAATGGCCAGAACCAAGTGTCAAAAGAGACAGTTCTGCCAGGCATGGTGGCACATGTCTATAATCCCAGTGGCTTGGGAGGCTGAGGCAGAAGGATCACAAGTTCAAAGCCAACCTCAGTGACTTAGGGAGGTTCTAAGCAACTCAATGAGACTATGCCTCTAAATAAAATATTTTAAAAGGGCTGGTTTGTGGCTCAGTGATAAAAGCATCCTGGGTTCAATCCCTGATACAAAAAAAAAAAAAAAAGACATTCTTCCCCATTTAGGGGTACAAGTCACCCTTGAGCCCCCTCTAATTGCCAAATGGTATTTGATTGTTTCCATTTTACAGATGAGGAAACTCAGGTTCAGAGAGGTGAAGTAACTTGCCAGGAGCTCAGACTGATTGTTCTTCCAAAGCCCATGATCCTCTTTTCTCTTACCACATCACTGGTTTAACACAAGGTTAAATGTAGAGTTACCATATTACCCACAAATTCCATTCCATATACCCCAAGTGAAAGGAAGTATATGCCCACATGATAACTTGTACAAGTTTACTCTTGCCCATTGAGGAAGGTACAGATATCCAAACAGAAGAAACCTCTGTTTTCAGCTATGGGAGTATAAGGAGACATGTACAGCTTAGTTAACAACACAGCCTCTGGAGCCGAACTGCCCAAGTTTAAATCTGATCTCTGCTACTACTTAGCTGTGTGACATTGGGCAAATTACTTAACCATTCTGTGTCTCAGTTTTCCTGTTTAAAAATGGGGGGAAATAATAATATGGTATATGTATCAGTGTGCATTTGTATTACATATATATTTAATATAATATATAAACACAACATAGGCTAGAATGGAGCCTGGCACATAGCAAGTTTATTAAATAAGTGAAAGTAAGCACTGCTTTATACACTCAAAATTGGAAAGAAACTGAACTAGGACTAGCTAAATAAAACCAAGAGGGGGACAAAATCATGGACATGGACTCTGATATCCTGTTCTGTTTCTTCTTGAGATTTAGGAACTGCAGACAAAATTTTAAATGCAATGCGGCACTGGCAATCTGGGTTGACCCACCAGTCTGGCATAACATGGTATAAGGTTTCAGACCCTGCTAGCCACTGACTGCTGCTGGTGAGAGTAAGAGCTGGGTGTCCATTCACTGGGGCAGCACCCATCACTCAGCTCTGCTTTCTCTGAAACAGCTTTGTTCAACACTGTTGCACAGATGTGAAAACTGAGGCTCAGAGAAGTTCAAGAATTTGTTGAAGAATTTTACATGTCAATAACATGTAAAACTGGGATTGAAATTAGGTTGCATTATAAAACCCCTGTTTCATTGCCTCCATGCATTAGTTACTATTGCTGTGTAATAAATTTCTCCAGAACTTAATGACTTAAAAAAACAAACATTAATAATCTCATATAGTATTTAAAGGCTGGAAATCCTGGTGTGGTTTAGCTGAGTAGTTTGGGCTCAGGATCTTTCTCATGAGGTTGCAATCAGACAAGTTGTTCGTCAATGCTCTTTTAATAAGGATCTACAAGGGCTGAAGAATCTACTTCTACTCTAAGGAAGCTGTTAGCAGTCACTAGTGTTTTGCTGGCAGTTGGCTGAAGTCTTCAGTTCTTTGTCACACGGGCCTCTCTGTAGTACTGCTTACAACATGGTAGTAAATTTTCCCTAGAGCAAGAGCTTCAACAGAGGGAAGATGAGAGAGTGCCAAACGCAGGAAGCAGGAGATTCTATCTTTTTTGTTTGTTTTTGCTGGAGTCCCGGAAGTAATATACCATCATTCCTGGCCACAGACCAATCGTGGTACAAGATGCAAAAGTTTACACTAGGGTGTGAATAGAAGGGGGCAGGGATTATTGAGGGCCATCTTGGAGGCTGGCCACCATGCCCATCTTTCTACAGTAAGACAAGAAGACAAAGTCCTGCAAATAACGAGCCAGTATTCACACAGAAATTAATCTTAAGTCTAATCACGCTTTTTGTTTGTTTATTTAACGAATATGCCATTCACCTAAGTTACTGTGCTCTGCCCTATGGATACAGTTTCAGTATGTTTTGAACTAGGATCTCTGATCACTGCCAAATCAGAGTCCACTACTGCCAATTCAAAATTACTCACTACATTCACACTGGTCTGTAGAATCAACAGATTAAATCATTTCTGTTAACCACTCCCATCCCACTCTTGTCATAGACGTAACAAGACTCTGGATAAGCAATAGTGGTTTCCTTCCTATCCCCTCTCCTAAATACTTTCTCACCTGCTCTTCAAACCGGATCTCCCATAGAACTATAGTTAAGTTACAAAAATCCTAAATGATTCAGTCTTCCAATTTGGATAAACTTAATAATAACGCCAGCTCCAACCTACTTGAGAGACAGAAACTACACATGCAAAAGTAAGTTTACCTTTATCGAGATGGTGTGTGTGTGTGTGTGTGTGTGTGTGTGTGTGTGTGTGTAAATTCCAATACGCACAACTTCGTTTTGATTCCAAGCGGTCAGCAGACTGATCACTTTAGGAACAGCTACGCATCCAAGGCGCCCGCCAAGCATGAGTTACGCAAATCATCCAGTCCACCCGCACCGGTTCAGGGAAAAATAGTTTGCCGGCCCTGATAAATAGATACGCCAGGTCAACCTGCCTCCCTGAACACCATGCTCCCTCCCCATCCTCCCAGCTCCTGGGTCCTCGAGTCCCCGGGTTAGCCATCCTGCAGTAGAGCCCTTCTTGGTCCCTCCCAACCCACCGCGCCACAACAAACCCACTTTCGCCACCTTGAAAGACTACAGCCCCCGGCATGCCCCGCGCAGGCGGCGGGGTCACGTGATCGCGCTCCTCCCACGACCGCGGTCACATGATTTCGGAAAGATGGCCGCCTTGACAGCGGAGCATTTCGCGGCGCTCCAGAGCTTGCTGAAGGTAAATGGCGCGTGCGGCCGCCTTTTGTCTTCGGGACGGAGTTTACGGGGCACACGGAACGTGTAGTGGGAATAAATTGGCTCTGGTTTGGAGCCACAACTCTGCCACTGTTTCTCTGTGTGACCCGGGGAAACCGTTGTCCCTTTTTGAGCTTTTTAAAAGCATACATAAAATTAATAACGCCCTTACAGGAATTTGGGAGAGAAAAAATGAGATAACGGATGTGAAGACACAGTACAAATGCCCCCTACTATTAGTCTCTGGGGCGGTTTTCGGGATTGGTGCGTGGGAGGTGGTAATTGCTGGATCCGTTTTGCGGGTTCCCCATTTCATCCTCCCTCACTCGGTTCTTAGAAAATTCTCCCGCTTTGCACCGACCCGCTTCTCCGAGTGAGGTGTGCCTTCTGTGTTCTCGAGGCCTGGGTTTTCTGTTCTCGCCTCTGCTGGTGAAAGGGCCAGAACGCTTTTGTTTGTTTGAAAGATTAAGTGGATTGAAAGGGACACACTTCAACGGATGTGTAAAGCTCAAATGAAATGATGGGTTGGAATTAACTTTTGATTTCCTGTATAGAAGGGTGACTTTGTTTTCCTTTGTAAAACTTGTCACTCGTGACATTATGAATCTATTTGCCTACTGTCCGCCTTCTCTTGAGAATGTAGGATCTATGAAGGACCTTGTCTTTAACTTTCATTCTCTCTTTAGGAGATGAAGAGGATTGAGTTAATTATACTCTACAGTTCATGAGACAGCATTATCGTCAGTCCATATAATGGTCTCTGTCTAGTTTTGCTTAATTTTGAATGACCTCCCCACTCTCCACTCCTGAAAGCACCACTTTATTGTTCATAAGTATATCCCAACAATTGTGTAGCAATAGTGCGTTCATTTTCATTGCTCTTATCCTATGTACTCTTACCTTTTTCTAAAATTAAATTTTCTTATTTTGAGATAACTGTAGATTCACATGCAGTTGTAAGAAATAAGGCAGAAAGATCCCATTTACCCTTTACCTAGTTTCCCCCAGTGGTGACATTCCACAAAACTGTAGAAAAATATCACAGCCAGGGTGTTAGCATTGATAGTCAAATACAAAACGTTTACATCACCACAACACCCCTCATGTTACTCTTTTATAGTCACACTCACTTCCATCATCCTCCACACCTTCTTTAACCTCCCACATTCATTTCAAGAATGGTGCTGGCCTGTGTTCCCAGCAACCTGGGAGACTGAGGCAGGAGGATCAGAAGTTTCAGGTCAACTTCAGCAACTTAGTTTGACCCTGACTCAAAATTTTAAAAAAAGGTTTGGGAAGTAGCTCAGTGGCAGAGCATTTGCCTAATATGCATGAGACCCCAGGTCCGAAATAATGCGTATCATACACACACACACACACACACACACACACACAAAAGAACTTTATGTAAATCATGCAGTGTAACCTCTCATAGGGTTGACTTTTTTTTTTTCCTTACTCAGCCTAATCCTCTGGATATTTACCCACATTTTCTGTATCTATAGTTCTTTCTTTGTTATTGCTGAGGAGTATGGGTGGATATCACAAAACTGCTTGACCTGTTGAAAGACATCTAGATTGTTTCCAGTTTTGCTAGTACAAATAAAGCTGCTGCAAGTGTGTGTGTACAGGCTTGGAGTACAATTACTAGGTCATTTGCAAAACATTTGCATGTTTTGTTTTTTAAGATCCTCCAAACTCTTCCAGAGAAGCTGTATCACTTTATATTTCCAGTACCGTTTTCAGAGTACTCCAGAATGTCCACATCCCAACCAGCATTTGATGTTATCACTATATTTTATTTGAACCATTCTGATAGACGTGTTTTGGCATCTCAGTGTGTTTTTAATTTGCATTTCTCTAATGACTAAATGATGGTGAGCCTCTTTTCATGTGCTTATTTACCGTCTGTGTATCTTCAGCGGAATGTCTTTTGTCCATATTCTAAATTGTAGTATTTGCCTTTGTAATCTTGAGATTTGGGTTTTAAAAAATATGTTCTAGGTTCTAGATTGCTAATTTGACACTTGCTTCAATTTCTAATGTACACATTTAGTATTATAAATTTCCTTTTCAACAGTTTGTTGACTGTGTCCCACAAATGTTGATATGTTGTTTTCTCATTTTCACTCAGTGTAATTTTTTTGAAGTTCCCTTGGGATTTGGTCTTTGACCTGTGAATCATTTAGTGTACTGTTTAAATTTCCAGATGCTTAACATTTTCCTGTTATTTTTCTGTTTCTGATTTCTGGGTCATGATACAAACTTCATAAATTTTTAAAATTAAAATTAATAATGTGCTATTTTTTGACCCAGAATATAATCTATCTTGATTATTTGTTCAGGTATTTGAGGTGTGTGTGTATTCTGCTGTTTTGAGATATGAAGTGTCCTGTAATTGTCAATTAGAGTGATTGATTATGTTGTTGAGTCCTTCTGTGTCCTTATTATCTGTAGTTGTTCTATTAATTGTTGAAAAGGGGCATTGATAGCTCACCTGTATTTGTGAATTTGTCTATATCTCCTTAATAGTTCTGTCAACTTTTGCTTCACATATTTTTCAGTTCTTTTACTGGGTACGAATACATTTAGGATGTTGTCTTCTTGGTGGGTAGAACCTTCTATCATTACATAGTGTCCCTCTCTTTCTCTGGTAATTTTCATTTTGTGACACGTGCTTTATCTGATAATAACTTAATTCTTGCGTTCCTTTGGTTAATGTTTGCATGTCACCTCTTTTTCCATCCTTTTACATTCCAGCCTACTCATATCATATATTAGAAGGGAGCTTTGTGTATAAAACATTTAAATTGAGTCATATTTTTAATCCACTGTGCCAATTTCTGTATTTTAATTGTATGTTTGTGCCAGTTAGAGTTAGTGTACTTACTCGTATGTTAGAGCTTAGGGCGGCCAATTTATTTTTTGTTTTCTTTCTGTTCTTTCTTGTTTTTTATTTCTATTTATATTTTTCTGCTTTCCCATGGGTTATTTTTTAGAGTTGCTTTGATTTGTCCTAGTTCTAAAAGTGTATTTCTTTTTATGGCCCTTTTAGTAGTTGCTGTAGTTACTACTTTGTGTATTATAGCTTATCACAGCCTATTGGTGTCATCATAGTATCAGGGAAAGTATAGACTCCTACCTTTCTGTCTATTCCTAACTTTCCTTCACTTGTAACATAATTGTCTTGAGTTTTCCCTCTGGGTACCTTTAGAGGTACATCAGACAGTGTTATAAATTTTGTTTCAACTTTTAAACATATTTAGAAAATTCAAGAAAAGAAAGGAAAACATATTGTTTTATACTTTTTTTTTTTTTGGTTTTTTGCTTGCCCTGTTCTTTCTGCTTGACATTCCAAGGATTCTTCTTGTTCCAAGAAAATCTGGTGTGAAAGAACTGACTTCAGTAGGCCACAGATAGAAAGAGACCAAAGAAAGATGTCAGGCATATTCTTGATACTGACAGCACCAGTATTTGGCACTTGGTGCTCCACATACACTCGGGTGGCCTAGTGTTTTTCTAGTCTGCTAGGAGGCCCGTGGGAAAAGAGGCCAGGGTTCCCCAAGGGCAGTCACAGTGGTCATGGCTCAAGGTGACTGCAGTCTAGTCAAGCTGGATCCTTACACTTCTTTTATTCCTTCTTTTCTATTTAGAGAACTTGCTTTACCTGTTGTTTTAAAGTAAATATTGTGACAAATTTTCTTAGTGCTCTTTTACCAATGAATATCTTTATTTCTTCTTCATCCCTGAAGGATATTTTTATTATCTGTAGGAGTCTAGTTTGACAGCTGTCCTTTCACACTGAAAAATACTGTGCTTTTTTTGTTATCTGGTTTGTGATATGAAAACTGCTGTCATTCTAATTGTTTATTAAAGTGTTGCTTCTTGCTCACTAGTTTCAAGATTTTTTTTGTCTTTTGGTTTTAGAAGTTCACTTATGGACCTTGGTGTCGGTTTTCTTAAATTATTATTATCCTATGTTGGATTTACTTAGGTTCTTGAAATATGTACTACTGTGTCTCCAGCTATGCTTGAAAAGTTTTCACCTATTATTTCTTTGTCCTCCAGGACTCCAGTGATACACATGTTGAATCTTTGGTTATAGTCCTATAGGTCTCTGAGACTCTATTTATTATAGTTTCTGTTTGTTTTCTCTCTTTTGGTCAGATTGGGAATGTTCTGTGGTTCTTTCTTCCATCCACTGATTCTTCCCTCTGTCCCTTCCATTATGGTGTACTGAGCCCATCTGTTGAGTTTTAAAATTTTGGTTATTGTATTTTTCATTTCTATAATTTTTCATTTTATTCTTCTCAATATCTCCTATTCCTTTGATGAGACTCTCTCTGTTTGTATTTGTTTCAAACATGTTCATAGTTACTTCCTGAAGCATTGTTATCAGGGAGGCTTTAAAACCTTTGTCAAATAATTTTAATGTCTTTCATCTTGGTATTGGCATCTATAGGTTGTGTTTTTTTCTCAGCTTGAGATCTTTCCAGTTCCTAGTTTGATACGTGATTTTTATTGAAACCTGGACATGTTCATGTTATGTATTAAAATTTTGGATCTTATTTAAGTCTTACGTTTAAGCCAGCTGTCTCTGATACCACTCAGGCAGGGAAAGGGAGTACCCCCTCATTACTGCCTGTTAGAGGTAGAAGTCCAGGTTCCCCACTTGGTTCCTCTTGGTACCTGAAAGCAGGGGTTTCTGTTTTTCCTGGGTAGCAGGGGATGCCTGCGCAGACTCTCTTTAAACCCCAGGTTGTGCAGCTTGTTACCCGCTGGTGCAGACGAAGATCCCAGCTCCCTGCTTGACTGTCTTTGACCCAGTGGGAGTGTTGGGGTGAGGCAACACAGCCTCACAGGGCTTCCCACTTTGCCTTTGTTGGCATAAGTGGGGTGTGTTCAATCTTGGGGTGTGTTCTTTATGTGATATCTGGCTGGAATAGAAAGCAGTTACTGTCTAAAGCTCGTTCATCTCACTTTGTTACTCCTCTCCTAGCCCTTTGGCTACAGAGAACAGGTATTTGTTGGAGCCTTTTTTTTTTCCCCTTCCTGTATCCCTTGGCATTTCCACATCACCCTCTTCTTCAGCTTAGGGTCTGGGATATGTGAAGCAAAAGGAAAACCCGGGACTCACCACCATGTCATTCCTTGGGTCTCGAGTCCTAACAGATCCACTTTCTCTTCCCTCCAGAGTCATCTCAGATTTGTTTTCCATGAAGTACCCAGGGGTTTTAGTTGTACTTAGCAGAAAGAATAGGGAAAAGTACATTTATGTTGTCTTCTCAGAAACAAAAGTGTCCGGTATACCTTTAAATCTTAAGTCTGAAAGGTGTCACATAATAATTAAGACAATATTATTTTAAAACATGTTGTCATTTTTTTTCCCCCATCTGTGAATTAATTCATAGGCCTCCTCAAAAGATGTTGTCAGGCAGCTGTGTCAAGAAAGCTTTTCCAGTTCAGCCCTTGGCTCGAAAAAACTCTTGGATATTACATGTTCCAGCTTGTCTGTGACCCAGGAGGAGGCGGAGCAAGTAAGTGTGGTCAGAAGTGACCTTTGGCCATGGGTCCTCTTCCCTTGCTAATCTCTCTGGACTTCTCAGTCATTTCCATGTCCAAAGAAAATTTCTCCCTGAAATTGACTTTGTAGCCAACTCTACATAGGTTTTTTAAATATTAGTAAATTGAAAGCTTTTGTCTTTGAGCCCTTCCTTGTGATAATAAGTCATGTGTGGGAGAACTGCCCAGAAGCAGCTCCTGAACAAGTTCCTGTAGACTTGTTGCCTAGACAGTGTAGACAAAAGCCAAACGAGTTGTGGTTTTCTTTCTCAGCCTATGTACTGCCAATGCAGATGAATGGTCAGCTGGAGAGCTTCAGGCAGATTTTTCAGGAGTCTTCCGCAGAAGGGTGAGGTCTGAGTAGTAATTGGGCTGGGTTCAGTGGGGCTCCCTCAGGATGCCAGGTGCAGGCTGCCTTCTCAGCCCTCGGCCCCAGTGGGGTCTTCTGCTCAGCTCAACTGACCTCATCTGATCCTAGATCTCATGCTGCACTTTGTAGCAGGGACTCCCTTAGCTCTCCAGAGCAAATATACTTCTAAAACAGTAGTATCTTCATCCAAATGGGCCCGTGTTATTGTTTTTCTTAAGTAGGAAGCTTTGCTCATTAAAATCAACTATAGAAAAGTAAAAAGCAGAGGCAAGATTATAGACACGAGTGGAGACTTAGTTTCGGTTCCCTGAAAAGTAGACACTGAGGCAAGAACTTGAGTGCCAGAAGTTTTTTGGGAGGTGATTCTAGAAAACACAAAAGAGGGAGTGAGGGAAATCAAACAGGGAAACTAGAAAAGCCTTAAGTAAAAAAGTGTGTTAATGAGCGGTTACTGCCATGGCAGTGGGGCTCAACTAGGGGTCCTGAGAAATCAAGTAGAACGCATCTCAGAATTTTCCCTGGAGGGCAAGGCAACTAGGGCATTTATCCACTAGCCTCCACCCATCATTGGTGGAGATTTTTAACTCCCCTCACTTCTAGGCGAGTACATTTGCAGACCAGCAGCCTCCAGTGGTATTGGAAGCAGCTCCAAAGCAGGGAGACAGTCACTGCAGAGGGTTTTCTTGGGTTCCCCGAATCACAGATCAGCTATCAGCCGCACTCAACTACAGAGCCACATAGAGCACTTAGGATGGGAACCCATAGCAGGGTCTGGCACTCCTCTTTCACAGGGGACAGCTTAAGGACACAGTCTTGGGACTTTTTACCACCTTGAATTCAAAGCCCACACTCCCCAGGAACCAGTATCTCTTTATCACATATCAGTAAACACGACTTCAGATTCTTGCAAGGAGCCAGGCGGCCTGCTCCGAGAAGCACACGCTGAGGGCCCCAGGTGTTTACGCGGTTCTCTCAGTCCAGAGGCATTGGACCAATGCAGGGTTGCCTGGTAACCCAGCTGACTTTCCACTTCTCTCGGGTTACTAGGGAAACAGCACCAGAAAGTTAACTGAAGGTCATATTCTTCTGCAAAAGGAAAAGGGACACATTAACCCTTTGCCTTAGGGAGTTTCTGGCAGGCGGACAGCTTCCTAGGTCAGGCAGCTGCATCTGTCTTGTGAAGCAACAGGTGAAGTCCGGGGCAGCAGAGACACGAGGGACATCAGCATCTGCTATAGAGGCTGCTTGGCTCCAGTCACTCATTCAAATGACTGCAGCATGCAGTTGTAGGGTGGGGGATACAGGGCCCTGCCCCTGCCTCCTGTCTTGTGCCCTGTGTCCCCTGCAGCTACAGAACTCTTCTTCTATCCTGCAGCTTCTCCAAGCTCTGCACCGCCTCACTCGGCTGGTGGCATTCCGTGACCTGTCCTCTGCCGAGGAAATTCTGGCTCTCTTTCCAGAAAATTTCCATCAAAACCTCAAAAATCTGCTGACAAAAATCATCCTGGAACATGTGTAAGTGCTCATTTTTTACATATTCTTCTAACTTTTACATTTCTTATTGTTTTTATTCCTACTTTAGAAATACTATGTTCCTTGTTGGAAAGTTTAAAAATATGGAAAAGCAAAAAGAAGAAAATAAGATTCCTATACTCCTACCACACAGAAGTTAGCAGTATTAATTTCTTATTGGAAAGCCTTTTAGGAGTTGGTTATTGTTTCTTTTTACATATACATGAAGAGGTCGATATTTGTTTTTGTTTTTTTTTTAACAACAAAAAAAGAATCATCCCATTTGACTACTTGGTTATGTTCAGCTAACAGTATTAACATTGATGACATTTCAGGTTAACAAGTATTTGCCTTCAGTATCATTTTTAATGGTTAAATAAAAGATATATTCCATTACTTGAAGGAACTGGGTATAAATTTTTAAATTCCTTAGTGTTTAACATTTAGGATTTTAGCAGTTTTGCAGTTCAGTGAACAATTTAGAAATTTTGCTCATGTGCTTAATTATTTCCTCACTGTGTTAAAGGCCATGAGCAAAGTGGGTTTTGGCCATCAGGAGGATTGCATGGACTCTTTCCACCAATAAGACACAATGTGTCCCTCTTCCCATATCTTTTCTGATGAGATTTTTTTTTTACATAACTTTCCCCAGTTCCACAGATGGCAAATGAGACCTGATTTTCAGCTTATGTATCTTTGATGCTAGTGATCTCGAATATATATTTTTCATGGGTTTATTGGTCATTTTAACATTTCTTTTGTGAGTTATCTCTGTATCCTCTCAGCTGGGCAGATCATTTAAAACACAAAAAACTTAAAGAATTGATTATTGTTTAGCAGAAGGCTTGAACAGATCTCTCTAATAGCAATGAAAGTTAATGCCTGTTTACCAGTAGTTTTTCGTTTATTTAAAACTTTCTTAAATGACCACATTTTATTCTGACTGCTTGGCATCTGACGATGCTGCTGTTTGCTGTAGCAATTGACAGGTCTGTTGGGTATATTTTTGCATAAGCTGCAGTATTCTGTGTAGCAGGTGCTCAATAAAGAGAGCATAAGTTGACCTTTTCTTTGTTTTGTCTTTGAGAACAATAGCCCAATAAGATTACAGTGCAGTAAGCCATTTTCTTGTCCTAAGCTACAATAACTAACAGCACTTAGGTCTTAACATCACCAAGCTTTGTAAGACAAATAAACGAAAGGCTGCTTTGGGGAAGGATGGTTTCTGAGGTCCTTTCTTTTAGGAGGTCTGAAGATCACAGGAAAGGCAGAGGCTTAGGTCTCTCATGATCAGAAAACTCAATCTCCCCCCTCTTCTATAATTTTTTCCTTATCTTTTCCTTTAATAGATCTACTTGGAGAACTGAAGCCCAAGCAAATCAGAGTGAGTACCAAGACATTTGCCTCTCCTTCCTCTCCCCCGCCCCAGGCCTGAATCTGCCAGGACACCAAGGGTATTAGCCAGAAGTCAGAGGAAACTATTCTAGTCCCAAACCAAAGTCTGTGTGCTGTGTTTTCTCTTTTGAATTCTTTCTGTATGTTTTCTATATGTTTATGTAGATATGTTTATATAACTATAAACATTGTTATAGACATTTATTAAAAAAAATACAGAAATACCCAAAGAAGAAAGTGATGTACTAAAAAAAATTGTATTTTTTTAAAAAATGCTATTTCAATTAAGGAAAAAACCCAACAGTAATTAAAATTTCTTTGAAAGATTGAATAAAAGTGTGTATTTAGAAGCGTCATTCTGCTTAACCTAAGCCAGTCACTGTGCTGGAGCACTTGATTTGCCTTGATTCATTTAGTTCTCCCAGCAACGCAGTGAGCTGGGCTGAAATTATTCCCATTTTCCAGAAGAGGAAATAGAGGCTCAGTGGTTAGGCAAGTGGTGGAACCCATGTTCAAACCAAGCCTGTTTCTTTAAAGCAAGGCCTCTTACCACTATTGTTGAAGCTACACTTTCCCTAAGACCCAGGCTGTGCCTTGTGTCACTTGTCATTCTGTCCTGACATCTGAAGGGTTGGGTGTTTGGATGCAAGTCTGGAGATGCTGCTCCCCATGAATCAGTACCAAGGGCTGGTAGCACAGAGTAGTGGGGAGGGTCCACACTTGCTGTGGTCTTTTGCCCAGCTGTCTGTCTCTTTCAGAGACATGCTGCAGAGATCCGATGGGTTATGTGTGTACAGCCTTCAGAGCCATCTGTCACAGAGCAGAGGCTTGATAAACGTGGGCAGCATGACCTCTGACCTAAGCTGTCTCTTCCACAGTCTCTCTGCCACGCCTGGTTGACCTGGACTGGAGAGTGGATATCAAAACCTCCTCAGACAGCATCAGCCGCATGGCCATCCCCACCTGCCTGCTCCAGATGAAGGTACGTCCACTGTCGTCGTCATTAGAAGGAAAGGAGGAGGTGCCATGGTGAGTCAGGCCCTGCGGGCCATCTAGAACATTGGCCACCAAAGTTCTGGGATCACTGACTAAGCCCATAGAAAAAAAGAAGTTGACATCCCCCATGCATGTGTGTATTCACACGTACATGTGTACTACTGTGTGAAAATACCATGGGCATCTTAAAACACGCTCTGAAAATAGACGTTTTAAAACAATGTGACGAGTGTAAAACTTTATTTTTAAAATTATTTTCTGATACCTAAATCTTACTGATACTTACATATACTTACTGTAACTGTAGGAGTGAGCGTTCAGATTTCAGATGGATTCTGGATCGTTTCAGTCTACCAGCACCAATTCCTGCCCAGTAGGATTTCGCCATCAGAGTTTACAGGATGCTGGAGATCAGGCTTCTGTTGGCAGTGGAAGTCAGTGCTTCCTATTCTTGTTCACATGCCCTTGCCTCATGGTCTTCGCTTGATAGTTCTTTTTAGGAATCTTCTAAAATCACATTGTATAGGGTTCATTTAGTTTAAAAACTTAGATAATATGTTGCTATATTTACTTCACATAACACCCTGAAGTTCAGCATCTGCTAGAAAATATACTTCAGGAGCACTTTTGCAGCTGTTTTAAGTATTAATAAAGCTTGATTTCTTTCTTTTTTATGATTAAATAAGTAAAACTATAAGTTGTGATATTTTTCTTACATCTGGTGAACTGTCCTTGTGTGTCCCATAGAACCCACCTCTTAAAGTACCAGTGTGAACACATGATGTTTTCTCACTTCAGTGCTACCACAGGGTGTCGGAGGGAAGGCTTACCCTTCCCTGCCACCCACCCAAGGCTCTTGTCGCAAATGGGAAGAGACCCAGGCCTTTGAGTGTCTCCTGCACCTTCCCCAGTTGCTGAATGACTCCAGGGCTGCGGCCTCTTGCAGCTCCTACACAGAGCCTCTCTTCAGAGGCCCAGAACTGAGCAGGGCTCACTTACGGGGAGATGGGAAGAGAGGAGGCTTTGACTTTCTGGGCCGTGTTCTCTTTGCAGATCCAGGAAGATCCCAGTCTGTGCAGGGACAGACCCTCCATCTCAGCTGTGACTGTGGAGATGAGCAAAGAAACTCTGGATACGATGTTAGATGGACTGGGCCGCATCCGAGACCAGCTTTCTGCTGTGGCCAATAAATGAGCTGACCTGCCGCTAGTGCCCACTGCCATGCCCAGCTGCTCATCAGCGTCCAGGCGCCTCCCAGCAAGCAGGCTGCCCTGCAACAGCAGCCCAGCTGACTGACGGGAGTGGGGACTCGCTGCCTCCTGCGGGCACAGGAGCACTGGGGGAAGCAGCCAGGCCCCTTGCTCTTCTCCTCCTCTCTTTTCTCTTTCTGAAGCTGATGAACAGGAGCTTTCACCTTCGAGAGGCTCCCGAGTGCAGCCTGTCTGCTGCTGCGGTGCTCAGGGAGCGTTGCTTCGTCAGCTGCCGCTGCCTGGGAAGCTCAGGCCCAGACTGTGGGGCTCGCCTGAGGAGTTAGTTCCAGCCCTGGAACACGTGGAGGGCATCAGGCCAGTGATGCCAGTAGTGCCTGTCTGTCAAAGAGCCAGGCAAATCCCCCTGAGCTGGGCCCCCTCTGGACCACTCTCCAGCTTAGGAAGCACGAAACGCCTGCTTATTCTTACCACTCCCCGGTGAGGAAGTGGGACTAACTGGAAATAAATAACAGTTTATGATTCTGGCCTTGATTCTTTTCACCCGGGTCATCGCCTTCAGCCAGTGCTGCCTCTCATTCTTGAAGATAATCCCAGCTTCCTGATTCCCAGCTAAGCCCTTGACCCCTGGTGTGACATGAAACCAGACCTGTGAACCTCACCAGGCTCCCTGTGCTCTTGACTGCTATGTAGAAAACAAAGAAGCCAGGCTGACGTCAGTACACAGTTCTGATAGGAGATTTCCCATTAGGGCGCTCCTGCGACTCGGGCCCAACGAGACCTTCACATGTCATAGGGACCCGTGTGTGAAGTCCTTTCTACCTTGTCATCCAGTGGCAGCAGCATGCAGCCTGCCCGCTAAGGCCTTCACTGTGGCAGCTCTAGCGTGTGTGTCTGGGGTGGATGGAGGGGGTGAACCTTGAGTTGGGATATATACTTGCTGGTCAGGCAGCCAGGGTCAGAAGCTGTGCCTCCAAAATAATAGTAATATGTTCACTCTAATTATCAATAGCAATGAAAGTAGGAAGCCTGTCATTTGTCATTTTATTTACTAAGAGGGGTGGTGGAAGGGAACACTACTGTCCTACCTTGATTAATGAGGAAACCTGCTCACGGAGGCTTAGTCACCTGCTGGTAATGGCCTCATTAGGACTTGGGCCCAGATTTCCCTAGAGGATGTGGAGGTCTGAAACTAGCTCATTTGGAAAACTTAAAAACTGAAGTAGAGAGGAGAAATCATACCTCTGTCCACCCTGTGAGATACTGGGAAGTCAAGATTAAGCATTCTCAGCTCTCCTTGTCTGCTGTCTCCCGGAAGCTAAGTTGCCTGCCTTTAAACGTGGCGGATCTTAACCCTGTGGGGTCCATGCCCACTGAGAATTCGATGAAGGCTGTGAGTCCTTTCTATAGGAAATGAACCTTCTAATTTTTTGCACATAGTGACAGATCATGAACTCCAACCTGCTATAGATGGAGAGCCTCTGGTCTTACCCTCAGGTGGAGTTCAGCCATTGGTATGAATTCATCCCTCTGCTTACCTTTCACTCCATGACCTACAGCGATCTCAAATTCCTGACTCCCAGCCTCCAGTGTGCATTCACAAGAAACTCGTGTGGATCGAGGAGCCCAGCATAGATGTCTGAAGAGAGCCACCTGAGTACATGACATATGGAGGGCATTCAGAACAGAAATGGAAAAGTCAATAAATGTTTACAACCCTTCCCCTCATGGCCTAGTTTAAGGGGTTTGTTTTCTTCTCTTAGTGAGGATGGATTGTTTATAAATGCCATCTTTCTGGTTGTCCCGACCTTACTTCTTTATCACAAAGGTCTTTCATTCAATGCTTGTCTGGTTTCCCAATTGTACCTTGTGTGATGAAGCAGCTCTGCACAAACTCTCCTCCCCTAGGGTGCAGGAAGGTCTGAAATGTAAACTCCATCGACAAAAGAACCAAGATCAATCTCTGTGGTGACTGGGCTCCTGACTGCCACAGAATGAGCACCAGGCTCAGTCCTGGTCCATATGTGTTCCACAGAGATTGTACCATGAATGTACATGACTCTGGTTCCCTGGGACCTTCACTGCTGGAATGAGCAGAGATCACCTCTTGGTTGTGGGCTGGGATGGTAAGGCCAGCAATGCTCGAGGCTCGTTCCCATTTTCAGGCTACACAGCCCATCTACATCAGTCATCCATACCCCTTTGAACTACAGAAGGCTCAAGTCCCTGTTCTCTTCAGTTGAGGAGAGGAAGAAAAAGATACAGTGTGTGATGCCATTCCCAATTCTAGTGTGTCAATTCTGATGGGTTTATGTTGTTCAGGAATGGTAAGACCTGCAGACACAGAAGATCGTCAAGAAGAAGCTTATACTGACAGCCCTAGAGAGGAGGCGCGTTGCCTGTGGAAAGGACTACCTCCCTAGGACTGGAACCAGGTCCTCCTTTCCTCTCCTTTGCTTAAACATTGAGCCACTCATCTCCAAAGAGGGGGCTTCTGATATACCACTGGGTTAGGAGCAAATCACAGTAGCAACAAACAGAAGTCTGCAACCTGTGAACATTTGTGGGGTACCATGATCCCCTTCACACCCCGCAAATGGCTCCCGTAAGTGAGCATTCAGACAGAGCACTCTCCCACTATCCCAAGGAACAGGCCTAAGTGAGACTCAGCAAATTCCAGAGGGAAAAGGGAAATGCTTTATTGATTATCTGTAGGAACACTTACCATCCCAGCCACTGGGCACCTAAAGTGACTCAAATGGCCCCATGGTTGTCAGTGCTGCTGGGTGGATCAGAGTTGGCCCTTGGAACTAGAAGAGAAGTCACTCCCCTTTGGAGACATCTTCTCAAGAAACTGATGTAGCAAGTAGCGTGTGTAACCCCAGGTACATGAACCTAGATCTGCAACCCTGGGTGCTCCGCCAATGTGGAGAAATACGTTGAGTGTCCTTGGGTGCTCAGTCCCAGATACATGATGCTCTAACCTAAGAGGCTTCTTGGGGAGGACCCAGCTCTTTGAGCTCACCAATTTTAGTTTGGGAATGTATGACATTAACTGACAGACACCCAGTGCCATAGCCATCAAGCAGCAAGCAGGCCAACAACCAGCCACACCTTCCCAGCCAGAGGCAGCTGCCTGCTGGATTCAGATCCTGGGCCAGGAGCATTCTAGGGTGTACTTACCATCTCTATCTGGCGTCAAACCATCCTACCCACTATACCAGTTTGAAGAATGTGTGCCAGGGATTTGTTTTAATTAGGAATGGTAAGACATGAAGACATGGGAATGATCATTATGGAAAAAGAAGTCTGTGCTCACAGAGCCCTAGGGACAGGAGACAGCGTGTCACTCAGAGCCTGGATAGATCAGCTTTGGTCAGGAGGCAGAAAGGAGAGGCCAGAGCCTTTATTGGTATTTTCATGGGAAGAAATGGTCAAGGCAGGGTAGGCACCTGAGTAAATTTAGGATTGGATGGTATGACTAGATGTGGTGGGTTCTGGATTATAGAGGTGGCCCCTAGAGTTGTCCAAGATCTGGCCCTGGGATGATTTAGGGTGGAAAGAATATTGGCTTGGGTGTGAGGGCTTGAAGGAAGAGATAGTTGGGTGTGTGGCTCTGTATTGGTTGGCATCTGCTCTCTAGGAATTTCCTAACCCTGGGAAGAGCACTCTCAGAGATCAAGACTCCAAATGCATCAAAACTGCAGAACATCAAAATATATTGTCAATTCCAAGATGTGCTGCAGTCACATACCCTTGTGGTGGCTTTTAATGCAACAGGAGTTTTTCTGCCAGTGTTAAATGGCCCATAAAATTGGGGCAGAGGGTGGGTACCCCTCTCTGTTGTCACTATGGTGCCCAGGATGATGGCAACGTCTTCTAAGCACAGGCCTCCAGAGTTACCCAGGCAAGATGCGACCTGTGGCAAACTGCATCGGTGATGGTACAGCCCCTGCCAGGAAATGACAAGTCACGTGGTCACAACAGCACAGTGGACACAGAAGTTCAATCCTACCCTGTGCCAGGAGGAAGAGAAATAGGATTTTTGTGAGTGGCTCTCATGACGGCTGAATCCTGTCCCTTGAGCCAAAAGATTCCCCTTTGGTTCAGCCAGCCTGCGCTTAGGAACAAAGAACACTAGTGAGGGGAAGCAGGCGCCTCGGGGCCTTTCCTCCTGATGAGCCTCATCTCCCACTATCTTACCTTTTCTCCACAGCTGCCCGAGGGGCCACCAGAGTGCCACTCACAAGAACGTGTGCATTTTACTGAGGATGGCAGCTCAAGAGAGGCCCAGGGCTGAACTGAGACTCAAATCTAGGCCAGTGGTTTCTCCATTCCTACCTTGATTTGGGGATAAGAAAGTCCTTGATTCTCTGCAGACACCTAAGCTGACCCTGAACTCGATGACGTCCCTCTCACCAGTCCTGCCTTAACACTTCCGTGTGGAGCATGAGCCTCCTCCTTTGCCTCCCTGTTCTGGTGATTTTCAGGTCCGAACACAAACCGGCATCAGGACCAGCCAGCTGAGCCAGTTCTCTGAACGTCACAGCGGGCACCCTGTCCACCTGACACTCGTCAAGCTCTGTGCTCGGGAGTCCACACATGGCAGGAAGTGAGTCCCAGCACGGTGGGAGAGTCCTCTGTTATTCAGTCAGCTGAGATCTTCTCACCTGTGAAAATTCTCCTTTTTTATTCTTTCTTAAATTTTAATCTAGAAGCCGTTGGCTTACCTGGCATTTTGGAAGTTTTCTACGGGTTGAATATTTTCGAGCACTATTTTGAACCTGTGACTGTTGACTTCCAAATAGTGATTGTTCAACATTCTCTTTCTTGTAAGAGGTTGACCCCTATACAGCTTCCTTTTTTCTTTGGTGCTCACGTTTCTGTGGCTTAACTGTCCTTTTTACAACTATTTTGTGAAGGACAAAAAAAAAATGTTGATAGCATTCCCTGGTCAGTTCCTGAGGACCCAAATTTCCAAAGAGACAGAACCATTCTTTCTTTGAGGAAATGTCAAGAGCTCTTAAAAACATGTCTGAAAGCCTGGGTTTCAGTTGACCCTGGGCCTTAGGAAAGGCTCTGATGGGCTTTTACAACTCATCTGTAAGTGGAGATAAGATAACTGCCAGCAGATGGATCGCATCCACTTACAGAAAACTACATAGTCCCATCAGCTGAAGAGCAGAATATTGGCTATCGGTATCAATGCTGCAGTAGCCACAGGACCTCAGACACAGGCCACACGGTGAAATACATGTTCAATGATAAATTAATTGAAAGATACTGGACTGTCAGAGGGCACTGAGGACTTTATTAGGAACATGTAAGTTCCTATCCTTAGGGTATGGCCTCTGGTTAGGATTTCAGGAACTCTTTTTTTTTTTTTTTTTTTTTTTTTTGTACCAGGGATTGAACCCAGGGGTGCTTAACCACCAGGCCACAATCCCCGCCCTTTTTTAATATTTTGTTAGAGACAAGGTCTCGCTGAGTTGCTGAGGGCCTCCCTAAATTGCAAAGGGTGGCTTTGAACTTGCAGTCCTCCTGCCTCAGCCTCCCAAGTTGCTGGGATTACAGGCGTGTGCCACCACACCTGGCTTCAGGAACTCTTAAAGCTCCTACTCAAGCTATTTTGCTCATATGCTTATTCAACTTCAGTGGGTGAAAATCACTGCATGAGGTATTGATTTCACTGCTTTAATAAAAACCCAAGTTCTGTGAATTAAAGAATTTGAAGTTTATCTCATGTAAAAATCTAAACCAGCTGGAGACTTGAAGGGGCAGGTAATTCTGCTCCTGGAGATGGTCCGCCTTGCCACTCAGCAACCACCAGGTGTCGTCTTCATTACTGTACGCGAAGCCTGCCCCTCGCTACCTGCCAGGTCTGTATCCCAGCCGTGGGAAGTGGGAAGAGGGTGAGCCCCAGAAGTCACCACTTTAGTTCCACTCAGATCCCTTGGGCCACAACCACGTGGCCAATAGGTAGCTGCAAGGTAGGTCGGGAAATAGAGTTTCCGGCTGGGCAGTCATGGGTCTAGCGAACTCTCGAGGGGCTAGGGGGAGGTCAGCGAGTGGGTGGGTTTGTTTCTAAATAGAATGAAGAGTGAGAGACGGTGGTCCACGGCACTGTCACAATCACCTCCTCAGTTGCCTGCGACTCAGCATCGCTTAATTTCTTTCCTGGGAGTAGGTTTTATGGGGGAAGAGAAGAGAACAGGAAGGCACTGTGTGTGAGGTGGGGGTGGAGATGTGGGTGCTCCTTGAGGCTGGAGGATGGAGGATGGGTGGAGGTCTCTATGGAGCCCCAACAGTGCTTGGCACGCAGGAGACCGCCGATCGTCCTTTGGTGTCTCACCTTCCACAAACCCGCACGGAGTTTGAACCGTGTCCGTGAACCATGGCTGAATTCTACTGAATGGATTAGAAAGACATTTAATACGAGTAATGTTCCATTGCTCCTTCTCCCTCAGCAGGTCCTGATTCACCAACAGAACCATCCTTGGATTTTGTCACTGTGCTGGCCTTCATTGACCAAGCCTTTGGGCGTGGGGATAGCTGTTCCTGGCACAGTCTTCCAAGTCATGTTTCACGCGGTTAGAAAGAACAAAAGATGGATCCCTGGGCGTGGGTGGGAGGAGCCCACCGCCCGTGACGGGGTGGCGCAGACATCAGCACCTGGGCTGCCACCATTGGAATCCAGCACCAGCACTTCTGAGGGGCCAGTGAGAGAAGGTCCTGGGGCTCTCCAACTGCTAGAGGGGAGGAAAAGAGGAGCTTTCCTGGACCTGAGCAGAGCTGGCAGCTCAGTCAGCCAGACCTTGGTCCCTGCTGGGCCCTGACTCTGGAACACCTTCCCTTTACCTGGTGTAACTCCTGTGCATCCTTCTGAATTCAGGAGCAGGACCCACAGGGCCTCGGAAGCCAGCCCAACTGGCCTGTCTGCTGTGCCTGCATCTTCGCCCTGGTTGCTCTCACCACACTGCTTTGTAACCGTGCTTACTTGCCTCCCCCATGCTGTCCACCAGGGTGTCCCCAGCACCTGAGCACACAGATATCAGGCAGCCCCTGTTGGTACTGAGTTTCCTGCCAGTAGTTGAACTTGGGTTCTGTCCCCAGAGTCATTCCAATAAAAAAGGTCACTTGTCAAGGTGGCATGCCCTCTTTGGTGACTCAGGTTCTCCTTGTGCCCAGAGTTCATACCTGAAGGAAAGTTCCGCCTTCTCCCCACCGGGGCGCAGCTGGAGCTTGCCCAGCGTGTCCAGCAGATGGCGCGCTTGTCCTCCTTATCCTCCTGCCCTGGCCGCGGAAGGAAACAAAGCCCTGGAAAGAGTCTGGAGGGGGCGGAGGGGGGAGGCCTCTCCGAGGCCCCCCAGGAGGGAGGCGCTCCCTGTACAGAAGCCCTCAACCCAGGCCTCTGGGCCTGCAGAGCTTCCCCTTCCCAGGCCGGGGATGAGACGGGCAGGGCAGGGGCGGCCCCAGGGAGCCACTTCGGTACCACTGCAATCGCCCCTGTCTCCTCACTGCTTCTGCCGCGGGCCGATGAGCTCCGGAAATGCCACCTCAGGGCTGGTCAAATGAAGCTCTTTTTGAATAAGGAGTACTCGGCCAACCATGGAACTTTCTACCCCTTGGACAGGTGGTGGAGCCAGGATTCAAGATGAGGTTTGTCTAGAGCTCAGTTCCTTCTTCTCTAAAACAGAAAGATCACCTTCAGTTTTTCCTAACAACACAGCGTGGAAGGGATTGATACAGAAAAGCGCCCGGGAAATGGAAGATGCCCCTTCAATGTGGGTTAAACTTCATCCGTGGACCTGACCCCTCTGCTGGGAGACGCAGGTCAGAGGACTCATCAGTTTCCCGGGAGAAGGTTTGATGTGACAGGCCGGATGGGGATGGTGAGGGGCCTGCTGTCCCATCTGGATTCTTCCAAAGGCCTCCGAGTTGGATCCCCCCGCACCAGCCTGCCGCCCTCTCCCTCCTCCATCCTTCTTCCCCATTGGGGCAGGTGTCTCCCGAATGGAATCTAATGTCATTCCCTTGCCTGAAACACTTCAGATGGCTTCTTAACGCCCTTGGCATAAAGGCTAAATTCAGAAAAACGTTATTCAATGTCCTTTATAACCTAATTTCTGCCCACATTTTTATCTCTTAAAACAAAATTCAAGAAACGGGTTCCAATCAGACTCAACAGTGTGGAATGCAGGGAGAGCAGGACCTGAGTGATGATTCTGGAACAGCTCCGGGTACCAAGCGCAGACGTGGAGCAGGAGGAGGAAGCAGGGACGGAGAGGGCCCGGGCCCAGCATCGCCGGTTCTCCATCTGTCTCCTCTTGAGGGTGGAGCCTGGGTCTTGCTCTCCGTTGGTCCCCAGCTCCCGGGACAGTGTCTGCAGTTGTGGGTGCTGGGTCAGTGCTGGCCACGTGTGTGTCAGTGTGAAGGATGAATGTCCTTGCAGGGCTGACCCAGCAGCCACTTCCAGTAGTCACCGGCCCTGCCTCTTGCTGACCTCAGAGGCTGGAAGGGACACTGCGAGGGGACAGGGAGGCCGAGGAGAAAAGACCTCAACTCAGCCTGGCCCCAGCTCCGGGGGGAATCCCAGAGCCTGCTGTTCTGGCCGCCTGCCGGACGCTCCATCTAAACCACCTGGGAAGGTCATCATGGCTGCAGAGCCCCTGGGAGGCCTTGGCCAGGGGCCATGGTGTGGCTGCAGGGCCACCTGCTCCCCAGGATGGCGTTCTTCCTGCACAGATGGCACCCAGAGCCCCTTTCCACGTCAAACAGCCGGCTGTGGAAGACGCCACAGTGCCACAGCCTCCGCCTGGTTTCTCTCCGGACCCTGTTTTCTACGTCGCCCGCCTCCACTCCCTTCCATATGGTGGCTTCATGTCCACCGTATCCAAACAGAATTCCTCCCTCCCTCTGGTTTGGCCTGCTCGCAGTCTCGCAGACAGAATTCCAGAGCATCAGAAGTGGAAAGTTCTTCCCTCGGCTTGTTTAGCAGGGACATCCGTTTCCCCACCACCCGACTCACCATCTCACCATCTCTCACCTGGAATCTGGACCAGCCTCCAAGATAAGGGCTCCCTGCCCTCTGCTTGGTCTCAGTGCTTCCGGAAAGTCAATCTGACCTTGTTTTACCTTAAACCTGGATTCCAGGCTTCTCCATCCCGGGAAATAACAGCTCCAGCCAGAAACATGGGAGACGGCCGCCTGCTCCCTTTCCCCAGCGCCCCGTGTCTGCACCCGTTGGATTAATTAGCGGTCTGTCCTGGATGTGTTCATGCTGGTCTGTGTCTCTTCATCTCTGCCCCAACACAGCCCTCAGCACCATCAGCCCTCACCGTGGCCCCCTCTGAGCTTGAGGCACCAGCCAGCCTCTGACTCCTGATCTCCTGTCACTTCCTGTCACTCCACGTGCACCAACCTTCCACCAGCACCAAGGTCCTCCAACGTCCCTCCAGCTGCAGGGCCTTTGTACTCACTGCCCCGCCACCTCCCCCTGGAACGCTCTCTCCCCTGCTTCAAAAGCCTGGCTCCTTTTCATCTTTCAAGACTCATCTAGAAGCTTACTTCCTTAGCAAAACTCCCAAACGCTCCCTCTGAAGAGGATTCCTCCTTTTAGTCCCGATCTCATCATCCTGTTTATTCTTCCCGCCCCAATATGGAGTCGTATTTATTTGATGAACTGACATGTAGACTTACTCATTTAGCAAGTTCATTTTGTGTCTCCCCGTTGGGCGAACCATGTGAGGGAGAAACTTATTCTGTTCAATGCTCTATCCCCAGAGCGTGTGTGCTCCACACGTCATTGTCAAGGGAATGGAGTGAACGCTTGTGCGATCTGTCACGTGGCTGCTTTTGTCAGTCAGTAGCTGCCCACTGTCCGTTCTCCACACAGTCCCGCTAGAGTTTCTCCACACCCTCACCTGCGCCCACCTCCCCACCTTCCTCGCCAGGTCTATGGGGAACCAGTGTAGAGGGAAAGGTTCACCTGGGGCCAAGATGCAGACAAGAGCAACTGGTGGGCGAGTAAGCAAGAGACGCTGGTCACACGTTCTTTGTGACCCCAGGGAGCGCTTCTATTCTGAGATATCTGAGTTTTTGAAAATATAATGGATATTAAACTCTGGACCAAGAAGTCAAAGGAGAAACTCAAGAACAGAAGGCACAGCTCTGGCCTCTCCAACAGCAGAGAAGGGATGTGCAGAGGAAGGAATCTCTGGTACCAACCCCCGTTAGCCAACCAGCACTGGGATTCTTTTTTCTTCAGTTACACGTGACAGCAGAATGTATTTTGATCACTATACACAAATGGGTACAACTTTTCATTTCTCTGGTTGTACATGTTGTAGAGTCACACCATTCATGTAATCACACATGTACGTAGAGTAATGATGTCTCTTTCATCCCACCATCTTTCCTTCCCCCATCCTCTCCCCTCCCCTCATTTCTCTCTACACCATCCAACATTCCTCCATTCTTCCCTTACCCCCTCCCGCTCCCTGTTATGTGTCAGCATCCACTTGTCAGAGAAAACATTTGACCTTTGGCTTTTTGAGATTGGCTTATTTCACTTAGCATGATAGTCTCCAACTCCATTCATTTACCTGCAAATGTCATAATTTTATCATTCTTTATGGCTGAGTAATATTCCATTGTGTATATATACCACAGTTTCTTTATCCATTCATCTGTTGAAGGGCATCTAAGCTGGTTCCACAATCTGACTATTGTGAATTGAGCTGCTATGAACATTGTTGTGGCTGCATCACTGTAGTATGCTGATTTCATGTCCTTTGGGTATAGGCCAAGGAGTGGGATAGCTGGGTCAGATGGTGGGTCCATTCCAAGTTTTCTGAAAAATCTCCACACTGCTTTCCAGAGTGGTTGGGCACCAGGATTATTGAAAGAACAAGTCCTGGCCATAAGCGAGTCTGAGAGCAGGGACCACGTGCTGCGACTCATCTCTATCCCTGCGGGGAGCACATGAATGCCCAGTCATCAGCTGATCCTGCTGTGTCGGCAAAAACCAAGCCTGGGAAACATTCCTCACCAAACGGCGAGGATGTTAACAGCCTTGACTCTGGGCTCTGACACTGACAGTTATCAGATGCTCCAGGACATCCTGGGTGCAGCAGGGTAGCTGAAAAAATGTTTCTAGCGCCGTTAACTTTTTAGTGCACAAAGAAGCCTCTGACGGCTCACAAGCCTGGAACAATTCACAATGGCCCTGTCGTTTAAGTTCCCCATTGTGAGACCCTGTGTAATAAGCTCGTGGAGCTCGTTCTGGTCACTGTTTCTCCACCAGCGTGATGTGTCCCACCTGGCCCCAGCTTTGCTTAAAAATGCCTGTTTTCTTTGTCTCTCTGTTTTTCTCCATGTCCAGTCGCCCTGTTGGAGATCCTTTGTTGCTGCTCTGTGGGTCGCAGCTTGTCCCCTGTGCTTACCACAGTTTGGGGCACGTGGCTGGTCCTTGGTGAGAAGTCAAGTGCCACGGCAACCAAAGTCCAGCACCAGGCACGTCACGGCTGAGGTGCAGGGAGACCACAAGAACGTCCTGGGGTCACTGGCCCTCTGAATGGCGGCCTCTCTGGGTGGCAGGAGAGGAGTGATCTGTTCTCCTCTCCCCCACACCCCCTCCCCAGAAGAGACCCATCCAGTGAAAGTGAGCCGCCCGTCCAGCCTCGGTTCTGCTCCCTGCTGGTAAGTTCATCTGGCGGATTCAGCTGCTGCTCACAGAGCGGGCCTGTACCTGCCCTACCAGGTCTCTTGCTCTAACCCTTCCAAGCCCTACCAGGGCTGCCAGGACCCGTGGAAGCACTTCCGAGTCTCCAGGTGAGCCGCCTCCAGAAGCGTTGCCTCGGGAGCAGGATGCATGGCTCTCGGCAGGGTGTGGGCCTCTGGGCTCAGTGCTGCCCTCAGACACCAATCCAGCCACTGTGCTGCGGGGACACTGAGGGTATCTGGGCACCTTTCACCGACCACAGTCTTCCTGAGCAGCCCGCTCAGAAGCCCGCAGGTACTTCTGATGAGTCCACTGAGGTCAACCCACAGAGGGCTCAGAGCATCCCACTTTAACCTGAGGCAAACCAGGAGTTGTCGTGGATTACGTACGTAGGTCCCAGAGTCCCCACGACATCCTTCAGCTGTGGGTTACTCTCTTCATGCCCTCAGATCAGGGTGCAGAGTCCGCCTTGGAGAAGTGAACTTTCCCAGGAGCTGCCTCCGCCTCAAGTCCAGTGGTATCTTTTTCTGGACAAATGAAGGCTCAGGAAGTCACAGTGTGACAAGGGTCATCCTCTGAAGATGAGCATGGCAAAACCACCAAGATGGCCCTGCGGAGTGGCAGTCCGCACCTGCTTTTCTGCTGAGACCAGGCCAACCCGAGGCCAAAGGAGTTAGTGTGGGGCCTGGGGACCTCATGACATTGTTAGGAGCAGTTGGGACTAGAGGGGAGGAAACAAAGAAGCAACTGAGGCAAGGTAAACCTCGAGGGCCATCGCGGGAAGGCACCCTGCTCCAGGCAGCGGGCAAGGCTGGGGCCGCAGGGAGGCGGGAAGGAGCAGAAAATGGCCAGCTGGTCTTGGGGGCTCTTCTCTGGCTCTGAGAGGAGATGGTAAAGCCGATGCTTTAGCTGGAGGCGTCATCCTGGACTTTCTCCCCTGGGCTTTGCTGCAGGCCAATGCAGCCTCCAGAGGACCAGAAGTTACGTGGATAACCCTCCCCAGCGGGGGCCACGGAGCTCGGGCCCCACAACACACAAGTCCTGGCCTCATGCAACACGTGTCCTTTTCCCGAGCCTCCCAACACGTCTCCCTTTCCAAGCTCTGCACTACTGAGTCTGTGCAGGCGGAACACCTGTCGGGAAAGAAGTCCAGCCATCGGCTGCCCATCTCGGGGTTGGTGACTCAGTCCCCCCGCCAGGATGACAGAGAATGGCTCTTGCTGGAAATGTTCTCTTTCTTCTGGGAGGTGCAGCCTGGCCCACTCTGGGGCATCAGCAAGCCAGGGCCACTAGCGACTGTCTCTAGGGAGTCCTGAGGAGTGGTCCTCTGCTCTGCGGTCACAGCATTGCTCCAATACGTGGCTCAGGATAGCGCACCTGTCCCCTGGACTCCCCCAGTCACACAGGCTCCCCGAAGCCCACTCTGTGCCCTGCGTCCAAGGAGCCACTTCCAACCCATCGGAGGCCGACACTCACACACTTTGCACCTGCCACCAGGCTCCCATGACATCGCCCTCCCCACCCCAGTACCCAGGCCTGTCCCCTGCTCAGAGGCCCCTCTCCTTTGCTCCTCTGCTCCAGACATCCCGAGCTTCCTGCCCTTCCTCTGCTGTGCTAAACCCTTTTCTGCACCCCTCTTCCCTCTCCCAGGGACACATTCCCCCAGATCCACACATGGCTGCTCAGGATTCAGCCCAAACTTGAGCTTCTCAGAGAGGTTAGGTTCCCTTGACTGCCCAGTCCCGGGTGGCCCAGCTTCCCTCGGTGACGAATCACCCCTTCCAAAGCGTCTCTTTTGGTGCTTTCTGGTCTCCTCCCGCTAGAAGGTGAGTTTCAGGAGCTTGTGGACCTTTGTGACCTTTTCACTGTGGTGTCTCCACCTTCTAGAACTTGAATTCCTTTCTTGTTGGAGCGCCACAGGAGCCATATCTGTGTCCCATCCCAGAATCTGTCCCACAAACTCCTTCCTTGGACCAGAGGTCCAGCTGCCCCTTTCTTCTGTTTTTTGAAAGTTAACTAAGATTCACAAATTAGAGCAGAGATCCAGTCTCAGAGGACAGAGAGTGCATCTGATTGGCTCCTCTTCCCTTTGATGCTGAGACTTTGTTCTCCTCTACCTGCCTGCTGCTCCGCCTCCCTCCAGCTGCCTCCACCCACAGGGACAGGCCCTGAGCCCCAACCCCTCCTCCCTTGCCAATCCCCCATCAAAGAAAGGCAAGATCCACTCGGGCACCCCTGAGCTTATCTGACGCAAACCAAGAGAACCAGGAGAAAAAGAACATGGAAGGAGGGGAAGCGAGGCCCTGGTCCCAGAAGAGGTCAGGCTCCAAGGGAGCCCAACCCTGGCCCATGAGCTCCCTCTCGGCAAGCTCTGCCCTGTGTAACCAGCACACCCCACCCAGCCAGGGAGTCTGGGGCAAAGTCCAGCTTTACCTTAGATGTGTTGAGGGGCTTAGGGTGGGATTCTGAGTTGGCCGCAATTCTCTGTATTTCCTGGTCTCTGTATCTCGTCCTTGATCCGCACTCCTGGATGATTTTAAAAGGAGGACTGTCACTAATATTTTTGAGCCTTTATTACAAGCCAGACCCTGTTCTGAGCTGGTTTAGTCAGCTTTTTCACTGCTGTGACTAAATGATCTGACTAGCATAACTATAGAGGAGGAAAGGTTTATTTGAGGGCTCACAGTTTCAGAGGCCTTAGTCCATAGAAGGCTGGCTACATTCCTTGGAGCTTGAGGTGAGGCAGAACATCATGGCAGAGTGTGTGGCAGAGGGAAGCAGCTCACATCATCAGAAAGCAGAGAAAGAAGCTCCACTCTTCAGATACAAAATATATAACCCAATTCCTACCTCCAACCACACACTACCACTTTAGTTAATCCCATCTGGGATTAATTCACTGATTGGGTTAAGACTCTTACCATCCAATCATTTCTCTCCTGAACCTTCCCACATTGTCTCACATGTGAGCCTTTGGGGGTCACCTCATATCCAAACCATAACCTGAGCCTTTCACATGCTTAGACTATTTAATTCACATGACCCAAAGTTACATGGCTAGAAGGAGGTGGGGGCAGAGAGTCAGTTTCTGTTGTGGGAAATTTTCTGGGAGATGTAGCAGATCAGAATGGTAGGATTCCCAAATTTACCAATCTTCAGTTTCATCTCATTAAAATAAAAAACTCTCAGGGCCCTTCCCTAAGTATTTTGATTTATTAAGTCTAGAATGGAGCTTTCAGCTGATTCAACACTTGAGTAGTTCAGGATTCACTAATCTTCTTGGAAATTCTCTGCATAATTATGGCAATCCCATTTGGCTAGTCAGGGGGGCGGGGGGTTAGATTATGTTGCAGTAACCAGAAATCCCAGTGACAAAGCCAGAGAGGCTCATTTCCCCCTCCTGTCTCCATCTGGATCTGTGCCATCTGGAACACATCACTTCCTAAATCAGTGCTGCAAGGCAAGAGAAAGAAAGGAGTGAGTGATCAGGCCATGTGCTTAGGAGAAGTCCCTCACATTCATTGGCCAGAACCAGTCACATGACCAACATATAACACAAGGGAAGCTGGGAAAAGAGAAGAGCAAATAAATATCTAGTGAACCACAGCAATGCTCTGCCTCATCCATTATTTGGACTATAAAGATGTACTGTTTTGTATATGTATCCTCATCCCGATTTCTAAGGGGTAAGTTCTTCGAGGTCAAGAACAACCTTTAATTTTTTTTCCCTCAGTCTGATCACTCAGTCATTGTTAAATATGTTCCTCGAGATAAATTGGTAATTCAATCACTCTAAGGAAGTGAATACTGGCATTGTGACATAGGGTCTGACAGGTCTGGGTGCAAATCCTGATTCTAGGACTTCCTTGGCAAGTTCTCGGAGACTCAGTTCTTTTGTCTGTAAATAGGAATGACTGGCTTTGAAATAATGTAGAATGTGGATTACCTGCCATGCCTCATGCAACAGAGGAGAGGTTCATTTTTTAGATATTATAAGGTTTTACGGAAATTGTGAATTCCGAGAAAAAAGGTGTAAAAATGATAGCTATTATAATCTACTTAACCTAGGGCATTGAGAAGGATGAGTTTCTCAGGGTCTGTGAGCCCCTTGAAATTATATGCAAATATTTTGGATGTGCATGAATACATAGGGACCTTTCCTACTCACCCTTTCTAGTTATTTACAAAAGCTCGCTTGCAACAGCTCTCATTGCAACATGTTTAAATGTTCCAGATAAGAGTAGCTAATGTGCATGGAGTTCTTCCTACGCACTAGGCACTACTCTGAATGCATTATATGGGCAATTCGTTTTGCTCTCACATGAAACCCATGGGGTAGGTAATATTACTATCATTATTCCCATTTTACAGATGCAAAAACTGATTCACAGAAAGATTAGGTTTCCAAAGTTCCCACAGTCAGTAAGAAACTGGATTGTTCTCAACTCCAACCTGGGCAACCTGACTCCAGAGCCCAGATCCACTCCTCTCAGTGGTCCTTAGAGTGGCAGCATCAGCCTCACCTGGAACTTGCCAGAAATGCAAACTTCTGGGCCCCGCCCCAGACATACAGAAGCAGAATTCTGTTCTTTAATGAGCCTCAAGATGGTTCTGAGATACATCGCAGCTTGAGGACCCTGCACTCTGCTGGAGTGCAGTCTCCATGCCCACAGTTCTGTCCTCCTGGTTCCTTGTGTAGGACTCTAGTTTACTAAATGAAAAAATGACCACTATCACCTACTCAAAGCTCTTGTCCAAAGCCCTTCCTTGTGTAGTATCAGAGGCATCAAAAGGAAAAAGTCTATTCAAAAGGCTTTGGAGAAATGTCCTCCCTTGCCCCCCATTGGTGAGGTCAGCTGTTATGTCTTCTCAAACCAGACAAGTCCATCATCAGAGCAGATCACTGGTCCAAAGTGAACCAAAACCACTTGCTCCCTGCCTGCCAAGGAGAGGGCAGATAGCAGCTGGCTGTGTCCTGGGGATACTATTTTGTTTCTTGCCCAAAACCATGCATCTCAAATGCATGCGGGGCAAACAGATTGCTACCCCCAAACTCTCCTGGCCCCCCGCCCCAGCTGTTCCTGCCTCAACACCAAGCCCTTCTCTGTGCTCCCTCCGATATCCAGATGGCAGCAGATGCAGCAGTAAAGGCAGCTCCAGGCAGGCAGCTCCCAGGCCAGCTGTGTGTTTGATTAACAAGAGAGCCTGGCAGATGCAGCTTATCAGGGGGACTCACAAAGACAGCGAGCAGGCAGCCGCAAACGCCAGCCTGTGTTATCCTCAGCCCAGGGATTCTTTCACGTTGCATCTGATGTTTGTTAAATGATGCCATAATGACAGCCACTAAGACCGAATGCTTATTATTGACCAGGCGACCTGCGTCACAATAACCCTGTGGTGGAGACAGTGGCTTCACTATTCCTAAGTTACGCGTAAGGAAATTGAGACTCAGAGAGGCTAAAGAACTGATCGAAGGTCACGGAGGTGGTGAATAGGGAAAGGATTCAGACCTGAGTTGGCCTCCCTGCTATAATATATATATATATTGTCCCTGCTCTGGGCAGTGCCAACCAGTGGGGTGCACTTCAACCCCTTCAGCTGCCAGCAGGGGTTCTTCACGTGACCCAGCCTCCTGGAAACACCTCAGGCTGCTCAGGTTCATGACTTTTATTGAGGAGATCCTGTCTTTGTTTAGAATTCTGATGTTTCGTTTACCATAGACTTCTTTGCATCCAGTCTGATTTTTTAAAATATTGCTTTCGAATATTAATTATGTTGGTCATTGAGCGTTCCAGAGTTCCCTCAAATGTTGTGCCCAAGCCAAGTGTGTCATGCACCCCTCCCTAGTGCCAGCCCGGTTAAGCCCTCCGTGGTCAGCACTGACACACAGCAAATAAATCACTGCACATGTACAGATGGGGACACTGAGAAGAGGGGGTGGCAAGTCATTTACCCGAGGTCACACTGGGGGTGGCTGGGCTGGGGTCAATCTGGGCTTCTCAGCTCCCAGATCTTCTGTTCTCTTCCCTGCTCAGAGCTGCTCCCAGCATTTCCTCACTCATTCCGGTGTGTGTGTAGCCAAAGGAGAACTGTGGTTCAAGCTGAGCTTGCCCTTGGAGTTGTCCCATAGAGAGTGCCCAAGACCACCCTGGGACGCTTCGATGGCACGATGGCAGATTCTGCAGACCCATCTGCGTATGTGAGCTTTGCTCTGGAGCTACCCTTTCTCTCTCTCTCTCTCTCTCTCTCTCTCTCTCTCACACACACACACACACACACACACACCAGCAGCCTGTGGGGGATGACAGCCCCAGGCCCTTTGTCCCCTTTGCCTTGGGTATGCTGCCCCCTGAGGAGCCACATGATCTGTTGGCTGCAACCGGTGGAGGCACTGTGTCAACAGAGATGATTTGTTTTCCTTCTTCTTTGGGCCTCAGTGGGGTGTTTAGTGTTCCCAAGGAGACAGCTGGTCCGAGGAGGAGTGAGGAGAGGCTTTGCTTCTGCCCTGTCCCTTGCGGGGCACTGCTGTCCTGGCTCTGACTGAGGGTCAGAAGGCCCTGGGGTCATGACTCCTGGGTTCTCTGAACAGAGGCCACTAGAGCAAGGCTAGGGCCTGGGGATGCCGCAGAAGGACACGAGGGAGAGCGAATAGTGGCTTCTAACCTGCCCGCAGCTCAGGTTTGCTTCAAATGCTGGTAGCAGAAAGCAGGGTCCTGCAGCCATCTTATGAAGTATTTTCCAAGAGCGGTGAAGGAGATTTCAGCCCCAACACAAGTCGGGTCTTCACTGTCACTGGTATCTGCTGGTCCCAGGCCATTCCGAGGGTTATCACCTGCTCCCTGGGCAATGCAGTCTCAGCTCCCAGTGTTGGTGCTACAGACACTGGGATCCAGGCATGTGGCAAGCTGCGGTGTCAGGGGTTGTCAGTGGACACAGTCAGGCCTCCCGTTGCCTCTGATACTTGAAACAAATTTCTAAGAAAGAGCCAGGTCTGTCACCCCAAATGCACAGCCAAGGAGGACTGACCTGAATGTTCAAAGGAGCAGCAATTTAATAAACCAATGGTGTAGGCGATATTGAAATGAGATATCGATTGACTTGTATATTATTCTCTTGCTGCAAACAAAACTTAGTGACTTAAAATGACAACATCTATTATCTCAGTCAGTGTAGATCAGGACTCCAGGCACAGTGGAGTTGGGTCCTCCGTCTCAGAGTCTATCACAAGGCTGAAAGCAAGCTACTGGCTGAAGCTGTGGTCTCAGCAGGAGGCTTTGCAGGAAAAGGTAACTTCCGGCCCATGTGACTCTTGGTCACATTCGGTTTCCAGCTAGTGGCTGGGCGTTGCACAGTTCCTTGCCAAATAGCCCTCTCCAGGAGACAGACAAGAAGAACCAGAGAGAGAAAACCAGCAGGACACAAGGCACAGCCTTTTCTAACTTAATCATGGAAGTGACAATCCTTCACTTTTGCCATACTGTGTTGATTAGAAACAAGTGTAGGTCCAGCCCACCCTCAAGGGGAAGGGAACACACAAATACTTGAATACCATAAGACAGGGACTCGGGGCCATGTCAGAATCTTCCTCCCGTGGCTCATTTGGGTTGAGCAGGCTATTCAGCCTTATACACAGGTGGCCCTACTAGAGGTATCATTCATGACAGTTGTCATGATGGTTTGGACCAGGGTGAGATGCCTGGCCAAACAGAATGGGTGACAGCTCAGCCCCATCAGATCAAATTTCTTGGCATGTTTTATTGAAAGACTCGGAGAAACACAGAGATTCAAAAAGTGTTTCGTTGGACCAGGGGCACACACCGGCAATCCCAGCAACTCTGGAGGCTGAGGCAGGAAGGGTCACAAGTTTGAGGCCAGCCTGGGCAACTTGGCAAGACTTTCAGCAATTTAACAAAATCTTGTCTCAAATTTAAAAATATAATAATAAAATATAAAAATGAAAAGATCTGGAGATGTAGTTCAGGGGTAAATTGGCCTTAGGTTTAATCCCCAGTACCTCCCACCAATAGAATGTGCTGCAGCCACTGGACACACAAAGCATGAGGCATGGAGGCCCGGTCCCTGTCTTCATGAGGAACAGGCAGAAGTAGAGAACCACGTGGAGAAAAAGCAATGGGCAAGAACTAGGAGGGCCACGAGCTAGGAAGTCCAGCAGACACCATGAGAAAGCAGCATGTGATGCAGCATCAAGAGGAAGAGCCATGGTTGGCAATGCAGGAGAGGCAAGCTGAGGCAGTAACAGCTGAGGTGAGTCCAGGTGTAAGAAGTGGGTACCTGCTCAGTGGCTTAGCAACTAGCTTCACAGTCCCATCAAGGAGATGCCATCCTAGAGATCAAGGAGGATGCTGGCCCAGGTTGGTCACTTACCCATCCCTGAACTAAGAGACCATCTCTGAGTCACTGGCTAGGCTAGAAGGGGGGGGGGGGGGGCGGCTGGGATGAGGTGAAATTACTCATGTCTACTATTCATGGAGTTTAGGAGGAGGGAGAATCTATTTTGCAGGGTGCTGATGTCTCTCTGAGGGACATCACTGGACAGATCCTGGATAGTTGCTCTTCAGTTTCTACACAACTATGGGACATCGTTCTTTCAGGGGTCCTTTTGCTTGCAGTATCTGCAGGTGATCCTCCCACAAAGCTCTGGATTCAGAGCAAACAGAGCACTGTCTGGTCCCTGGGCTGATTGTTTAACTCAGAAAACCAGATGTTTACTTCCATTTAATTCTATATAGGGCTACAAGTTGGAAAATTTCTAAATTAGCAAGTTTCCATTCCAACATTTTCCTCTGTCTCAGATCCAGGGCTTTAGAAAAGAGAGAGGTTGAGTTCCCTTGACCGTGGTTGAGGGTTCACACCAGAACACCCTCAAAAGGCTCCTGGAGCCCTGGGGGTTCACCCTTCCTTTGTTGCAGATCGGAATCTTTGAGTCACCTGCAGCAGAGGTGTGCTGGAACTGGCTGGCACAGGTGCTCCTGAGTCCTTCTACCCAAAGCCGCATTCACTAATGGCATGCTGTTGTCTTGAACTTGGCCAGAGTGGGAGTGTTTATGCCACAGAAATCAGCAAACAGCACAACTGACCGCTTTTGTGGATCCCCACCTCCCTGAGAGCCGGTGGTTAAACCCTTACCAGCACACCGCTACCTATAAGGACAAGCCTCCTGGCATGGCCTTATTTCAGTAACTTTCCTATTTTGTCTCGTCCTTTCAGGGCCATTTAAAAATAAATTACAGCATCACGGATCATTTAGTCCCTCTCTTTGTCTCTCTTCACTGCTACTTTTAACATTTTCCCTCACCAGAGGGACTAACAATTGAGTGAACTGGCAGGTATAAATCTGATAGCCCAGGACAATCAGGGTGACAACATCCTGAGTTCTACAGCAAATTTCTGCCTTCCTTCCCGAAGTTTGCAAAAATACCTTAATTATAGCTCTCAGTCCAGCTCTAGACCATGGTTAAAATTCAACTCCTATGGGTACCCCTTCTGGTCTGCTGGTTTTCAGGGAATATTTGGCAAGGTGATTGTTCTTTTCCTGAGACGAATTCCCTGAGGTCAGGAGAAGGAGCAGCAGCCACAGAAGGACATAAGTGAGTTGTGGTGGTAAAACAGGGGAGTGATGTGCAGGGACAAGTTTCTGAATGTTTAAGCGGGGTGACAGCAACTTTGAAACAGACTCCCTCGGAATCCATGCTTTGTGTTGGGTCCCTGGCATATCAGTCGAAGAACCAGAGTCCTTTGCATGTCTATTGAATTTCAAATGTACTTTTCCTCATGATTTTTCTAGAGCTATGGTTACATGTGTTAATTCCTACCATGGACCCGTCACATTTTCCTCCTAAATTATCAGTTGTTCCAAGTGTCATGAGCTGAATTGTGTCCCCCTAAAATTTGTATGTTGAAGTCCTAACCCCCAGTACCTCAGAGTATGACTGTATTGGAGAGAAGTTCTTTAAAGAAGCAATGAAGCTAAAATGAGGTCATTAAGGTGAACCCTAATACAACATGATTTATGACCTTATAAGAAGAGATTAGGGCACCAGCAGACACAAAGCAAGTCCGTGTGAAGATGTGGAGAGAGGAGAGATGTCCATATGCAAGCCAAGGAGGGAGGCCTCAGAGAAACCAGCCCTGCTGATACCTTGATCGTGGACATCCAGGTTCCAGAAATGTAAGGAATACATTTCTGTTGTTGAAACCACCCAGTCTGGAGTTCTTTGACATAGAAATCCAAATTAATATCCCAAGTAAAACATTTTTGTTTGTTCCTTATCAAGTTAAATGCCAAATCGTATAAGAAGCAGGAATTCTGTCAGAAAGAGGCTGAGGCTTTGACATAACCAAATGTATGACAAAGAGACCCCAAAATTGTGGGTGCTCATGTAGGATATTTCAGATTGCCCAAACCAATGAGCGGTGATGGGGGATTAAGAAAGACAAACACACACACAGAGAAAGCTGGGACCAGGTGGGACCCTGACCTCTGATGGAGGAACAATAACCCAGAGCTAGCACAGCACAGTTTATTATATAGGTTTTATCATCAAAATGTTGTTGGTGGGAAAGTTTCTGCAAAGCAGACAGACTTGACGCTCATGGCACTTGCGAGACGTTGTGGTTATCTCATTATGTCCAGAATTCTCTATCCCAGGCAGCTGGTGCAGGAGCTGAAGGTCAAGACTGACACGGTTCCATGCCTTTGCACAGAGACTCCTCAGGCAGGGTGTCACCATTGCAACTGGGCAATCTTGACCAGCACCTTTGCACAGAAAGTTCCCCCCACAAGTGCAGTCATGTGGCAGTCCAAGACCATGATCCAAGTCACCACTCTCCACAGAACTTCTTTTATAAGTCGGTAAGACAGGGAATATCCTTGTAACTTTTTGAATGGGATCTAGAGCAAAATTTGATTCATCACTTTGCATGAATTACTTGTTGGACCTAGAAGTTGCAGTTGAGAATCCTTGGAACTGGCTTGGATTGGATTGAAGTCTGGCTCCAATTCTCCCTGGGGAGGACTCTTCACAATCCACAGACACAAGACAATCCAGATCAAAACAAATGCACAAGATCAGACTTTGTACAGTCAAACAAAAACAAAACAAAACAAGCAGGGAAATAATAAGTAGATTGATGGCAAAAAATACATTCACCAAGTGATACACCTCCAAAAAATGTTCTATTTATACTCCAGATTAAAAGTCTAATTTCCATGAACAAAGAAAAAATTTTATTACAAATCTTAGGATAACAAAATAAATCCAGAAAAGGCATTTTAATGACACACGCCAGGGAGATCCAGAGAGTAAGTGGCATTTAGGCACGAAGGGCGTTGTGAGAGATCTGTTGGTCAGGAGTCCCAGGGAATGTTGCCAACTGAGGGTCTTCAAAACGATTTCATCGGGACCTCCAGGTTTAGCAAAGGAAGATGTTGTGAGGCACAACTTAAGAGCAGACTGATCACCACTGAAAAGTCCAAATATTAGAGTCTTTATTAGCTGACCAGCTGACTGTTTTACACAGTGCCCAAAATGGCTATGGGGAGGACAACCTCAAGTGTAGGGTTGCAGGGGTTTTATACCATAAGTCAGTACATCAACCACAAGTGTCTGTTGCTATGATTCAAAACTACTACAAACTAATATCATGAGATCCAAAATCATAAGCAAAAGGAGAAGTGGGTCAAAACAACCTTAGTTGGGTACAACTTAAAGAATGGTTACTAACTTCTAGACCATGGTTGCTGACATGGTACATTGTCCAAGAAAAATAGGAACCAAAAAGAGAACAATTTTACATTATATAAGAATTGCCATTTTGTGTTGATAAACCTGCTATGCTAAACAACTGTGGGTGGGTACAGAGGCCAGGTGTTCCCACAGGAAAAGCATTTTCTACATGGAGTCTCATAAAATGGAGTGTGTTTGGTCATAGCCCATATAACCTGGCCCATAACATTTCCATGGAGTCAAATATGTCAACCCATCACAGAGAGACCAACAGTCAGAATATGAAAGGCTTTCTTAAGTTTATTTAAGCAAAGAAGAGCCACTCTGGCCAGGCAGATTTCTTGGAGCAAAACAAATTGCAGATCTTTTATTGAATTGCTGGGAAAGTGTTTTGGAGTATGTTGGTTTCAGAGGAAGGAGTGGGTGGATGTCAGTCTTAGAAGTATCTTGACAGAAGTGAGTCCTCCAGGGATGGGGTGGCGTGCACTGCATGAGGCTGATGCTGATTGGCTGGCTTTCAGAGTCGTGTTCATTGAAGCAAGTTGTCATTCATCAATTCGCCAAGTTTAAAATTAGCCCTTGGTTTATTTGATACCAAGATTATAGAACTGTCATTGATGGATTAGATGGGTTTAAAATCAGTTCTGGTGGAAACTTGTCACCATGACAATAGAGCAATCAGCTTCCCTAGGAGTATGGGAAGACTGCACAACAATTTTTATGTTTTGCCTATTTTTTAAATTGCCTGTCTCTCTACTGGAGAGAAGAGACATACATACCCCATGAGGGCAGGGATTTTTATATCTTTTGATCCCTGCTGAATTTTCTAGCACCTAGCACACAGTAGGTGCTCAATAAAATTTTGGTAAATGAATGAAATGGGCCTGACCTCTAGACCTTAACTTATAGAAACCACAGGGAAGATGTGACTTTCTCTTTGCATTATTTTTAAAAAGTTCCTTACTCTGGGGTCTGGGCTGGATCTAATGATGATAAATGCTTTTGAGTTGAAGGTAATTAATGAATTGTGACTCTCCAAATCATGATCCAACTCCACTGATGCTGTATGTGTAAACAAATTTGGGGCACTGGTGGCAAATGGATCATTAATGACCGCATTCCCCTGCTGGCCTCGGTGGTCCGGAGAGACTTTCTGCCTTTTTCTCTCCTTTTCCTGGAGAGTAAATTCCAGGACATGGTTAGTACTGGTGCCACTTTGAGATAGGTCGTTTGACTGTTGCAAACCTCTCCTGTGAAATGGGAATAACAGCAGAACTTACCTCGGATGATTATTTTTATCACCACCACTGCTGCATATTGTCATCCACACTACAGGTCTCTGGCACCCCCCGCCCCCACCACAGTCCCACACTGAGCTCCTGGCTTCACCACAGATGTTCAGAGTGGCCATAGACTTTTCTAAAGAGCTGACTTTGCCACGGGAGTTAGAAGAAGACAGAAACTGAGATATAAGTTGCTGCTGTATCAGTCCAAACAACGGTATCTCATCAGCACATTTAGTGGGAGGAACCAGGTGAATCCAAGAAAGGTATGTAACAGGCGCCCTTGTTCGATGAATTCAATCCCTAACTCCTTCTTCCTCACCCAACTTCACTTTGGAGGCTCGAGATACCAAATACTTGCTTTTCTATCCTCACTTGCAGCACGACGGTGACATGACTGTTTTCGGCCAATGAAACCCAAGTGGAAATTTGAAGAAGGGCCGGGAAAACCTGCTGCTCTAATGACAGGGCCGTCACTGGCCCATCTCCTTCATCTTCCTGGCTTGACTTTGGACAGGATGTCGGGAGCTGGGGCAGACATCTAGTGATTGTGGGGCATTGGGAACTGTCAAGAGTCTGACACAGGTGACTGAACCAAGGCCAGCAGCACCCATGGAGCTTAGTGACTCAGAAGAACAAAGCAACAACAAGAACGAATGATAGCTGGGTGCGCACGCCTGTAATCCGAGACTCGGGAGGCTGAGGCAGGAGGATCGCCAGTCCAAAGCCAGTCTCAGCAATCTAACAAGGCCATAAGCAACTTAACAAGGCCCTGTCTTTAAATAAAATATTTTAAAAGGGCTGGGGATGGGTTAAGTGCCCCTCAGCTCAATCCCTGGTAACAAAACAAAAACAAAAACAAACAAAAACCCCAACAGACTTTAGGCCAGGTTTTCAGTAGCTTGTAGCCCCAAGCTTTCCTAACTGACGCAGTGTCACCTCCCCATGAATGAAGCTGGTTGCGGATGGACTCTCTCTGCACATCCTCCAAAGATACAATGTGTGTCACTCTCCAGAGGACAGCCATGGGCACCTGGACCTGCAGAGACCTACCAAGGGGCCGAGAAGTTTGGCTATCATTGCTTTTGCATGATGAGAATCTTCAGGGACCTTGATTCGTATCTAGCAGGAAAAGGAAATGAGAGTCATCCAGGAATAATGGCCTCCCTAAAGAGAATAGTATCCAAATCCCCCAAATCAGTGAATACGTTTCCTTACGTGATAGGAGGATGTTGCAGATATGATTAAGGTAAGGATCCTGAGAGAGATTATCCTGCATTACCTGGGCCAGAGTAATCCCCCATCAGGGGATTAACATGCTGATTAGGCTAAGGCTCTCATAACCCAGCCATTTCTCCTTCAAACCTTCTTGCACTGTCTCACAGTTGAGCTTTTGGGGGACACCTCACATCCAAACCCTAACACTGGAGAGGGATTGCAGTTGAGTCCACACTTGGATTCTTCTCATGAAGGTCCGTTCTGTACTTCTAACCTCCAGAGCTGTAGGATAATAAGTCGGGGTTGTTTTAAGCCACTATATTTAGGTGAATTTGTCACAACAGCAACAGGAAACTAACATAAGGGCCTTCTACTTTTGAATTGTCCTTTATCCTCATCTGAAATCAAGCTTGCTGCTTCTATCTGATTCCAAAAAAAAAAAAAAAAAAAAAAAAAAAAAAAAAAAAAAAAAAATCAAAGCCCACTATGTTATATTAATTAGATCTAGTCTAGGCAAAATACAATTTTCCGATAGTGTCCTGTGAAGCCTGACCCGTGGGCATTTTGGGCCCTGTGGTCTGTGCCAGCCTGTGTATGCGCAGATCCATCCACCACGCTTCCCCTGCCTGCTCCACACCACAGACATCTGCACTTCCAGGAATCTCTTTCCAGCTGGCTTCCCGCTGACCAATGGTCAGCACCGAGGGAAGGTGGGGAGAGGGGGAGCCAGAAACTTCCCCGTCTTTCTCTCCACCCTGGTCACAGCTCCAGCTGTGGTTGCACCTCTTCTTTGGCTCCGTTTCTGCTGGACAGTGCTTCTCTCTGTGGGCTCTGCTACCACTGGCTTCAGACACCACGGTTTGGGGCCTCCTTTAAAGGTCCCTCTATTTGTTTTTAGTTGTTATTTAAAAAGCGGAAGCAGGCGTGGCATCAGTGGCTTGCAGTACCCCCTTTCTCCTCTCTCCTACAGAGCAACAGAAGCTGGAATCTTAGCTGGCCCTTCACATGGCTACCCAGAAAAAGCCACCTCCCCTGCCTCCTTCCAGCCCTGCCTGGCCCTGCCTGGCCCTGCCACATAGTCCTGGCCAATGGGATGTGAGCAGAAGTGAGGTGGATCCTGTCCTCCTTTCCTCCTCTCCCTCTTTCCTGCTGGCCACGTGGGAATGGTAGTGGACCCTCTATGTCTATGTGGACAAGAGCAAGACCCAAGGAAGCAGAGACAAAGGATGGAAGGAGTCCAGTCCCTGATGTCTTCACAACAGCTCCTGATGCCTTGCACATGACCTGTTTTATGACAGAGAAATAGACATTGATCTTGTCTGGGCACATGTCATTTTGGTCTCAGTCAAGCAGTCAAACCTCTCTCCTAATGACTGTGGATGAATCTAAAGATGATGAGACTGGCCTGCACTTGGGTCCCTGTGCCTGTGCTTTTGTGGCACTGACCATCTGTTGCTAAAATTGGTGGGTGATATTGTTTTCTGGCCCTTCCCTCCCTCTGATGGTGACCTGGTGAGACTAGAAGCTTTCCTCTCCGGTGATGAGGTCCTGTCTCCTAGCACGGTCAGCACATTGTGGGCCTCTTCTGTGTTTGCAGACTGAACGATGAATCTGAGACCCAAGGTATATTTGCTGTTTGTCTCCAGCAGGAAACATCCTGGCTTGGGTGCCATGGGACAGTTTCTGGAATAATCCCCTCTGCTGCAGCAGCCCCAGCCTGAGAACAACAGTATCTCTAGTTTCAGTGCCTGGAAGCTGGGGTTAGGTTTGAAGTGACAGCCTCTTTCTTCCTTTCCTCAATCCCGGCCCCAAATGTTACCAATATAAAGGTCTGAACAAAGTGGGGTTGAAAATCCAACTTTGGCACGTGCCTGGAATCCCAGCAGCTCTGCAGGCTGAGGCGGGAAGATCATGAGTTCAAAGCCAGCCTTGGCACTTAGTGAGATCTTGTCTCAAAATAAAATACAAAAGGGTCAGGGATGTGGTGATGTGGCTCAGTGGTTAAGCACCCTTGGGTTCAATCCCCAGTAACCCTCTCCCCCCCCCCAAAAAAAAATCAGAGTATTTGAGAGCATGCAGCCCAGACCTGAGTTCAAAATGAGGCTTTCTCTCTCCCTCTCCCTGCCATCTCTCTGGGAAAACAGCAATGCTGACCCTTTCTGTCTAGTCCCAGGTGGAGGAACTGGTGCAGGAGCCTGCCACCTGGCTCAGGCTTCCAGGAGCCGCCGGCCGACAGCACAGGGCATGCTCACTGCACCTGCCTCACATGGTCAAGAACGGCTACCTCCCTAAGTGCACCTCTCAGGTAAGGCAGTGTGGAAGAACCAGTGAGGAGGTTAGAGAGGGCCCATTCCCCTTTCAGTGGGCCAGTATGGGGTGTGGGGATGGGGATGGGAGGAGTGGGGATCCTCTGGGGAAGGTGGTAGATAATCAGAGAGAGGGACCAGCTCAGTCTCAGAAAGACTGAGGCCTCAGAGACTATGGGAAGGTGAAGGTGAACTTGGACCCAGACCATCGTGTTCAGAGTGGACCTACCCCACCACTCACGAGCTGTGTGACTTTGTGTGCAAAACCTCTCTGCGTCACAGGATTCCCATCTGGTAATTGGGTGTGACCAGAGGGCCTATCTTGTGAGGTTGCTGGGTGGATGAAAAGAGAGGAGGCCTCCTGAGCACTTAGCTCAGCACTTGACACATGGTAAGCACTCAGTCAGGGTTTACCTCCTTCCGTCATGAGATGATGGAGGAGGTGAGAGTCCCTCGCCTGAGTCGCGAGCTGAATCAGGTGTACCCAGAAGGCGTCAGGGGGGCAAAGGCCGTGAGATGTGATCCAAGAAAGTCTGAACCCTCTGCAGGCCCTGCGTCTCGAGCCCTTGGAGTGTGTGATGGGCTTATCCACGGCACAGTGGCGGGAACCTGACCAGCATGGGTTCTCCAGCCACCTGCCAACTGCCAGTCCCCACCAGCCCTGCTCAGGCAGCTCACCTTGTCAGGAGCGGCAGCCGCTTCCTCACTCTAATTGCAGTGTGGTTTGTGTTCATCAAGGAAGCAGCAGGAGTTCCAAATTAAATTCCAACACACAATTTATTCAAGATATAAGGCCGATTGAGAGACTCTACAGCACCCGCCGCCACCCCGGGCAGAGACAGAGTTCTGCTGAGGTGCTGCACCCCCGTGCCTCCTGGGACCCAGGCTCTCTGGGTGACGGTTCTCCTGGGCAGCTGGTCGGCTGCTCTCCCATTTTACAGATTGGGTTACTGAGGCATTGAGGAGGGCCTCAGGCACGAGAGCAGGTACTTGCCTACCTTTGGGAATTATATGCAACAGGGTGTCTTTCTGGCACACCCGAGATGACAAACCAGCTAATCCTGGGTGGTAGTAAAGGCCACGGGAATCCATTTCATTCTGTCAGCATTCATTTGCTTGGGAGACGTTTCTTCCTTTTTTTAAAATTTTTGGTACCACAGATTGGATCCAGGGGTGCTCTACCACTGAGCTACATCTCCAGTCCTTTTGATTTTTCATTTTGAAACAGGATCTTACTAAGTTGCCCAGGCTGACCTCAAACTTGTGATCTTCCTGCTGTAGCTTCCCGGGTTGCTGGGATTATGGCGTGTGCCACTCTGCCCTGGTCAGGGAGGCTTCTGAGCAGGACTCAGCCACCAACCCACTGTCTCGGGCGCCCTACCTGTCAGGGGCTCTCAGACAGCTTTGTGCCATCTGTTTCCCCTGATACTGTCTTATGACACCAGACAGAAGATGGCAAAGCCTATTAAGAAAGTCACAGATAGGCTGCCTTACGCCGCGGTGCATGCCCATCATCCCTGTGGCTCTGGAGGCTGAGGAAGTAGGATGTAAGTTTGAGGCCAGCCTGCGCCATTGAGCAAGACCCTCAGAAACTCAGTGCAAGTCTGTCTCAAAATAAAAAAAAGAAAAAATGGAAAGGGTGGGGATGTAGCTCAGTGGTAGAGTTCTCCTGGGTTCACTCCCCAATTGAACTAGGGGGACTGCAGAACAGGAAATGCTCACCCCTGTAAGCGGCCGTCCTCTGATTCCCTCCCTCTTTAGTCCAGCCCTGACAGGCAGTGAATGGGGTCCCCACTGAGAGCCCCTCTCCAGGCGTCCATTAAAGATCAGTGGTTGATTACTGTCAGACACTAACCCATCCCAAAGTCAGCTTTGGACTCAGCTGAATACAGTAAAATGCCCAGCACTGCCTGGGGCCCAGGGCTCCCCGAAGTGGGGAGTGTGGCACAGGGACCCCAAAGTGACAGGTGTCAAACTCAGGACCCAGAGAGAAGCTGCATTTCTCCCAGACCCCTGGATTTGGCTCCAAATCCTGTACAGATCTGCCATTTAACAGAGGCGAGCATTGCGGCTTTGGGGGAACTGATTGATTTTTGTGAGATTTGAAGCAGCAAATCCCACCTAGGAAATAAACATCCAGTTCTGATCAAGAGCTGGGAGGCAGGAAGCGGGCACGTCCACCCAGGCCTGATGCCATTTCAGGGTGGAAGGGGTGACTGCCCTAGACGGGTTTCTCCAGAGACCTCAGCCAGAAAGGAAGGGGAGGGGACGTCACTCACATAACGGTGAACTAAGGGGAGCCTGGCCTTTGAGCTCAAAGCTGTGAGAACTTCCCAGCTCCAGGTCCTAGAATAAGCCCCTTCCATCTCTGCCCCTCAGTTTTCCGATCTGCACGGAGGTGGAATAACAGTACCACTCTTCTAGGGTTCATTCTAAGCAGAGTTTGATACTTCTTAGAAAGGACCAGATAGCAAACATTCTAGGTTTTGTTGGGCCATATGGTTTCTATTTTGTGTTAGAACTTTCCACAAAATTAGCCATAAAAACAGTAAATGAACGAACACAACTATGTCCTAAGATACCTTTATTTTAAGAAAAAGTGGTGAGACAGCTTTAGCTTGGGGGTCACCACTGGCCAAACCCTGGTTCAGAGGATTGCATTTTAATACAGGCTCAGCACAAGATAACTGACCATAAGCATTGTTAATACTGTGACATTAGCATCGCTGTTCTGCCTGTGACCATTTGGATTCTTAGGTGAAGCCCAGTATATAACTGCTTCCCCTCCTCCTGCCATCTACTTTCTAATGGGAGAGTGAATGGACTCCCTTAAACTCCTGGAGGGCAAGTACATTTAAGATTTTGCCCTGAAGTGGTCTACTTGATGCAAATTCCCAAATCCCTCAGCATGCCAAGGCAAGGGCAGCTTGGATCCTTAGTGAAGGAACAATGACATGTCTTTCAATTAATATTTCTATTGTCCTTCACAAGGGACTCCCCTTTGCAATTTTCTGTGGCTTTCTCACTGCTGCTTGAAATAACAGAGACTAGTAGCACTCTCTTACAGATGAGATGCTGAGCTTGGCAGGACAGACAGACTTGTGTGAAGTCACACTGCGATTCAGGAGTAGAGCTGGGACTTGATCTCAGATCTTTGGACTCTTGGTCCTGGCTTGGTCCCCCATATCCTGCCAGTGCTGAATATCAGATTAGTCAGGATCTTCACTGCAAATGATAAAACCTATTTTGCTGGTATGAACAGGGAAGGAATTCATTAAATGGCCTGGAGAAATTCTGGAAGGATCAGAGGAGCAGGCTGGAGACCGTGTAGGAAAGTGGTACCCCAACAGTGATGCTTCTGCAGACTTGTCCTTCTCCGCCTCTAAACCCAGCAACTGCCACTGTCATGCTGGGTGTGGTGGGACACGCCTGTAATCCCAGCGGCTGGGGAGGCTGAGGAAGGAGGATCACATGTTCAAAGCCAGCCTTAGCAAAAGCCAGGCACTAAGCAGCTCAGTGAGACCCTGTTTCTAAATAAAATACAAAATAGTGGCTCAGTTGTGGAGTGCCCCTGAGTTCAATCCCTGTTTCCCTCCCCACAAAAATAGATGTTAGGCCACCTCTACTTCTGGATGTATACTCCCAAAATAAAAGCAGGAAGTTGAGCAGGTATTTGAAAGACCCATGCTCATAGCAACATTCTTCACAGTAAATAAAACTGGGAAGAACCCAATGTCCAGTGACCAATGAATGACCAGACAAAAAGGTGGTGCATCTATACAATGGAACAAGCTATAACATGGGTGAACCCTGAAGACCTTCTAAGTGAAAGAACCACATGCAGAAGGAAGAATGTATGATTGTGCTACATATGGCACCTAAAACAGTCAAATCCATAGAAACTGTGGATCAGTGATTTCCAGGGGCCGGAGAAGGAGGTAATGAGAAGTTAGTGTTTAAGGTGAAGAGTTTTAGTTTGGGAAGATGAACGTGTCCTGGAGATGGACCGTGGTGATGGTCACACAACGTGAGTGTGCTTGAGGCCCCAGAACTGTGTCTTACAAATGCTTAGATGTTTTGTTATGTATATTTTACATATATGACTGCACGACCCATGTGATCCTACAACATGTACAATTGGAAAAATGTGAAATTACACTCCATTGATGTATGATTTATCGAAGTGTACAAATGCTTTCTACTGTCATGTACAACTAATTAGAACAATTAAAAAAATAATGGTGCAAGGTGTGAAAATACTTTTATTTTAAAGATGGAGAAATGGAGGCACAGAAAGGACAAGACAAATCAGTGGCAAAGCTGGCACCTGGGACTGGCTCCTTCCAGTGAGTAACTGTGAGTGGCGGAAGTTTGGGTGTCGATTCCCCAGGCCTGCTGCCTCCAGGTTCTGGAAAGTAGACTGGGGACCAGGAAAGTCATGAAGGGAGTGAAGTGGGTTGGATATGAGGCGAGGAGAAGTCAGGACCGAGATGAACTGAAGAACAAATGCTGTATTTGACAGCTCAGCTGATATTCAGCTCTTGGCACATTTGGCTGTGGAAAGATCCAGCATCATCAGTTCTTCTAGTTCTTTAAAAGGAGTCAGAAATCAGCTGGCCGTGGTGGCACACATCTGTGACCTCAGCTACTTGGGAGGCTGAAGCAGGAGGATCCCAAGTTCAGGACCAGCCTCAGCCACTTAACAAGACTGTGTCTGAAAAATAAAATAAAGCCAAGGGCTGGGATGTAGCTCAGTGGCAGAGCACTTACCTAGCATGTGTGAGGCTGAGTTCAATCCTCTGTTCTGAAAAAAAAAAAAAAAATTACTGGGAGCCAGAAATCCAGGTATTTATATGAACTCTCCTGAATTTCAATAGTTGGCAACAGATTAAAAAAGGACGGAGAGACTATAAGCCAATTAAAATATATCTGTGGGTTTGGATACCACCATTGGGCTGGAAGTTTGAGTACAGAGGCAAGGCCAGAGGGAAAATCAAGATATCAATTTCAATAAAAGATGTTTAAGTGCCTGATAATTTTCAAAATATAGGTCTCCCCAGTAAAGGCTGATAAGAAGAACATGGCTATTAATTAAAACCACAATGAAGGTCTCCCAGTATATGCTGCTTTTCAAATCTCAACCTTCAGATGGTCCAGGGAGGGGGAAATCAGGATCATAGATTAAACTCTGAGGCCCCTCAGCCAACCTGATAGCTCCAAGGAGCATAAACGGTCCTGTCTTAACCACTCATCAAGCACATAAGGGGGGCATGGGGAGTGGAGAGGAGAGGGCAGGAGAGGGAGAGTGTGCAGGAGAGACAGCAGAATTGAATTGCCTTTTCAAGGCTGACTGAGTCTTCTCCTGGAAACTCTGAAACTCCCGCTCCCTGTCTGAGCAATCTGTTCTGAGGTCCATATGGCCCAATTGATATTTTTACTTGATTGGCTCTTTCCTAGTCAGTTTGTTCCCATGGGTTGTCAGTAAGTAGGAAGGAATAATCACGGGGGCCCGCAATCTTCTATTGTTCAACATTATTTTCTCTTCCAACTCATCTGACATGATGGTCCACCCTCTGGTCAACCTAGTGGTCATTTCTGTCAGGGGAGGAGTCAGTCACTTACTCCCACCTCCATAAAGTTGCTTACTCAACCTGTACAACTGTCCCTTTGTGAATCTCCCTGGGATTTAGTGGACAGTAGAAGGTTCTGGTCAGGGTTGTGTTAGTCTGCTTTCTGTCACTGTGCCAAAACACCTGAGAAAATTAACCTTAAGGAGAAAAGATGTATTTTGGTTCACAGTTTCGAAAGTTTCAGTCCCTAGACACTTGGTCCTATTGTTTCTGGAGCTTTGGTGAGGCAGAGCACTTACCTAGCACTTACCTGGCAGGGAGCTTATGGAGGACCAGAGCTGCTCAGGAAGAGAGGGAGGGAGAGCCACCACCAGCGACAAGATATACCCTTCAAGGACACATCTCCAGTGACCAGCTTCCTCCAACTGGGATCTACTTCCTACAATTTCCACAGCCTCCCGATAGCGCCACCAGCTGGGGACCAAGTATTTAACACACGGCCTTAGGGGAATGTTCCACATCCAAACTATAACAAGAATCTAAACCCATCATTAATAAAAGTACCTCCAAATCTGTGCCTTCCTATTCCCTAGTATAGATTAGGCCTGCACAAATTGATGAAATAATTTACCAGAGATTATACTGTGTTATCTTATAATGGAATCTGCCCAATTTTGAAAATTATGAACTCCAGTTATTGGTTATGCTTAGAAAAATTTAAGGTAAAAAATGAAGTGCACTTTTCTCATTAAATACATAGAAATTAAAGTCCAACACTCCCTGACTCCAATTTGCTACATTATAATCCTTGTCCCTAGAGGGAGGAGTATCTGTTCAGGAAACCCCTGCATGACCCAAGGTCAAGGTACCCCAGGTGGACTGAGATGACTGTCCTCTCCATTCTTGGACCATGCTTCCTGCAGTCCCTTCTCCCTATGGTTCCCAGGGCGAGAGTACAGATGAAAGGAGCCCAGGTGAGGTTTGAGAGGCAGAAGAGCCACCGAAGTCATTGTCCTCAAGGTATGGGAGGGGGTCAGACACACGGCTGCACAGTGCTCCCTACAAGCTAACTTGTTTGGGGACCATTTTGGAACTTAACAGAGTGACTTCTTGGCCTTCCTTGCCAAACTCCGCAGGTGACCTTGGGGACTATGTCTCAGTCCTCTGGCTGTAGCTTTCCAGGTCATTCTGTACCAGCTCTTCCCACATCAGTGTAAGCCCTAATTTCCATATTAAATCCCTTATTCCTGTAACGCTTGTTGTAGTGGCTCTGACTGATCCCAGTGGATACAGCAGGCAAGTACAAACATCATTTTCATGAAAGAACCACTTATTAGAGCTAAGCCAAGCCAGCAAGTGGGGTCAAGATATTCATATCAAGTCATTTCCTGGCAAATGATTCTACCTAGAGGGATGAGTTGTGTAAGCAGTTTATTTTTCATTTACAAGGATACCAATACCACCTTCTCTAATTTCTTTAGCTCTCTTCTGTGTTTGTGCAAGATGTTAGTTCCTTATCTCCAAATTGGGAATGCTACCATCTCCAAACAGTGTCTGTGGTCCTATACCTAGTAAATTGCCAGGCATGTCCATGTGCTTTTGGTTGATTCATGGGCTACTATACCAGGGACACAGTTCCAAGATGATGGCCTGGTTCAAGTTCCCTAGGGAAAAAGTCACACCTTACGCAGGGACCCCAGATGGGCATGTGTTTGGGTACCACTTCAATTTCTAGGTCCTATTTTGCCCATTCTGATGTACTATTTCTAATTTCAAGGTATTTCTGAAATTGGCTCACCTCCTGATCATGTTAACATTGGTCCAGATAAGATTTACGTAGACATGTTAATGAGCACATTTCCCAATGCACCTTCCAGGTTCCCAAGTACCACTTTGATCAGGAATTTTTCAAAATCATTGGAGTGGTAGCTATGTCTTGGTTTGGTATTTATCTCTTCACAAGACTCAGTGTGGCCGCAGCTGACATCCTAAAGACATTAATATCAAAATTCCAAATAGATGTGGTTCCCGATGGGGAAGAATATTCTAGATATCCAGAGAAGCACTGTTCTTTTAGTAGAGGAAATGACAAGAACAAAAGTCCTGGCCAGGAATGTATCTGGTGTTTTAAGACTGCTGGAGCAGAGTAAAAAAAGAGGGAGAGGAATAGATAAGGCTAGATATTTCATGGGAAGCTAGATGGCATAAGGTCCTGTAGACCACCATTTTGACTTTTATCTTGAGTGAGTTGAATGTTATTCAAAGATTTCGAGGACAGGCTGAAGGGAGGCAATCTAGGGAAGAGGCTAAGAGGTGTGGGGTTGAGAAACTTTCCGAAGGACTCACATTTGCATGTGACTCAGAAATTTTTACCAGATCCTGGACTTTGATTAGATGGGAGGGTTGGGAGTCTTCTTTCAGGAGGATAGTAAGGGCATTGTGTGTGTAAAAACAAGAAAGTAAACATATATTTGTTGACCAACACCAAAATCTTCTGGTTTTTCCTGGATACACGTTAATCCACTTTCTCGGCCTCTGTTGAAGGTAAGCGTGCCTATGGGACTGACCTCCTGTGAGCAGTGGAATGTAATGGTGGTGTGCGTGCTGCTTCCAGGTCTGCCCATGAACACTGCCTTGGTGTGCCTTTCCCTCTCCAGGCTCACTGGACGACTCAACAGGTGAACTTGGAAGTCATGTAAAGTCAAATACAGCTTGGTATTGGAACTATGAAGTGAATCATCCTTGCTCAAACTATAAACACAGCTCATCTGAGGCATGGATCATATTTAAACACACACAATTCCCCCAATATCACATTCCCATCCCTCATGGTTAGGCCTTCAACTTCAACGGGAATTCAGCCCCCTCAGCCCCTGTGACACCTGCTGGCCCAAATTTCCAAGGGGTGATTCTCCAGATACTGGTGCATTCTACCTCTTAGGTGTAGTAAAAGGGTTAACTATGGAAAACCTAGTTAACAGTATATTAATGAATGTCTAGGTCTTGGGTAGCTTGACCAAGGTGATAAATAAGAACATACCTCTGATCTATCACCTTAAAAATACCATGTAGAGAGAACTCTTGGCGGGATAATTGCCCCATTTCAGCACTTTTCAGTGGTTTGGGGAAAGTCTTGGAGCCCACAAGTTATTTCAGGTATTTTTAAGAAATAACTCCTTCCATGTGGCTTTATTCATGTCTGTTGGACTAAACCCATGTGACCATCTCTTGAAAGAACATGTGACCCAAGTCTAATATGTATGCAACTTGAAGCTGACCTTGCCTCCTAGGTTTAAAAAAAGGCTATTAAATCTCCTAAAATATTCAGTGCAACATTGAATCTGCTTCTTTCAAAACATTTAATGCCTATCAATGTTACCTGAAGCTATTTTCTTGTATATATTAAAAATTGTGCCAACCAGTTGTGAGTCCCCTTCCTTGGTGAGGTTCTATAGTAGATATTTTGATCCTTTACTACTAGACCTTCCATGTAATTGCCCATCTTTCTACTCCACATAATTCAGGTGGGGCTGTCAATCAAGGGGCTGAGTCCAGCCCACTTAGTGGTCACATGACCAAGGATGGTCAAGCATGAGTCAGTTAGAAGGAGTTTTTGTAGATTCTGGAAGAGAGTGTCTCTTCTGAAATCATGAATCTGGATTCTCTGACTCTCTCTTTTCCATGAAGTCAACTGCCACACAAATCAGGGCTGAGAAACTGATGAGGGAGAAACTGATTCCTAATATAGCTGCTAGCAATTGGATCCAGCCCTGCTTGAAACCAGCAGTTCCATACTCTTGGATTGGTTGTATTATTCACTTTGTGAAATTTAATGTGATTAATCTCATATAGGTTGGCTATTACTTATAAGTGGAAATTCTAATTAATGTCCCATGAGCTATAAGATGGCAAGTGAGTCAGTCTATTTTTCTCACTGACCGTCCTCTTGAGGGTCTCATTCCTGTATATCTTTTCTTTATGTATACATATTATTCTTCCATAGAATCACATGAATGGCTCTCTTATTTGGTTTACCTTTTGATGCACTGCCTTGCTTGTGTGATGCAAGCTAAATGAAGATGAACAATACTTTCCAGGTCATGCATTCCCATGGACTTTCTCTAAGAGACTTTTGTCTGAGTTCATGACCTTGAAGAACTCATTGGGAGTAGTTTCTCCACTAGGATCTTTGGGTTCAACTCAACCATTTAGGACCACATTAAGAAAGACTCTATTCATTTTAATCCTGTATTTTCTTATTCATGGGAAAAGAGGTAATAGGAGCATTTCCTATTCATTTCAAAGGGCCTTTGTCTGTTCCATTAAAAGCACTGTTTCTGTTCTACAGTGCCCTTAGCTTTAGATTCATGAACCCAATATGGGCATGATCCTTTAGATCAAGGATTGACAAACTAAAGCCCACAGGTCAAATCCAGTCAGTTGCCTAGTTTTGTAAGTAGTTTTACTGGAAGACAGCCATGACTATTCATTAATATATCACCTATGGGTTCATTTTTAGTTGCTACAGAGACCATAGGGCCATATAGCCAAACATATTTTCTGCCAAGTCCTATTCTAGATTACAGCTTTATGATTGTTTCCACATCCTGAGATCCAGCAAAAAAAGATATCCATAAGGCATCCTAAGGAATCAAGAAATGAGCACCTTAACAATCCTTTGGGGCATGCTGCATGGAAAGATCACTCTAGACCACTTGGGGCAGAGTATGACACAACACATACTAGGGACACCCCTGAAGGATAGCTCCATTTTCTTGAGAGAACTGAGGAGTAATACATGATCTAAATCTTGGTTCTGTAGGTCTTGCCTTTGGATTCCATGTGGATTTCAACTTTGGCCAAGGCTGGTTACTTTTCCTGCTCATGGATTTACTGAGTAACCTGACTGCCCATGCAAATATCCCTGCTGTATAATTCAACATTGGCTTCAAGAATAGACTTAAAAACACAAAAAGATGTCCCACTGGGTCAATCTGAGTCATTTTTGGTTTGAAACTCATTACAGCACTCTGGTATAAGAGCTGTATTGTGCCTCTGTATATGTAGTCAGTATCTGCAGTCGTTATTACAGCCATGTCCCTCTCCCCTTGAACAATGCTGGAGGCCAGGGAGCTAGCACCCTTCTTCCAAACTGACTTCCCAGGGCCCAGGATACTAACTAGTGCCCACAGCTTCACCTCTGACCCCCAATCATACTGGCTGTGAAATCCTAAGCATTCGTCACATTTTGAGGTCCCATCAATATATTCTTTCTTTCCCCCATTTTATTATGGCATAAATTAATTGCAGAAGCAAAACAAAAAGTGACTGTCCACTCTTTAGATCACTATAATGCAGAAAAGTGGGTCAAGAACCATTCAACCAATAGAAAGAATGAAACTGTAAGTTTATTTGAAAGTATAAAAATTTTTTAAAAAACCAAAACCAAGCCTAATTAAAAGACAAAAAGCAACCAAACACAACCTTTCCAGTTTACATTAACTCTGAACATCACACATTATTTATTAACCACTTAGTTACATTAAAAAAAAAAAAAAAAAACATCAATTTTAAGGTAGAGGAAGTACAGTCAGGCAATAAGCTAGCAATCACAGTGAAACTATCTTAATGCTAAAATAAACACTGATCTCATCTGAGAAAAGAAAGGAGGGATCGTTTTCTGGTTGGTGTAGATTTAGGCAATGTGTATGTAAAAACATAATCCTGGTTGGAATGAGTTAAAAAATATTGCTGGCCACTTATTTGACATCTTGACTGGGGTGGTGGGGGATTCAAAATCCTGCAGCTTTGGTGTCTTATTTATATATATATATATATATTTTTTTTTAAATAAAAAATCCATTAAAACTCAAATCTGTAATAAAATGTCCCTGTGTTTGTTTTTAAAAACAGCATTAATAGGCTCCCCTTATCTCCTAAAACCATTTGTTTTTTCTAAGATGCCTGGAAGCAGAAAAGCGGGTGAGATTAACTCAGCGCACAATTAATTAAAATTAGAATCCTTTCCTCTAAACATCTTCCAGAGCACCAGAAAGAAGCAGGGGCCCATCAAAGGGACAAAATAAAGCCACTCTGACTCACAGGAGATGGCATGTGCAGCCAGACACTGTCTGCCATCCAAGTTATTTTTATGGGATTATTCAGGAAATAACTCAAGTGCTATTTTAAAAATGAAAGACACAAGCAAGCAGGTTCCTTTACTTAAAAAAAAAAAAAAAAAAAACCAACAAAACAAAACAAACAAAACCCAGTGGCTAGCTTTCCTGTAATGTACTTTGGATTTGGTTAAAAAAAAAAGCAAAGTCTACAGAAAGAGTCCTGAAAGCCACTTCTTCACCTGCTTCCCGCAGGCTCTGTTTTAATTAGCGTCAAATAGGTTACTGACAATTTCTTCTGCTGTGGAAAGAAGGCTTGAATGGGTGACAGCTGCCCAGAGTGGCTCCACCTGGTTCCAGTTTTGTCCCTCCTTGGGGCGGTTTCTGGCCAAACAATGCTTAAGTTTTTACCCATGTCTCCCTCACAGGGTGGGCCCTGTGGCTGGTTAGACAAGAGAGAAAAAGGAAAACAAGCATAAATATAGACTAGACCTGAAGGACGCATCTCTCTCTGCATCCATCAAGAACTCCATAAATAATAACCTTCAAGTGTGGCAACGCGCAGATGCTTGGGCACACGGGTCAGCCAGGGGTGACTTATCATTTTGCATTTTTCTTTGGACCTTACTAAAGAAAAAAACAAAACAAAACAAAGAGACGGCTTTTCTATACACATATAAATAGTCCCTTAACTAGAAGGGAAAAAAACAAACACACTGTTTCAAATGCATTTCTAAGAGATTTTTAAAAATCCAAATGGAAAATCTTGACTCCAAACTGTCTACTGCCCATGTGTCTCAGAGGAGAAATTCTACTGGGATGTGAGGAGGGACCCGACCCAAACCCTAACCCTAACTTGGGGTGCTGGTCCTGGACGTTGGGAGGGAGGGCGTGCGCTGCACAGGTTGCTGGGAGCTCTCAGGGGAGGTACTGAGTATGGCTTTTATGTCGTCAGGTCCAAATGCACAGGGAAAATAAGACTCTGGGGTGTTGAGGGAACTGAAGAGTCAAGGGTCAAAGCTGAGCAAGACAGGCTGGTGCGGTCTACTGGGAAAAAGGGCCAGATCAGATTATTGGCTAACTCCAGTTGGGTCCTCATCCTTGGGCTACAGCAGGTCAGCTGGAAGGGGAGGGGACTGTGGGGCCACAGCAGGACCAGGTTCTGGCAGCATGTTAGGAGTGAAGAACTTGATCAGACTCACAGAAGGCACCTCTCTGCTGATTCTGAGTCGAGGTGGATGAGCCATGCTGCTGGAACAAGCTCTCCCAACAAGGATTCTGGGGAAGATTTCTAAAGCCAGAACCTAACTGGGGTGGATGGTCCTTCACAAAACCAAAATGACCCTGCTGAGAGTCAAAGGGTATCCTCGTGTCAAAGTTTTCTTTGGCCACTGCCTCTGCTGAAGCGAGAGCAAAGCTTAGGATGATGCACCTGGACGCATTTTAGGGTGACCAGCCAGGGATGGCCTCCTGGTAGGACCACCCATCCCAGATCCTCAAGTGGAGCTAAGAAGGTTGTAGCCCAGCAGAGAATTGGGTCCAGTGTCTTCGGCCCTTCTGGACACACAACACAGCACAGAAACACCGCTTTCTCAGACTGCTGAAATACCACTGCATCCTGCTGCTGCACATTTCCATCTGCTACTCAGAGCGATTCCAACATTAACACAACGTGTGCAGTGGGAGGCCGTGGTGGTGGGCCCCAGAGGAAGAGGGACCTCACACGAAAGGTGGCAATGTTTCAGGGCAACTGAGAGGCCTGAATAATGCCAGGTCTCCCTCCAAAGGACATTCCTGAAATGTGGGGAAGGAGAGGAACCAAGAGGCAGCTGACACCCCAAACTTCAACTTGAGACACCCTTAAAGGAGCTTGAAGAGCTTCTCATAGGCACAAGTTGCTAGAATGTAACAAGCTGGAGCCGATGAGCCCATGTGGACTTTGGAACCGCTGGATTTATACTTGTTCAGTGCCCTCACTGGGCACAGAGTCCCTGGGCTGAGTGGTGCCCTCTGCAGGGCCAGGCTGCCCTGGGCTGTGGCTGGTGACATCTTCTACGCTTAGGAGGCTGCTGGCTGCTTGGGAACTGGCGCTGTCTGCACTCCCCGACCGTGAGCGGTAAGGAGGCAGGTCAGCTTGGTTCAGGGACTCGGTGTCAGAAGAGTAGGGTGGTGGAGGAAGGTCGTACCACGCAGGTCTGCAATGGAGAAAGCAGGTTGGGGTGGCAGGGATGGTGGAGGGAGGGGAGAGAAGAGAACAGGTTAGTGCTGAGACAGCCGGTGACAAGGATCCCTTGCCAACATTAGTCCATCTCTGAGCTGATGCTTCAAGTGAGGAATGACCTTCCCTGAAACTACAAAGGCAACTCAAGGACCAGGAAAACCAGTGGTGTGAAACCAGAGAAAGAAAACAGAAAGGTCAGTGTGTTTTGGCTGGTTCGTGTCCTCGGGGCAGGGCCAATACCACGTCCTCTGCATGGACCCACAGTGAGGATGCCAAGCTCACCGTGGGTGGTATGGCAGAGCTGCTCTGCTCCTAGCTGCGAGCTCTGTGGCCCAGGGGCTGGGCTGGCAGCTGAGCCGAGCCTTCGACGGGCCTCAGAATTTGGGGTTCTCACCAGAGCCGACTCTTGCTGTGGACTTGAGTAAGAGGACACTCTGTCAGCATTTCTATCTCCTTATCTGTACCTTGCTTGAAATGAAATCACTCAGCAGAAAAGACACTTGTTTTCTTAGCTCCTGTTACTGAAGGCTTGCTGGAGTCGGGTACTGTGCACCTCCTGTCCCCTCCCTTAATACCCACAAAGGGGCTGGGCACTACTTCTGTACTCATTGTACTGGTGGGGAAACTGAGGCATGGGAACGGGATACGGCTTGCTGGTGACCATGAACAACCAGTGGGCAGCAGTGCTGGGATTCAACCCAGGCACCCTGCCTTCAAGTTCAGCAGTGATGATACTGTGGTGTCACCGGTGAATGTCACCAGTCAGTGCTCCTGCCTACAGCCACCCACCCCAGGCTCTGGGACGGACTGAGGACCCCGGATGAGTGCAGACAGGCCCCTCCCCCAGGGCCTATGGCCCAGCACGCACCTTTGGTCCAGCAGGGCCTCGGAGTAGGAGGGCGGGGAGCCCACTTCCGAGGCGTTCTGCTCGGCCTGGCTGGCCACGTACTGGATGCCGTTGTTGACGTTGTAGGTGACGTTGCAGTGGTGGGGGTGGTCCAGGACCACCAGGCGGGACAGCAGCACGGGGTGCTGCAGCCGGTGCACGGGCAGCGTCATGAGGTTATTCCTCTTTCGCTGGTGATGCAGAACCAGAGCCAGCAGGGCCACCACCAGCACGAAGATGACGGAGCTGCCGACGATGGCGTAGGTGACGCTCGGGTAGTACACCAGCTGGTTCTCCGAGGTCACGAACACCTGTCCGCTGCCTGGCTCTGAGAGACAAGGAGAGGGGTTACCCGTCGGCCCCAGGACCCACACGCGACGCTCACAGGGGCACCCTTCACAGCTCCGGCCACCGGTGAGCAGGACTATGTCCACGCAACGAGTTGTCATCTGGCCCCGGCCAGTGCTGACACGCTCCAGAACCACGGTACCAGACCCCAAAGATCACCCGTGACTGCTTCTATGCAAAGTCCAGGACGGGTGAACCTGGGGACAGTGGACACCTGGGGCTGGGGAGGCAATGGGGATTATCTGAAAACGGCCACGAGGGATCTTGCTGGGGTGGTGGGAAAGTTTAAAACCAGATCACGACAATGGTCCTACAAGACGGGAAGATCATGAAAGATCGCTGAACCCCACACTTGGCTGGGGAGAATTCTGTTCTTGTAAATGAGGCCTGAATGCAGCTGTCTGCGAAGTCAGCCCCAGGAAACGCGACGAACAGCCAGGGAACTGCAGCGCCGGTTCTCGCGGCAGGAACTGGTCCGCCGCTGGAAGCTGGTAACAGAACCACAGGGGCAGCGCGAGGCGTGTCTGGGCTCCTTGCGTCTGCAGCACATTTGTTTTATGCCAGGGCCCAGGTCACGCTTTCTAGACTGAGTGCCAGCATGGCACAGGCTGGTGGCATGGACTCTGGTGTCACACAGCAAGTAAGCACTTGGAACAGGGCTACCTGCCCAGGGCTGCCAAATGGGGACAGGTGTTCTCTGGGCTTCTAGAGCATGGCATGTCAACAATGATCAAGCTTTTAAAACAAGACACCTCTTGACACTTCAAATGCTCATGAAGAGGCTTCCCAGCCTGCGGGGCACACCTGGCCACCAGGGGAAGGTCCAGGCAGGCACAGGACACCAGAGCAGCCCTCCTCAGCTGCTGGGGACCCCTGCCTGTGCAAAGTCCACAGCCACGCTGGAGCAATAATCCAAAGGCAGCCCCAGTGAGCAGAGGTGGTGACCACAGCACTGTGCTTGCCCCACTGTGAAGCAGTGAGGAGGTTCTCGTGTATCTCCAGGGGCCAAAATATAGCCCTGAAGTGATATTAGCGCTGACAACTTGATTGGACCCTCAACAGGAGCTGTGTGTCTATATCACTCACCACTGTATCCCCAGGGTATAGGACAATGCCAGCACACAAAAGGCACTCAATTAATACACACAACTCAAGGGAAAAATCTGTTCATTTATACATGCTGGTAAATCAGGTGCTACCATTATTTCTATTTTTCAGATGAGCAAACTGGCTCAGAGAGGTGAACTGACTCATCCAAGGTCACCTAAGCAGTCTCAGACAAACCAGGGCTGGAACCCAGACATTTCTCCTTCAGAAAAAACCACACTCTTCTCCCCTTTACTGATATAGAGATTTCTTATATCCCCAAATAATTCTAATCTGAGACAAAAGAAGACCTTCCCTCTCAAACTTCCATCTCTCTGTTAATTTTTCTTTCCAACCACACCTACCTAAACACGGACCCAAAGCTTCCAAGATGCTCCAAGTTCCTGGCGGTGATCATTTTAACGTGCATTACAGATTTTAATTGTGCAGAAAGACGTAACGATAACTCTGGGTGAAAAGCGGGAGCATTCTGCCACACGGTTAAGGGAAAGAGGTGATTTTTCTGGAGACAATTAGCTGTCACTGTCATCTCAGCTTACTTAAAAGCTGGATGGGGGCCTCCGTGTGTGTGTGTGTGTGTGTGTGTGTGTGTGTGTGTGTGTTTCAGAATTCAGGCTTAAAATACCTTCCAGACAGAGCTACAAAGTCGCAGAGCCTTGGGGTGCTACCCTGCAGCCATCATGACTGGCTGCTTGAGTTCAAGAAGTTATTTAAGTTCCCTAAGCCCCAGTGCCTCATTTTTAAAGAGACAGCAGTGCCATGTAATAAGGGCACACATCTCCCTGGATTATGGGGGTGCGATATATACACGACGGCTGAGCACAGTGCCCAACAAGGGTTTGCACTCAGTCATGCGAGTTCATTTAAAAAGTTATCATTAAAAAATCATGATGATGATAAAATATACAGAGCATCCAAACACTTTCTGATCATGTGGCTGAAGGCACGAGGCACATCCATAGTGCTGTACAACCATCTCTAGACTCCATCTTCAGAATTTTCCAGCAGCTCTCACTAGTGAGTCCCAGCTCTCAGCGTTATCTGCAACTACTTCTCTGGACCAGCCACAAAAAAGGGAGAGCATCCCCTTGGGCAGGTGGCATGGGGTAGATTTTCACATGGAAGATGAATGGGTCCAGAAGTTTTTAAATGCTGACTTCTGTGTAACCATGTGCAGGATTTAGGATACAAGTGGGGTGTGATGGCGTGATGGTGCACGCCTGTAGTTCCTGCGACTCGGGAGGCTAGGGCAGGAGGATGGGAAGTTGGAGGCCAACCTCGTCAACTTAGGGAGACTATGTTTCAAATTACAAAATAAAATGGGCTGGGGATATAGCTTGGTTGTGGAGCACCCCTGGGTTTGATTCTTAAGTACTGCAGAGTAAAAAAAGAGGAGGAGGAGAAGGAAAAGGAGGAGGGAAAGAGGGGGCGGAGGAGGAGGAAGAAATGGGGAACCCTTTAAAATGAATGAAAAGGAAATGCTTTGGGATCAAAATGATCTCCCTTGCTTTGGCAGACGAGAGGCTGCAATCACTCTGGTTGAGAAATTATGATGTTGTATAACTCAGTGGTGCCGGGTCTCATTTTTGCTCTGTGTGTAAAATGTCATCTCGTATTAATTCATTAACTAGACCCACTTTTCTTAAGAGCTTAATGAGCCTGCTGGCCAAATTAGTGATATCAGAGTTGCCTGGGCCCTACGTTCCGAGTGTGTAATCCATGGATAATGAAGTTTCCATTTTTGCCGGCTGTCCCTCAAGCTAATGCCCTCGTGCCCGCTGTCAAACACCGGATCCCCGTCCTGCGCCTGCGCTCCACTGCTTCGATTCCAGGCAGTCTGCTACCACCCAGGGGCCTCTGCACTCTCTAAACGGCTGTCGCCCCAGTGACAGCTCCCGGTGACACGGGCTGGGTTTGCACGACCCCCGGGTCTCTTCACCTCAAGTCGTCACACGTTTGTGCAGTTGGCACGCCAGTCTCCTAGCAGATGGCAGCGGGGCGTCCTGAGGAGCGGGCGCCTCACTCATGCACTCAGAGGCGCTGGCTGGATGGGCAGAGGCGCCATGGCAGCTGGCACTCGTGACTTGGTGTTCCCTTCCTTCTGCAGCATTGCTTCCTTCAGATGCAAACTCAGTTTCCTACAGGACATGATTCTCTGTCTATCAATCAAATTGGCAAAGGCCAAGTCTGAGCTCACATTTTGCTGGCCAGGTCTTGGGAAAACCAGGTGCCTCCGTGCCTGGTATAGAAGCAAGCAGGTGAGTGGGAGGGTGAACTGGTAGAAAGCCAGGCAGGTGGGGAGGGCTGCCACCCACAGTCTGCCCTCCCAGTGCACGAGTGTCCCTTGTGGGATCCGCATCCCTGGATCCCAGCAACCACAGATCAAATGTATTCGGAAGAAAAAAAATTTTAGTCTGTATTTTCTCCTTGTCATTACTCCACACACAAGGCAGTAAAACAACTTGTTACACGGCACTCACACTGTATCAGGCATCGTAAGAAATCCAGAGATGGTTCAAGAGGAGGTGCAGAGATTATATGCAAACACTGTGCCATTTTGCACTGGGACTTGGTGTCTCTGGGTTTTAGTATCCTGGAACCAATTGCCTGTGGATACTAAGGAATTAATACACATTAAAATAAAAATACAGTCGGGTGCCGTGGTGCACACCTGAAATCCCAGTGGCTGGGGAGGCTGAGGCAGGAGGATCGCAAGTTCAAAGTCAGCCTCAGCAGTGGTGAGGTGCGAAGCATCTCAGTAAGACTCTGTTTCTAAATAAAATACAAAATGGGGCTGGGGAGGTGGCTCAGTAGTAGAGTGCCCCTGAGTTCAATCTCCAGTATAAATAAATAAATAAAATTTAAAAATAAATAAAAATATGCATATTCTTTGACACGGCAACCCCTCTCTTAAGAATCTAATGGATACACACTTTCACAAAGTAATTAATAACTTTTTTTTTTTCGTGCTTGGGATCAAACCCAGGGCATCACAAATGCTAGGCGAATGCTCTACGATTGAGCCAGAATTCCAGCACAGAAACAGCTTAACACATGTATTCACAAAAGCATTGTTTGTAATGGTAAAATATACCTGAAACCATCTACATGCTCATCATTGCCGCCTGGCTTAATAAAGTATGGTGTATCCATACCATATCATTTCTATTAAAAACCTATAGCAGTGCTACATCACTGATGAGGAATGGCTTGAAAGACAAGCTGGTAAGTAAAAAAAGCAAAGTTCACTAGAGAGCTGCTATGTTTGGATATTGCTTAAAGGTGTGTTCCCCGGATTTTCATGTGTGGAAATCTAATCCCCATTATGAGGGACTAAGAGGGTGGAAATGATGGTGGTGAGAAGGGGATTTCGGGAGGTGAGTTTAGACAGGGTCATCAGGGGGTAGCCCCCCGGTGACTGAATCCTGGTGGCTTTATAAGAAAAGGGAGAGAATGGAGGAGACAAGAGTCATGCGGTATCCTGCACCCCCTCAGGATTCTGCCAGCAAGAAAGTCCTCACCAGAGGCAGACCCCTGAACTTCCAAAACCGTGAGCCAAATAAAGCACTTTATAAAGTTACCTAGCCTCATGTATTTCATTATAGTGACGCAAAACAGACTAATCAAAGAATGGAAGCATATTTCTGGAAGGAATACACAGAAACAATGGTGCTGGAAGCTTCTAGAAAGGGGAACAGATGCTGGCAGGATGAGGCAAGAGGAAGACAAACGTCTCACAGCTCAGCCTTCTCTACTTGCACCCTTTGTACTGTATTATCTACTAAGAAAAATAAACACAGCGTCTCTTCCTTCCACTCTGCCTGGGCTGCAAGTCCCTGTTTCCCTTCCTTTTCTCCAGTAGAGGTGTCCTGGGGCTCATGCCTCCCAGGCCATGGTCACAGGGAGACCCCTTGCTGATGAGAAACTCCTGGAGGTCGGCCCCCAGGCCTGAGCCTGACCTCTTGAGTCAGGATTCCTGTTCGGGAATATCTGCTGTAAAAAACGAGCCGCAGTTGCGTGACCAGCTCCTGGAGCCTCCTAGGCCCTTCCTTGTCTCCACAGTCCTTCCGGCTCCTCTGCCGTCGGACTCCTCCTCTCAGTTGCAGCCCTGGGAACCACTGGTCTGTTCCTGTTCACCTGGACCTAATCTCCTTTTCCAGAGCCATGGGTGGAACTGAGCAGATGCAGCCTTTCACGTCTGGCTCCTTCCTCAGCTCACTGCCTGAGGTCCACCCAGGTTTCCCTGAGTAGCATTGGGCAGCAGAAGCACCACCGACTGTGTCGACTGCCCAGCTGAGGGCAGGGACCCACCCGCTTGCTCCCAGTTTCGAGGATGCAGGTCTCTGTGGGGACACACATTTTCACATTTCTTGGGCACATCAAGACGGTTGGGTCACTGAGGAGCGTGGATTCGACGTGAGAAGCACTGTCCCACTGTTCTGCACAGCAGCAGAGGCGAATGCACCCCACCAGCATGCACGCGTGAGATCCCATTGCCCCGCACCCCCATCAGCACTTAGTATGTGCCACTGTTTTCATTTCAGCCACCCCGGGAGGTGCACAGCGGCGACTCACTGAGGGTTCACTTGGCGTTTCCTCGGGACCCACAGGGTTGAGCGCCTGCTCACGCGCTCCCTGCCACTGCACATGGCCTCTGGCGAAGTGTGGCCCACCTTTAAACTGGATTGCTGGATTCACTGGTGGGTCGTACGAGTACTTCCTGTGCTCCCGGATGCAGGTCCTTCATCACAAACATATTTTGTAAATAGCCTCCCAGGCGCGGCTGAACTTTTCACTTTCTTTGGTGTTTTTTAAGAGAAGTTTTTCTTTGTCTTTCTTTTTTAAAAAATGTTATGAAGTCCATTGCATCAATTCTTTCTTAATGGTGTGTGCCTTTTATACGCTCTTCAAGGAATCTTCTCTAAATCTTTTTCTAGAAGGAGTTTTATAGCTTTAGCACCTCCATTTACATCAGGATCCACTGCAAGTTAATTTCTGTTTATGGTAAGGAAAAGGTCAAGGTTCTTTTTATCTCTCCATTTAGATGTCCAATTTTTTCTTTAGCACCCTTTGTTGAAAAGCCTGTTCTTTCCTATGGAATTACCTTGACACCTTTCTTGCAAATCAGTGAACCATACAAGTCTGGGGAAGTATCTAGACTTTTCTGTTCGAGTGAGCTAGCTACCTCTCTTTATGCCAATGGCTATGTTGGTAACTATCACCCCACAGCTGAACCTCAAAACCAGGGACTGTGAGTCCTGCATACCTTTTTCCCCCTTCCAAATTTTTTTATAATTTTTATAATTTTTGATTATAAAAATCCAGGCTAATGATCAGAATTAAAGTAGTACAGTACTGTTCAAGGCAGACAAGACGCCTCTTCCCTTCCCATCCCTCCTACAATCCCACTAGGTAAAAACACAGTGCACAGTTTTGTGTGGAGCCTGGTTGGTCAACACCATCAAAGGCCGGAGAGTACGTATTTCATGCTCCGTGGATTATCGTTTCAGCCACACGACTCAGCTCTGCCCTGGAGATTAGAACAGCCAAGGACAGTATGTCTGTGAATGAGGGTGCCACGCCAGGCCAAAGCTTACCTGAAACCCAGGGGCAGTGGGGCTGGGCGCCCTGGCTTCAGCGTGCAGACCCCCAGCACGCAGCCCCAGACTCGGTCTCCACGCTCGCACACAGACATGAACCTCTCTGTGCTACACAGACGGTCCTGCACCAAATACCCCCCCCACCGCCGTGGGGCATCCTGCCACATGGCTGCACACGCTATACTCAACCCCCTTTATGGCAGTACCTCCACAACACTTCCTTTTCTACTATTATCAGCAACACACTGACACTCAGGCAGATCAGACCAATGTGTACGAGCCACGAGGGGAGAGCCAGCTTCCTGGGCCCACCACCCCAATGCATCAGTGCTGAGCACTTTCAGAGGTGATCAATGGATCAAAGCCAAGGTCTCTTTCTCTCTCCTATAGGATGTCTTCCACCATGTTGTGATGCAGCAGGAAGGCCCTCCCCAGAGGCAGCCGCTAGCTCTTGGCCTTCCCCGTCTCCACGACTGTAAGAAATACATCTCCATGCTTTATAAAGTACCCCGTCTGTGGCGTTGTGTCACAGCAGCACAGAAGGGTCTAAGGTGGTTCCGACACAGATGCTGAATGCATGAGTTGTCTTTGGTCACTGGTGCCATGATTTCTCAGGGTAGATTCCTGGACCTTCTGGGTTTGAGCACTGAACCCTCTCCTTTTCTCTGTCCACACTGAGCCACCAAGCGTGTTCAGTTCTGCTGGGCAGTGTCTTCCCACGCTCCTTTATCTGTCTTGATTCTCATGGCCTCGGCCAGGTCAGGCAGGGAGGCCTCCATGTGGGTCTTACACCTTTGGCCTCTTGGAACCGGGCCTTTCTGAGCATCCCACCAGTTTGAACAACACCCACTGCTGCTGCTATGTGACTCTTCAGGCTAAAGTCTCTCTGAGGTTCATGTCACCCCTTGGCCAGGCATTGAGACCACAGCTTTCCCTCTGCCTGGCTTCCCAATGTGATCCTGAGAGGGTGCAGGGAAAAGAGGAGTTAGAATCGGGAACACCATTTGCTTTGTGACATATCCCCATTCCCAATTCCAACTAAAACAACCAAACTAATGGCAACAACCTCCCCATAGACACTCATGTTACCTTTGAACTAAAAAATGAAGGGATAATAATAATGATGATGATGGTGATAGAATGATCCTAGCGGCTCATACCCTATCCTGACAACATCCTGTGTGTGTGTTTGACACATATTCACTCTTTTAATCTTTACACAATCCATAGGGATTGAGAATGGAGTCCCCCCAAAAAACAAGCCCACCCAGAACCTCAGAACATGACCTCGTTTGGAATAAGGACCTTTGCAGGTATAAGGAAGGTACAGGTCTCGGGCAGAATCAGGGAGGGCCCTGAATCCAATGATAAGTGTCCTTATGAGGGACAGAAAAGGAGAAGACAGACACAGACAGGGAAGCAGCCAGGTGAGGTCGGAGGCAGACATGGGGACCCGCAGCCCCAAGCCCAGGACCGCTGGCAGCCCTTGGAAGCCAGAGGCAGCATGGAACGGCTCTCTCAGAACCTCTAGGAAACCACCACCAGTATCTCAGACTTGTGGCCTCTCTAACGGTGATAAACAAATTTCTGCCACACCAAATCGCCAAGCCGTGGTGACTGACACGGCACCTTCTGGAAACGCCCATGCCTGCCACGCAGTAGCCACTGAGGTGAGGTGCTGGGCGCCTGGGAGGTTGAGGAAGGGACGTCCTCCACACACCTGAGGAGCCACTGACCGTGACTGCCAGAGCCAGCTCGCAGCGGAGCTGAGGGACCCGCGTCATCTGCTTCCAGAATCAGCACTCTGACCCTGCGGTCCCATTACGCTTCCAAGGGTGTCTATCTCGCCACTAAGACAAACTCTTGGTGGCTTAAAGGCTCCTTCTTGGGGTGCCTGTGAGGGCCACTGGCTGCCTTGTAAATACAGGAAGTACTCCACAAGTATTTTTTGACATCTGTAAACTAACTTTGAAACACAACTGAGTGGTAATTCACAGCCTCCTCACAGAGAGTCCAGGCTACAGGAAGGAAGGCTTTGATGAGGAGCCTTCCTTATTCTTGAAGCTGAGACGCGAACCCCCCACCTGCTGCTTCTGACCCTCCTTTGCTAGGCACCATTTCATTCTGTCCCTACAACCACCCTGTGGACTGTGGTTGCATATTACTCTCCCAAATTTACAGATGGCAAAAACGAAGCTCAGAGAGGTAAAGTAACTTATTGAAGGTCACAGAGTATACAAGGGGTGCAACTAGCATTGGAGTCTAGGAGTCTAAAGTCAGAAACTGTCATACTGTGCTGGGCAGCTCTGTTTCCTCTCTCCGTTCCCCATTTCTTCTGTCCATCTGTCGCCCCACCTTACTGCTCTTGCATTGGGGTCCCTCTCCTAAGAACTCCAGTAGGTAATTTTAAAAACAGTAATGACAATTGAAGAAAGACTGGTAAAAGAAGGGGGTCAGGGGAGGGAGAAGGGGAGAAGACTGGGAGGTACTGGGGAAGGAGATTGACCAAATTATGCTACGTGCATGTATGAACACGTCACGGTGAAGCCACTATTTTGTATAATGATAACCTACGAGTAAAAACTGTAAAAAAGTAAAGACCAAAAGTCACATTTTTAAATACAGAAACAATACTAATTAAACACTTTTAACAGCTGTGTGGGGGGAAGGAACTCCAGTAGAGCCTCGATCGTAGACTCGGACTTATCTGAACTGTTTTCTATGGGATGGCAAGCGGATGTTTCATAAGGGTACTGTCGTCACACAGGAGTGAAAAAATAATCAGACAAATTAACCATTTCATCTCGGCCCCTTCCCTCCCGTGCTGCGAGAAGCACCTCCCTGGCCACCCCAGTTAAAGTTCACGGTGACCGTCACTGACAGGAGCCGGCAGGGCCCTGGAGGGAGCGGAGGCTGAGGCAGGGAGTGCTGCCCACGTGAACAGGGTGACCGCAGGTGGCAGCAGGAACCTGTCCTGAGACACTCACGAGGAGCCCGAGGCGGCCTGGCTGCTGTGCCCTCGGATCCAGAAACCTCGAGGCCCTGGAATAATCAGTTCACGGGAGCCACTGCCACCCGTGAAACCTCATTACCTGGTGGACGCTGAGCAAGCACACGTGCAGCCTCTGCGCACAGAAAACTGTGCTGGTAATGGAAGCATTGCACCTGGGGGGGTCCCCAGGGGCCTTTACTGACCATGGACAGGGCTTCTTGCGATTTCAGGTCTGACCATGCTGACCCAGGGCCCCATGGCGCCGAGGGCAGGGTTGTTCATTTTGCTCCGGTCCCAGGGCCAGCAGGACAGGATGCCAAGGGACACCTGATGACAGTCGGGACCTGCACGAGGTCCCAGGGCCCATGCCTCCGATCCCGCCTCCGCAGCCCCTGCCGCCTCACCCCCCTCGGCTCTCCGCAGTCTTTCAACGCAGCTGCAGGGCGATCCTTCTGCACCATAAATTCATTTGCTCAAGTGGCTCCTCTGCTCAAAACCCTGCAGCAGCTTCCCATGTGCTGAGCATCAAGCCAAAGTCCACCCTGTCCTCTAGGTCCTATCTCGTCTTGTACCCGGCCTCCCTCTGGCCTCCACTCCTGCCCTCCTGCCACTGAGCATCCTCTGGCCTCCTTTGACCTGGGGCCTGTCCTGGGCCTCTGCCCCTCTGTGCCCTCTGTAAGCACGACCTTCCCGACCTCTACATGGCTCACACCCTAATCTGCAGACTACTCCGCGGTGGCCAGCCCGTCTCCATCCCTTCGCCAGCTGTCCCGGCACCTGGCAGTCACCTATGCTGCCTCCGTATTGCACCGTCTCCCTTTCCCAGGGAACTGCACCTCCACAGGGCTGAGTGGGATTCTGCTTGCTTATCACCTGGGAGGCCCTAAACTGAAACAGCGTGCTGGGGGACACAGGGTCTCTAACCCTGAAACCCGGTGACATTCAGCACTTGCGTCTTTTGCAGGAGACTAAGTCCCCTGTCCCGATGTGCGCTCAGTGGCTTCCTTTAGGCTCACAGGTGAGAAACCCACGTCCCAGACAGCGAGGTCACTGCCTCAGGTCACAAGGCCAGGAGGTGACAGAGCCACAGCTGGAACCCAGGTCAGTCTCATCAACACCCAGACACGTGGTGTGAGGACGGTCTTTCCTGGAGCTCTGTTCCAGGGAGGGAAAACCGCCATGGCTGACATATCCATGCTGGTTGGTAGGCAGAAGCCACGTGAGGATCACAGAGACACTTTTATGTATCACAGTTTGCTCTTCCAGAACATTCCTTCTCACAAATTGGATGGTGGTAATGAAACCCTTTCCTGGAATCACCCAGACATCTACCACAGGGCTGGGAGTGTGGAGCTGGCCCAGGTAATCTTCCCTCCCAGAGTGGCCAACAGGGCTCCCTGTAATGGTTATTCCAGGCCAACTGAGAGAACCTGAGGCCTGGATCTGGCTCCACCCTTCCCCAACCTTTCCAGAACCTTCTCTCTCCCAATCGTGAAACCCGGCTCCTCATCATGGTGCTCAAGCTCCTCATGCTGGGCTCCCTCCTCCTCCTCCCCTCTCTCACTATGTCCTTCTCCAGTGCTCACTGTGCTGGCCACACCAGCCTGCAACACGGCAGCACCAGACTTCCAGGACAGGCACCCCACTTACCCACCAAGTCCCTGATGCCTGCAGGGGTGGGTCCCTCAGCCTCCTGGTTTACAAGATGAGACAAAAAGACTTAATGAAGAGATAGTGGGAAGCTGTTTCCAGCCCAGGTCTGAAGGGTTTAGGATATAGCTTCTGGAATCTTCTGGGACCCCAGAGACCTGCCAGGCGCTGGGTCTCTACTGGAAGCAGGCAGCCACCTCCAGGTGCAACTATTCTGGCCTCTGTCCCTTACCACCTCCGACCTCCTGCTGGTGCTCACCGTTGGACAAACCCATTGGTAGCTAGTCACTGTGGCCCAGGGAGGCCAGGCCCCAAGTGGGGGACAGGCACATGGAGTCTGGGAGCAGCCAGAGCCACTGAGAACAGCCAGCACAGGTTCCTGACCCTCTGTGGGACCTCAACCCACTCCCTGCCTCAGCCCGACACCTCCCACAGTCCTCCCACCTCAGCTCAACCTGCCACTTTCACAAAGCCTTCCACTGTCCCCTCTGAGGACTTCGTGACACCTTGCTGTGCCCTCCCCCCATATCACCTTTCCCCTAATGGCAGCGTGCTTCACACCAGCATCCACTGGCGTGCTGGAGGTGAGGGGCTTCAGGTGCGATGGTGCAACCTGCCGGCCACCTTGTCCAGGGCTGGTCAGGGCTGCAGGCCACGCTCAGGGCCCTGCCAAGGCAAGAGGCTTCCTTCAGAGCAGGCCACACCCTCTTCACCCCAAGGCGGAAATAAACCAAGACCACCCGAACAAGAAAAGCAAAGCAGTGTCTTCAGAGTTTGCCACGGCAATGAAGCCAGCCACCGTCACCTGCGTTCTGGTGGACACGAAGGCGGGAGGAGGGCAGGAAAGGTTTGTCAGGGCAAGGAAGGCTGTTGTCTGCTGGTAGGGGAAGCTGGGGCTGGCCGAACCCGAGGCAGGGCATCCCAGGCAACTGGTGAGGGAAGCATGTTTGGCTTTCTTGGTTCAAAATTGGAAACAGGGACGAAAATGAGGATAGTTGTCAATTACTAATTAACGTTTTTGGGCTGACCGCTACAGGGACTACTGCTTGCTTGTGTTCCTGGATTGTTACTAGAAATGGAGATCTCACTTCTGACCAGTCTGTGGCACAGCAGGCTGGGCTCCTGTGGGCTGTGGGTCAGAGTTCTCCTTCGCACAAGGGCTGCCTGTTGTCTGTGGATTCACTCTCTCACTGATGACCCAGCCCAGCTCCCCAAGTGGTCCAGATCCCACTTCTGCTTTGAGTTTCTGGGACACCAGGGGCAAGCCCAACACTCGACTGTAAAGCAGGGATAACGGACAGCTGCCTTGAAGAGCCACCATGAGGGTCGAACTGATGCATGTACAAGTGAGCCGCTCAAGTTCAACAGACCTATTTACATATGGAAGCCAGGCCTAAGAATAAACAAGGAGAGGTCTCTCTAATTAAAAAGAGGAAAGTGAACAGGTGTAGGGTTTGCTTTTGCCAAGGACTACATGAGTGACTTAAGGCAATTGATTCCACCTTTCTAAATCTCATTTGTAAAATCAGCATTAAGAACCTGTAGCCAACACAGACTTGAGATGAACGTTAATGACCGCTTTTTAAAGTTCCAGCCAAGTGAACCAATGGCGAGCTTGCCATTGTACACAGACCCTGACCCCTTCACACCTGATTAAAAAGGGCCTGCAGAATGGCCAGGAAGAGGAAATACTTCCAAGGCAGGAAGCAGGAAGGCACAGCAGGAATTCTCTGGAACATGGAGCTACTGCCTCCAAAGGTTGTGAGGAGGATGAAGTTGGGGGAGTCCAGCTGGGGCCATAAGCATTCACCCCACCCAGGGGCCCAGATCCTGGGCTGACCTGAGCTCAGCACTGAATTCAGAAACAAAGACACAACCTCTCAGCTGGGAAGTGGCCCTGGGGGCCTTTCACTCAACACTCCCAGGAAGGCCTCCACCAGCCTGCGGCCGCATCCTCACAAGCCTGGAAGCTTCCAGACACTGTCGTGGCCACCGTAAACCAAGAGCATCCTCACATTCACCCTGATTTTCCTGTTTAACACAAACATCCCGCGGGGCTTGGGGGTCTTTGCGGATGGATCTCTATTCCGAGCACATCTCCGGTACAATTTAGATGCGGATTGAAAAAGCTTAATTTAAAGGGCAGACCAGCAAATGACTGAATCAAAAGAGAACCACGAAAACCCTACTGAACCATTACCATGGCAACTCAAGTTGCTAAAATTAACCCAAAGGGGGGTGATGGGAAAACCCAAGCTGCCCAGCCTCAGATGGAGCACAGCAGGGCCATCCAGGCCCAGAGCCAGAGGGGAATCAGAGAGCAGATCCTTCTGCCAAGAAGGAAGCAGGACTCGAGGACCAGGAGAGTCAGGAGACGTGTACAGTAAGATCAAACTCAAAACTGAGGAAGGGAAGGGGAGGGGGAGGGAAAGGAAGTCCTAAGCCTGAAGACAGAATGAGGAGACTGTCTCCCTGGGCATTTTCAGTTTTTATTCTAAAAGACCAGGCTTCCTGCCTTCTCTACTTCCTCCTGGGCCTGCTCCTGGGCAGATGGGGGCAGCAGTCTCCAGAAACCATACGCTCCAGCCTTTCAACAAGTGTCATTGCTACCACCAATTGACACCTGTGGCCCCTAAGTTCTAAGATGCTTACCCAGAAGAGTTGCTCAGAATCGAGGGAAAACTGGAGACCCCAAAGCCCGCTAAGAGATGCTGTACATCCTGGGAGACTGATCTCTGCCCTGAGGAGGAAGTGCCCAGTGTCAACCCAGCGGTTGGCTGGTTAATGGCTTTGCTAAGAAACAGGCCCGGGGCAGTTACTGGACTGGCCGAGGGTGAGGCACTTAATTGGCTACGTTAGGTAGAAAAGGGCATTTTTTTAAAAATAGGAATGCAGATTTCTACCCAAACTCAGCGATGAGGGTAATTGGGAGTTAGGGCCTGGGTGGCCTTTTTAGAACTCTGCTCAACTGTGTAATTGCTTAAGAAATGCCAACAGAAGAGCGCTGTGGAGAGCAGGAGCTCTTTGCTACCTCTCCTCCTGCAGCACAAAAAAGCGAATGTCAATGAGAGACAGCGCGGGAGAGGTGCTGGACTTGGAAATGAGTTCATGTATTGGGATCAATGTTCTACGCATGCCAACATCACAGGGGAGACCTCCAAAGCATCTCTCTCCTGTGCACAGAGGCATCAGCAAACCCAGGTCCCGGCACAGGCCATCCTGAGCTGTTTCTGCAAGCAACGTGCTTAAAATGAATATACGTGCCTCCTGCAATCTGCTGAATAAGGAGGGCTATAAAGAATGACTATTTCTATTGCTTACTGTATCTATTTACCTGGCGTATTTGGTGGAAGCTGCAAAATTAAATGCTTAGCAGACATTCTTTAAGCTCAATGGTCAGTTGGCTTCTGGTCTGGTAATAAGGCTTGGCACATTACAATACAATGGTTTATTGAGCCTGCCCTGTCAGCAGCCAGAGCGGAATACTGCTAACTCAAGCGGGATACTCTGATCAGTTGGCTAGTGTGGTGTAATTACCCGCAAATAGCAATGCAGGGCAAAGCTAACCCTAAACGCTGGGGAGAGAAAAATCGACTTCAGCCCTGCCATTGTCAATGCAAATAAAACCTCATTTGTGAAAGCTGAGAAAACAAATATCATCACCAAATATCAATTATATCCTACATTAGCACCCCAGCCAATTTCCGGGAGCTCAAGGCCTCGGGCATTAGCCCTGGTCCCTTCCTTTCCTTTTCCATTTATGTCCAACTCAGAGGCAGGTTGTGCTTATTCTGCTTCCAAAATATGGGACAAGTGACCACCATACGCTTCATGAATTACCATATCATTACTCTTAGGTGGTCTCCTGATTTCTTTCCACATTCTCCACACACTATCCAGAAAGTTCTTTTTAGGATTTAAGACCATGGCATACTCCTTGCTTTGTACCCTTTGAGGGCTGCTCACTACTCAAAATCTAAATTCCTAACAATGACCTAGAAAGGACTCTGTAACCTGGTCCTCGAGTCTTCTACAACCTGAATTTTGAGTCATTTTCCTTTTAGTATCCTGTGCTCCAGCCCAGGGATGGCTGAAGTTTGGTCGCTGTTTTTATAAATAAAGTTTTATTGGTACACTGTCATTCTCGTTCATTTATGTAGTGCCTTTGGCTGCTTTCATGCTGCAATGACAGAGTTGTACAGTTGTGATAGTGACTCTAAGACCCACAGAGTCTAAAATATTGATTGGCTCACCATGGGCCAATTTTGGAAAGTTACTCTAGCACACAAATGCAGCCTTCATGACAAGGAGACTCACTGCTACTGAAAACAAATGAAGACATGAAGAAATGAAGAGAAATCAAGCATCCTCTTCCCCACTATTGTCTGCAGAGGCAGACTACTCAAACGTTCCTACACAACACAGTGAGCTTGGTCTCAATCTTAGATGTGAAGGACTTGAAAGATGAACAGTCTGTCACCATGACCTTCCTGGGCGGAAGACTAATGATGCCTACCTCTGTCACCGTGTCTTCTGAGAGGTGCTTGGGTGTCTTGTATTTATGCCTCTCAAGATGCAGGCTCATGGAATATTTTAATGTCCCTCAAGACAAGGTGCTGGAGGCTCCACTCTGAGACATGAGCCTCCCAAGCTGGGGGTGAAGGAAACTGCTATTCCATAATAGATGAGTAACTACAGGGTCTGGGGTCGTGGAGGATTTGAAGCTACCTGCTCCATCCTTGAGGAAAAAATTAATAACCAAGTTTCCCCCAGGACCACTTTAGAATCTACAAGTCCCTGCTGAAAGCTCTGGAGACCTGGAAGACGGGCTGGAGAGTTCAAGCAAGTATTTTAAACATTGATGAGGCTGTGTTAAAACAAGCAAGGGAAGAATCAAAGCCTTCAGTTGCTAACAGAGGGCCCGCGCTGGTCTCCTGAGGTAAAGGAATAGGAAGATCCACTGGATCAATGTGATACAAAGATGAATCCCGGGGAGGGCCAGCAGACAGAAACCTGCTCATGCATTAAACATTCACCCAGCGCAGCCAGGGCGTCAAAAGGCGCTCACTCACTGTTATTGGGTGGGAGTTATCGGGAACAGACAGAAAACTCTGTGAACCTCAGGGCTACATGGTGCTTATTTAAAATTTATCTTTTGAGTAGGCAATATGCATGCTTCAAAATCTAAAAGGTAAAGAATTTGCAGGGAAAGGTAAGCCGCTCCTTACACTTGTCTCCTAGTCACCAGCTTCCCCTCTACCCATTTTTTTTTTCTTTCTCCATAGGTTTCCAAAAACAGAACAGTCATGTATTAGCAAACATCTGGAACTCTTTTTATTTTTATTTTTTTGTACTAGGGATTGAACTCAGGGCACTCACAACTGAGCCACATTCCCAGCTCTTTTATAAATTTTATTTAAGGACAGACTCTCACTGAGTTGCTTAGCACCCTGCTTTTGCTGAGACCAGCTTTGCACTCATGATCCTCCGGCCTCAGCCTCCTGAGCCACTGGGACTACAGGCATGCGCCACCGCACTTGGCAACATCTGGAATTTTCAGCACACATGACAACACTTTAATTCTTTCACTTAAAGAAGCATGTTGATACCTATTTGTCTATTAAATACTTGTTTAGCAGTTACTATAGAGCACTGACTAGGTTCCAGGCTCTCCATTTTAAAATAACTTCTTATTTTGGGATAAGTTTAGATTTAGAGGAAAATCGCAAAAATAGTAGAGTTCCCTTCATCCATTCTCCCCTAATGCTAATCTCTTACCCAACCAGAGAAACAATTGCCAAATCTAAGAACTAACCGTGAAACAATTATATTAACCAAGTTGCAGAGAATTTATTCAGAGTTTGCCATATTTCCCACTAATGTCCTTTTCTGTCCCGGCATCCAGCCCAGGATCCCACACTGCATTTATTTCCTCCCTTCTCTGCCTGCTTCTCAGTATTTCCTTGTGTCCCACAGCTTTAATGCTTTGAAGAGGGCTGGGAAGTTATCTGGAAGAATGGCCTCAATTGGGGCTTTTCTGAAGCCATTTCACCATTGAGAGGATTCTATTATAGAAAAGAATATCAGACTATATTCAGGGAATCCCACTGGGGAAGCCTGGTGTGCATTGACTGATGAGGTTAATCTTGATCACTCGGTGAAGGTGGTATCGTCAAAATTCCAATTCTCCCCCAGTATTTAATAAATACCTTGGAGGAGACCCACTGAAGTCATGCAAATGCCTCGTCCCTGCTTCAGTGGCCTGCCGACTTCGGCCTTCATCATGGATCCTGCCTGTGCCGTTACGACGTTGTTCTCATGATGATGTTTTCCATGACTGGTCCAGGAGGGTGCCTCGCGAGTGGATGGGAACAGGACCCTGAGGAAGGCGGTTTCATGCAGTGTTTGGTGAGTTTGCCCTTCTGCCTCCTGTCATGTGAGGACATAGGTTTGTCCCCTGCAGATGACACAGCACTAGGGCACCATCTTGGAAGCAGAAAGCGGGTGTCACTAAAGTGGCTTGACCTTCTTGAACTTCTAGTTTCCAAAGTGGTGAGAAAATAAATTTCTGTTCTTAGTAAATGTCCTAGTCTAGGTATTTTTGTTACAGCAGCATGAAACAGACTAAGACATTATCACTTATTCTGTTGCTCAAGTTGTACCAACTTTGGTCACAGGGAGCTCTTTCAGGTTGGCTTCCGTAGGCTTTCGACACATTCCCATGCCTTTGTTTTGTATGCTTTATGAACTTCTTGCTTGATGTCTGGTAGAAGATGCTTATCTTGTATTTCCCAGCCCCAAGGATGGAATTCACTCTTAACTCTTATGATAGCTGCAGAATGAGCTTGGCACTTGTAGAATGTGCCATCATTTATAACCAGACTCAACTGATGGGCAGGTGGGTACTACTTCCAATCTTTTTTTGTTCTGATCTTCTACAGTAAAAATCCTCACAGATGGGTCACTTCGCACGTGAGGTACTGTTACCTGGACAAAGACCTGTGAGGCCTCTGGAGCAGACCCCATGCCACCTCTCTGACCTCAGCTCCTGAGGGTCTTTCCCTTGTCCCCAGGGTTCTGGGTGGTGGGTGGCCTCTAAGGTGGTCTCTGACTCTTGCCTCCTGGGATTCATGCCCTGTGGAGACCCTTTCCTGGGAGTGGGGATGGGAGTATTTCTCACTCTGACAAATGGAATTTGGCAGCAATTATAAGGTGTCACTCCAATTCTAGGTTATAAAAGGCCGTGGCTTCTGTTCTCAGGGGCTTGTTCTCCTTTGCTTCCCGATTCCTCGCTTGCCTGCCTTAAAGGTCATGGTGGAAGCTGCCTTACAGAGACGTCCTGTGGCAAGGAACCAAGGGAGGCGTCCAGCCCCCAGCCAGTCAGTGAGGAACTGAGGCTGTTGCTCCAGCAGAGCCCCCGCAAGGAACCCAATTCTGCCAACAGCTGCATGAGCGAGCGTGGCGGCAGGTCCTCCCCCAGTGGAGCACTTGGGTGAGACTGCAGTCTGGTCGAGGGTAGGCCCTTGACCTCAGGAGACCTTGAGCCAGAGGATCCGTGGACAAAGTGTAAAGTCATGTTTAAGAACAGCCAGGGGTGGTGGTGCTCTTACTGGTTACAGAACTCTACCACCACATCTTTCTTGGAGTCCTTCCTTCCTAGGATCGCTGCTCCTCTGGCCTGGCACGTCCTTCTGTGAGCCCCTGCCAATGTCCTGGCTACCCTCTAGGACTCAAAGGGCCATGGAACCTCTGTCTTTGATTCCCCTGAGCTGTCCAAACTCTGCTAGAGCTTCCCACAGCCTGTCACCAGATCCAGATCCCCGCGGGTCTTTCTCTCTTTCTTGTGGAGTTACTGAAACAGCTTTTTTCGCATAGAGAAACCTGGAGCCTCTTGAGGGTTGAATTCTCCTCTTGGTCATGTTTATAAACTGTCCCTCTCACTCCTAAGTACGAGGCTCAGCTTTACACATATACATTAGGCATGCTATAATATCTGTAAAGCCAATCAGTAATAATAAGCCTTAAATTATGGGTTTGGGATCTGCCAGCAGCCTGGTGCTTACACACGCAGTATTAGCTATTATTAGTATCATTAGCACCACTCAATACTTCATGAATGAATGTTCCCCTCTCTAACAAGGATTTAATTTTCTGACTCCCCATGAGCTCCCTCTCCAATTTTAGAATCTCCAAGTTGGAGGAAATAAGAAATAACTCTTGACCAAAAGTCGAGGGTCTCTAGCTGAACTCTGTAGCTTCTATATATCAAGTGTTCCTTCGGGGGTCAGAACAGCAGGGAGACTGCTATACACCAACCCAAGTCCTGTACCGAAGAGGCAGGGAACAGGGACTCCCAGGCAGGAGCAGAACAAGATTCACATTGATTGACATTCCACTCGTGTTTTTGAGAGTTTGCAGGCCACCTCTCCTTCTCTGCAAAGCTCTTCTTGCAACAGTATCTATGTCCAATTGCACTAATTGAACACACAAATGAGGGCGATAAGGGGAAACTCTGCTAATTGTATTTTTCACTCGCTTCAGCAGAGGAAAACTCATCATCAGTCATGATTACAAACTTCCCTGTGGTCTCAACAGGACAAGCCTGAACAGGAGCTGTTCTGAAGCATCTTGTTGGCTGGCAGATCAACAAGCTCTTTAACTCTTTTTCGATCTTGACAGATTCTGGGGGAATAAGAGGAGATGCTGCAAACTGTCCTGCTTCCTTAGGTTCAGAAGGACCTTCTGCTCCGAGCCCTAAGTGAAAGATTCCGTCGATTTTACCACCCTGGTTCTCCCTGGGGATAAAAGATGGATAAAAGGTGCTGTGGAAACAGCCTGTCAACAAGGACACCACTGGAGGCCCAGACGATGACAGTGTGAGCCCTGGGAGGCCTGTGACTGTCTCGCTCCTCAGAAATCACTTTTCAAGGAGCAGAGGAAAGCAGAGGAGTGGAAGGAATGGGAATACTGGGGTCCTGCTCTTCGAGGGGACCAGCAGTGAGCTGCCTTGGGGATGAGGCTGAGGACAGTCCACTGAGGAGCGGGTCCTGCTGAAGGCAGGAATCTCAAGGCCCCTGGGGACCACCAAAGGGACCAGGGCTTTGTTGACTTGTTCTAAATCCAGGGGTTTCGTTAGAATTAAGAAAAGGGAAATCAAAATGAACAGGATATTGATCTTGAGTCCCAGCAGAGCTTGGCAGTGATTTCAGGTCACTCGTGAATGAAGAGAAAGAAGACCTGGGGGGCCTGAGGGGAGATGGGGCTGTGCGGTGGGGCTGGGGGGCTGCAGGCGGGCTGCTCCAGCCTGGAGCCCTTCCCTCTCAAGGGACTTGGCAGAAGCTGACATAATGTCCTAAGTGCTGACCGGCAGGAGCAGGAATGTTCAAATACTGGAGCGACCCTCATGGAAAACTTCCTAAATGTAAGCATCAGAGGTGACTGAAACTGTCAAAAAAAAAACTCCAGTGACAACGAGTAGACCCCAAGTGACAAGGGCGCGTGTGGCTGAGTTGGGGGTGGGGGAGGCAGGAGCAGAGGGAGGACGCGGCCTGCACAGGCTGGGCCACCGGCCGGCTCGCTCTCCTTCTTGGGGCAAACTGCTCATTGTTCTGTGCCTCAGTTTCCTCATCTCTTTATGCTGCCCCTGACCCAGCAGGAAGAGACGGCTCGGACAGGACCCACTTGCGACGCCATCTTTATGATGGAAAGATCCAGGGGGTGCTGCCCAGGGCCTCTGATTTTCCTCCGATACGCATGTTGTAAAATGCTTCTGTCTCACTTCAGCAAGTTTGCTCATAAATACATTCAGCCCCCAAATTGCTTTAATTACAGAATGAGGAAATTGCTTCACTTGGCGGAAGGCTCTTCCCAGTTCTGCTAATGGCAGTCTGGTATGTGCGTCTGTGATGAGATTTTTTTTTCTTTCTTTCCTTCTTTCTTTTTTTTTTTACTAAAAACCACTGAGCTTAATGAGAATGCAAAAAGCGTGTAGAACCAGCATTCTCTGGGGCCCTTCCCAGCTCTGGTGAGCTGAAGCTGCCTCCAGAAACCACACTGTGGTCCAAAAGGTAGCTGCTGACCACCACAGGAGTGTTTCACACATGGAAAGAAGCCACTGTAAGGGACAATGACCAGGTAGAGAAGGCAAAGGTGAGAAGCCTTCTCCAGGCCCTGCATTTGGAAATGGAAGCCTCAAACTAAATGCTCTGTGTTAAACAAAAACGAGACCCCAGAACAATTACACCAAGACGCCATCTGCCCTTCTCTCCTTCTTGACTATGGAGAATCTAGAAAGGGCTTTGCAAGCATCTCAACGTCACCTCCTGTGTTGTCAAGGGACATTTCCAGGATTTCCAACCTGCAGATTCTGGCTCTTACCACCAAGCACAGGAATGAGGACTGTCTCCACTGGCCACGTTTCTCACCTGGAGGGTGGCATCCTGTGGACACTGACAGAGGGACAGATGATGCAGATGTCCCACACAGGCCACCAGTCTGCATCCTGGCTTAACCATGGAGTCGCTCGGTCACCCTGGCAAGTCACATTTACCAGCCTTCGTTTTCCTTATCTGCAAACTGGGGGGCAGAAGCAGCCGTCTCAGGGACGTCTGTGAAGATCAGATGTGGCTGGCTGCAGCCCAAGGGCTCAACAGAGCCTGGCTGCCGGTGCTGCCAGTACCACCAACACGTTTCCCACAGCTCCTTGTCGGGGCCGTGCGTTACTGACTGGGCACCCTGGGACATCTACCCAAGGTAACCTCAGTAAAGCAATGGAAACTGATTTCCTTTCCCCGCCCCCCAAGTCTTAAGAAATACGACAGAGGATGAGTGGCAAATAGCACAGGACTTAAGATCAAAAAGATCTGGGTCCAAATCTCCATCTGCAAGTGATTCTGAGCAAGTTCCTCAAATCTCAAGACCCAGTGGCAGGGAGGATGAAAGAGAATAATGCATGTCAATGGCGAGCACACCGGCGGGCTCCCAGTGACAGCTAACCACAGGAGGGGCTGCGACCAAGATTCTACAGCTAGGATGCAACCCGGAGGAGGATGCCCTAAGAAATGCCCAGCAGGGAGGGGTCTTGGACACAAGGCTGAACTGAAACAAGGAGGCATCTGCACTAAATTTGAGCTGTGCTTCTTCACCCAAATAAAATACTCCAAGGTATTGTTGGTCAGGCCACAACCTGGACAACCACGCATGTCATACCAAAGGTGCAGGAAGTTAGAAATTTGCAAAATTAAGAGTTCAGAAAAGTGTTACTAGTGGCTACCTCATTTGTATGTTGGGGGGCTATTTGTTTGGGGAGACTTTGCTAACAGTTTGAGGAGACTATCACACAAGGCAGCCAGCTAAAAGTGTAATTACATACAATTGCTGGCTGTGAGTTCCTTTCCCAAACGGCCTCATGCATATTCATCACTATAATTATGGTAGTGAAAAATTCCACAACTAATTATTCCATGCTCCCCATCTTTCACATGCCTAGAATTTTTGCATAATTACTGTTGAAATTAATTGCAAGTTAGTTAATTTTATACTTTGTCCTTTCAAAACTTAATTGAAAATTAACTTAAAAGATACCAAAAGGAAAAAAAAAAAAAAAACAACACAACAAAAACTCCATTACCGGCCATTAAGGCAAAGCTGGTCTCTCAGATTTAAACATGCCATGTGATAACTCCAACCTGAATGCAGGGGTTGTGCACCCCAAGCTATAATCAAAGGTCATCTCAGAAGTCACACCTCTACCTTTTTACCACAGAGCAATGGAGACCCGTGACGGTTGGGGAGGCCTGACCAGGCTCTGACCCTCTTCTAGTTGCTGGCTTATCACGTTAGGATTCAGCAATTGCATTTCCGGCCCCCGGAGGAGGAAACCCGTATGTGGTTTCCATTATCACTGCATCTCACTTCTACCCCTAAATATCTCAAGGACACATTCTCAGGGCCTAACTGCAGACTGGCCTGTGAGAAGCCTCGCTTTCCTGCTTAGCTAAACAATAGAAAACAGTTCTTTCTCCTCATTCTCTCATTGCACTGGGTTTCCACAGATCTTGGAGTTAGTCCCACTGATCTGCTTGGGACCAGGAAGAAAATATCTCTGGAGTACCTCTCTTAGAAGAATCCCGATCCCATGCTCATGACCTCATCCAACCCCAACAGGTTCCCTCAGGCCCATCTCGAATGCCACCATGCTGTGGGGTAGGGCTTCAACATAAGGATTTTGGGAGGAGACAAGCAAACCATAACACAAACAGCCCCCAAAATACACCAAAAGCAGGCAGTCACCAGGGCCATTTTTCTCAAGTGCTATTTTAATGTTCAAGTGTCTAGCCTCCTTGGAGCCTTGGCATGGCACACATCACTGCCTAGGAGGTGTCCCTGCCTGTTCTTGGCTTTGGGTGTCGGCATGAGTTTTGCTGAATTTGTGCCCCTAACACAGTGCCTGCCACACAGCAACCAGAGAGGGAAAAGCAAGAGAGCTTAAGAACATCCCAGCAAGTGGCAGAGCTGGCACCTGGTGCCAGACGTTCTCTTTCCACCACCCCGTGCTGCCTCTCCAGCACCCTCCTGCTTTCCTACCCTTCTGACAACTCAGCTTTTATCTCCTGCCCGCCCTGGTCCCTTGGTAACATTCTCTTCTCGACCCTCAGTCCTGAAACCAGCTTATTATGGACGGACTGTTTATATTCTCACAATTCTTACGAGGCGATGGGACTTGGGAGGCAGAGCTGGTTGAGTTCACGAGGGTCGGGCCCTATGAGGGGGCCTGTCCTCTTTCCACATGGGGACGCAGTAAGAAGGTGGCAAGCCTCACCACCTCCCCAGGAATCTAGCTGACAGACACCTTGATCTTGGACTTCCAGCTTCCAGAATATGAGAAATAAATCTCTGCTGTTTAAGCACCTGGCCCAGGTGTTTGGTCAAGGCAGTCTCAGCAGACTAAGACTGGGGTAGAGCAACATGGGAACTGTTATGGTTTGGATGTGAGGTGTCCCCCAGAATCTCACGTGGTAGACGATGCAAGAAGGTTCAGAGGAGAACTGGTTGGGTTGTGAGAATCTTAACCCAATCAGTGAATTCATCCCCCTGATGGGGTTAACTGAGTGGTAACTGCAGGCAGGAGGGGTGTGGCTGGAGGAAGTGATGCACTGTGGTGTGGCTATGGGGTATATATTTGTCTCTGGTGAGTAGAGTCTCTCTCTCTGCTTCCTGGTCACCATATGAGCTGTTTCCCTCTGCCACACTCTTCCACCACGATGTCCTGCCTCACCTTGAGTCCTCAGGAATGGAGCTGGAGCCAGCTGTCCATGGACTGAGATCTCTGAAACCATGAGCCCCCAAATAAATTTTTCCTCTTCTATGACTGTCTAATCAGATCCTTTAGCCACAGCGGTGAAATAGCTGACTGAAACAGGAACTTTAGGGCTGACAGGCTGTGATTTTACACAATGACACACAGCAGCTCTGCTTACTGACATTTAGCCGTAGAGGCTTGCAGTGGCTAACAGGTACCTGTAAAGATAGTGGTAGGGGGCTGGGGTTGTGGCTCAGTGGTAGAGCACTTGTCTGGCATGTGTGAGGCCCTGGGTTCGATCCTCAGCACTGCATATAAATAAAAAAATAAAATAAAGGTCTATTGACAACTTAAAAATATATATATATACAAAAGATAACAGCCATAGCAGAAGAAGGAAATAATGCAGTGGGGACAGAACAATTCCCCTTTGGGCTTAGTGCAGTAAAAGCACCTACGATGTATGAGCCAAGAGTCCCTGGGCTGTTGACAAGCTTATACTCACATAAGGAATGCAGAATGTACCCTCCAATAGAATTGCATCACCTCTCTTGCCTTGATGTACCCAAAACTTGCTTATGTACACAAGTAAAATCCCTGCTATGCCTGGGGCTCAGGCTTCAGGAATTATCCCTCTGGGTTGTGGCGCCACTAATAGCATTGCTTCCAGAACTCAGTGTCGCGATCCTCATTTCCTGCTGCAAGACTGCTCTGCAGTTTAACTGAGTTACCTTGATTACGAACCTCGTGCCTTATGGACTGATGCAAGGGTGAGCTGTGAGAGCATAAAGGCAAAGGCAGGTGGAAACCACATCAAGAGGGAGACATCTTAGTGACACCGAGGATGTGGGGAGGGTTCCTGTTAAAAGGCTGAGGTAAGTTAGTGCATGATAACCTGAAATTCCCACCTGGAATGCGCCAGAGCGTGCACACATGGTAGGAACCAAAGCTCCCTGCAACTCCTAATAATACACTAAGGGTCCTCATCTAGACTGAGAGATTGGCTACGTCTTCCCGGAGCAGAAGAATGAATTAGCCTGTTACTGAGTGGCTGGGGAGGAGAAGGGGTGGGAACCAATTCACACAGCACAAAGCCATTGATTTTTTTTTTTTTTTTTGAGTCCATAAAAGTATTTCCTTTAAAGGTGACTTTAGCAACCTGAGTCTTCAGCAATTTCAGGACAAAAGACTCATCCTCCAAGAGACTCATAAGATAAACAACTCATCCTCCAAGAGACTCATAAGATTCGGAGCTTTCTTATGACTTGAGGAGCAAATTACTTAACAGGGCTCCTTCAGAGTTCAGGCTACAGAAACGTGAAGGGTCATTTAGGAAGTTCGGTGATGCACGGGTGTGTCAGTTTTTCTGAAATTGTGCAAATACAGGCTTCCATTCCAGCTAAGTGCATAAACTTTGGTTGCAAATCTAAATGAGGTACTCAGACATGGTCACAGGGAGAGCATGCTGCAGGGAGCCGGGGTGCCGCCAGGTAGCCTTGCAGATGGAAAGAAGCCCAGTTCTGAGAGCAGAACCATCCTGCTTCGTGGGGGCAATGGGTGCAAGCGAGACACGTAACTGAGGTGGAAATTCACCATGGTCTTGGCTCTCAGGAAGTCAGTCCCCATGCTGACACAGAAAGGTGGGTGTAGTTTCGTTCTGTTTGGGGACAACTTAGGTTCATAACAATAATGATCATAATGATAAGGACATTGACAACAGGGGCAATAGCAAAGATGGCAGTGGTGGCCGCTAACCCTCAGTCCTTGCTTGGTGCCAGATTCCGAGGGCTTCAGGATGAGTAGGCATGACTGACATCCCCATGTTAGTGAAGGAGCAACCACGACAGAGCCAGGCTGAGTCCCCAGCACAACCGTGTACAGCTACAAAGGTTGGCCGACCGGATTCACATCAGGCAGCTCCTCACTCTGCCACCTTGTCCTTTACCCAGAGTTCAACTTGGTGCACAGGAAGCCTGACAAATATGTGTCAAATAAAAGATGGCACATCTACTGTCGGGTATAACTAATTAGAACAACGGCAGCAACAAAAAGATGGCTCGTGCATTCCTTTTTATAATCCTGAAAAAGTTACTTCCATTTTTGGGATGAAGGGAAATAAAAAGCCACTCCCCTAAGGAATGAACCAGGAGGATAAAAGAGGTAGTTTTGGAAAAAAAAAAAAAATAGAGTTTTTAGAAAGAAATTTTCCTTTGCAGACAGCAGTGCTTGACTATAAAGAGAAATGCCTCAAAGAGCACTCAATTCCTCATGTTTTCATTTTCCTGAATGCAGAAGGGTATAGGGACTGACAGGGTTCAATGCCGTTCTCTTTAGACAGTCCACAGCCGAGTCTCTGGGCTCAAGTTCCTATAGCTGATAAAGCCAAGGGTTCTGGTTGCTCTTAAGTAGCTAATCAAAGAGAAAGCCAAGGCTTCATTTGAAACCTTCCTGAGCACACAGAAAGGGCACTGGGCCCCAGAGGATGGCGGGAAAATACCACAAAGGTTAAGGCGGGCCAGGCGCCTTGCATGTAGCAGGAGGGATTTGGGTAAAACCACGTCGGCGTGGGGGATTACCAATTCCTCCCTAAATAAGCAGGCACAAGCAGTTATATTTGCATGGTCTTAGCAGAACACGACTGTCGGTGGAGCTAAAGGGCCCCGTGTGCATTACTAGCTAGAAATATTTAACGGATTAGGACCTCACGCACTGGCAGACAGACCTGATTTAGGTTTTTCACATGATAGGAAGTCCCCAGGGTAGAACTCAACATGCTGGCATCGTTCCAGGTTAAGGCAGGAGATAAAACTGGAATCATTCAGGCTGCTCCATTCATTTCCAACCAAGAAAGCTGCCTCTCCTCATAGCTCATTGTTTCAGGATTAGCGTATGTAATGTCAGCACCCGCCTGAATACGGATGAGATGAGGCCTCACTTCATTAAGCATTTGATATGGTTAAACAGCCACCCCATTCCAAACCCTACACTGGCAACTTGTCCTACAAATGGGATGAAAAAGTACACTCCACTGGCTGTTGATAATCTTACCCTCTGTCTCTCCTTCAGATCACTTTTAAAATCAGAAAGAAAAAAAAACTGTCTTTTTTCCCAGTTCTTCTGTGACTTAGGATAAGAAAAGAACACGTTTTCTACCATTTCTACCATTCTTGACTTGTGCCAAAGATATTAAATAACTCAGTGAAGCCAGATGTATCCTACTCTTGCCAGAGCTTAGAAGCAGGTCCAGCTACCAGGCAGTCGGGAAAACAGAGCCACAATCTGTCAGGATTTAATTAGGCCAGTTTTTTGGATGGGCAGAGTCGCAGAGGTACACCCTTGATTCTGGTCTGGTGGGGGTAACTTCCTTTTCTTTACCTGCTGATCCTAAACACAAGTAGATACAGACCCGGGAATTCACAGGTATGTTGCTGGCTCTCCTGACCTTCCTGTCCCCAGGCCAAACCCACCATATCACTGCCTGGCCAGGTGTCTGTCCTGGGTGGCTGAGGTGGAGAGTCTTGGAGAGACAGAGAATATATTTTTCCTTAAGGACAGGGACCCAAGATCTGGACAAAGCAAATATACCCAGGTGCTGGTCTGCTGGATCTGGGGACTGTGTGCACAGCTCTTTGGTCTGGCTTTGAGAATTCTCAGTCATTTTCTCCCTGTTTTAAAATGTTCGATTTCTATTCAGTTATTCATTCCATACTCTGAGTCCTTAATAATGAAAAGCTACTTGAATGTTCAAAAGGGATTAGACGGTGAGACTTCAGGGGACAATAGAGGATCAGTGGGAACAACATAAATGGCCAATAACAGGGGATTATGTGGACCCTGCCCTGTAATAAGCAGTGGTGGGGTGTGACTGTAATTGGCATTCACAGTGTGCTCTGGTCCACGAGAAACAGGGTTTCATGAATAACGCACAACATGAACAACTCTTTTTCATATGATTCTTGTAGGAAAATACAAAACCTTCCTGGTTGGCTTGCCATTCCTAACACCACGCCTCCTAATTCCCACTATCACTGCCACTAATGGGGGTAGCGAAGGTGACAGCAGCTGCAGCTGAGACTGGTGGAGCCTTTCCAAATGCAACATCTTTATGAAACATTTTAATTTTTAAAATTTGTCCTTTTTAGTTACACATGACAGTAGAATGTCTTTTGACATCTCAGACACACATGGAGTCTAACTTCCCATTCTTGTGGCAGTACATGATGTGGAGTTTCACTGCTGGAGTATTCATATATGCACACAGGAGAGTTCTTCCCATTCCCATTCCCCTCCTTTCCCCCGACTCCCTGCTATTCAATCAGTGAATCCCCATCCCGCAACACCACCCGCTGTGTGTTGGCATCTCAGAGAGAACATTTGGCCTCTGGTTTTTTGGGATTGGCTTATTTCACTTAGCACGATAGTCTCTGGTTCCATCCATTTACTGGCAAGTGCCATGATGTATGAAACGTTTTATACGGACCATCTATCTCATTTCCTCTTTAGCACAGCTCTACAACAGAAATACTGTAATTGCTCCCACTTTATAGATGGTAAGACAGAGGCACAGAGGGGAATTTGCCCAAGGCTGCTAGAAGTGAGGCAAGCCCAGTTATGGTGAGTTTACTTCACAGTCTATTCTTCTGACACTTTACTGACTTCTCCACCTGATCGGCAAATCTAAGCAAGCAGTTCTGTCTCCATTATCACTTACTATGAATGAAACAGTGCTTCTCATAGGGCAAATCCTGATAGATATTATTAGCTGTCCAGTGCATGAATGAATAAATGAATCAGAGGGTCCAGGCTGACAAAAGTTGAGATCTGGGCCTCCTGAACATGGGTCCCAATTTCAGACAAGAAGAAGCCTCCTCCTTTAAGTGTCTTACTGCTTAGCAGCATGGTATGAAACAACAGGACTCATGCTAGTTTTCTGGCAAGGACTGCGGACTGAGTTGGGGAACCCTGGACCCATGCAGAACAGGACTGTATCCAATCAGCAAGATTCTAAGTGCCTGGGAAAGATCTGCACACCCGGCAGGGACACCAGGTTTTATACAGGCATCTTTGGGTATGAAGCCACCTGGAAGATACAGTGGGTGTTAAGGTGGTTGACAACGGTTCCTGAATCTCTCCTTCTATGTACACAGTAGGATTAGACTTCTCTGCCTATTAAAAGCTTGACTTGGCAACATGACGTGTTTGGTCAGTGAAATGTGAGTGGGTCAGCTCCCTGGGTAACTAAAATGAGAAGAACTTGCTCTACGAATCCACAAGGGACTTGCAGGGTAAGCAAGAGAAATCTCTGATATTTAAAACTGCTGAGACTTGGGCCCATCTGTTACCACAGCATGACCAAGCACACACTGACTGATACAGAGGGGTAGGCAACACAAATAAAACATCCGTGCTCTGCACCTGAGCTTATAATGTAGCAAAACAACAAACCATGCACTTAGGGAACAACAGAGGGAAGAGAATTAATATGCAAGCAACTAGATGCCAGATATGATACTAAGAGATTTATATAAAGAATATCATAATAATCTCAATGTCACTATTCCCAGGTTACAAGTTCCCTTTCCATAGGTGAGGACACTGAGCAAAAAAACATTCCCAAGGTCTCTCAGCTAGGAAGTGAATCACGTCTGTCGGATCTCTAGCATCTCAAACTCCTTCTCATCGTTAAATTTGGAGATGACATGATGAAATTGTGAAAGCTGACACTAACCAATGGATTAATCCATTTGACAGATTAATAATTTGAAAGGACAATTGTGCTGGGTGATAACTACAGGCAGGCAGGGTGGGGCTGGAGGAAGTAGGTCACTAGGGGCCTACCTTTAGGGTTTACATTTTGTCCCTGGCTTTCTCTCCTCTCTCTCCTTCCTGGCTGCCAGGGGCTGAGTATCTTCCCTCCACCACACTCCTCCACCATGATGTTCTGCCTCATATCAGCCCAGAGCAACGGAGTCAGCTGACTGTGGACTGAGCCTCTGGGACCATGAGCCCAAACAACCTTTTCCTCCTCCAAGTTGTTCTTGTCAGGTATTTTGGTCACAGAGAAGCAAAGCTGGCTAACACACCCCTTTCACAGAGCGGCTTTCCTGGCCAGTGACACTCAGAATTGCTGGAGACCAGAGCTGCTGCCAAGGCGTGAAGGGGTGAACGGGGCAAGGGTGTTGGGGAGGCTTCTTGAAGGAGGAAGGTTTCATTTCAAATTGATTTTTAAAATGAGTGATGCTTTTAAGAGATAAGTTGAGGAGGAACCTGTGACATTGCACAGCACACAGAGGCCCTAGTCACACAGGTGGATTGAGGTGGCCACCTGGACAGAAAACAGGAAAAACAGGAGGCAGTCATGCCAGGCTTTAAATAACAGGCTGGAGCACTTTGGTCTCATAACCACAGAGGGCCTCTCTGCAGGGGCGGGCAGTGTTGAAAGTAGTGTTTGTGAAAGATTGCTCTGGCAACTGCAGGAAGAGCTTCGGCAGAACGAGGGAGAGAGACGCAGGGAGGTCAGGGTGCTGGCTGGGTGCCGGGAGGAAGGGACGTAGGCCCAATGTGGACAGAGGCTATGGACATGGAGAGCCAGGTGACTGCCAGCTCCAGGAGCTGAGGTCTCGCTAGCTGCCACAGGCTGGGCCAAGTGATTTGTTCCCATCATTTCAGAGTATTCGAGAGCAACCTCAGGGACCCAGCAGGGTCCCCATTTTACAAAAAGAGGAAAATGAGACTCAGAGAGGCCCTGGCTTTCCCAGGAGGACACTGGTAACACAGCTCGTAGGTGCTGTTTTGAGAGCGCGTCTCAGGTCTTCTTTAATTCCTGAACCCCGACACTACAATTAGCCCCATTCTGCAGAAGAAATAATGGAGGCTCAGGAGGAGAGGTGATTGCCTCAGGTCACGCCAGCTGGTGAGGAGCAAGGTCAAGACTTGACTCAGTTTGGCTGGGCTCCACTGTCCATGCTCTGAACCACGGCCCCAGGACAGCGGGCGGCTGACTGGGCGGCCACCTGCCGGGGAGCCCGTGGGAGGGCCTCGTCTCAGAAAAGCAGCCACAGTCTCTCAGACAAAGGGTGCCAGGAAGGTGGAGGCTTCAAAACACATTCTGCATTTGGAACTTGTAGAGAACGGTGTCCCCAACCACCCCTCGGACCTAATCTAGGCCTCCTGGGAGTAGGAGGAACATGAATCCAGGAGTCCTGGCTTCCTTTGAAGACTAGGATAGCATTATATATAATTTACCCCACAAAAGGACCTTAGGATACTTTGTGTGTGACCCAAACCCATTTAGATGGCACCTCTGCTACCTCCACTGGTTTGTGATAGACCCAAATACCCAGAATTGGATTTTTCAATAGATCACTTATCCTGCAGTGATCCTGCAGACAAAAGAGTCAGGTCACAAGCTTCTGAAACGTCACCCCACATCTGTGCTTCCATCATTAAGGTGGATCCAAGAAGGAGAGAGGGACACAGAGGCGTCCGTCCTGCCTGCCCAGGCCATCTGCTGCAAAGCGGCAGATAGTTGAAAGAGGTTTTTCTCTGGCATGTGGCTCGCTTCTGAAGGGCAAGCGCAGCTGCAGCCCACTTGCTCCCACCGGCACATTCTTGAAATTCCACTTTCATTTCTGCGGAGCCACTTGTGCACACGGTTTAAAGAGTCCAGTAGTTGTTTGAAGGTTGATAAAAGAATTCGCATTCTTTGACCCTTGTCTCCCAGAAACCATCATTTCCTGCTATTTAAGTCGGGTCTTTTTATAGGTTACCTCCAGATCTCTAAATAACATGCCTACTTCTTGATTTCTGGGTTTGGGGGATGATCTGCTGTTTGCCCACTCTGGAAGATGAGGATTTGGCTCTCTAGTATCAACAATATCTCTGCCATCGCCCCACACATGACCCTGTTCAAGCCTTCCTGGTTCCACAGCAATTTTAGACAGTCAATGTTTTTGTTATCTGGATCAAGAAAATGCCATTCACAGATCAACAGCATAGGATATTTTGACTTGAACACTATTTTTCCTAGGAAGACTTCTTGTCCCTGGAGTTAATACAGCCTGTCCCCCCACCCATTCATTTAGTGTTTCATACGTTCCTCACTGATCCAGAGGCTTCTCCAGCTTTGTCAATCTCCTCCGGATGCATTTAAATCCAGGGAGAGCTTTTTCAGTTTCTTCACACAGGAATCTCTCCCTCGGAGTCTCCAGAGGCCTACAGCCCCCCGGGACAGCCCTGCACCCTCGTCCTGCACAGTCTCATTAGCCTGGGTCCCCATTCTCCTATCTGGTGCCTTTCTTTTCCTTAGTTCACTCCCTTGGTTTCAGTAAAGCATATTTATTACTAGCTCCCCGACAGGGCCGTATGGAGGTAAGGTTTTAATAATTTCTGAACATCTCCTGAGGGTAGGAAGCGTGAGTAGAAATTACTTGCTTCAGGATTGTCTTCTTATGCCTGATGTTACTAAGAAGACTCCTGCTATTTTGATTCTTGACTCTTTATGAAGACCTGTTTTTATTTATGTACTTTTTTACTTATTTTTTTTAGTTGCTGATGGACCTTTACTTTATTCATTTATTTATATGTGGTGCTGAGAATCGAACCCAGTGCCTCACACATGCTAGGCAAGTGCTCGACCACTGAGCCACAACCCCAACCCCTGTGCACCTGTTTTTTAATGCCCTTTCTAGAAACTTGTAGGGTCTCTTTTTCATCCAGGGCTCTGAAATGTGATGATGGTGTTCTTGGTGTGCTTCGCTGTCATTTGGTGACAGGATATTAGATGAGTCCCTTTCTATCCGAAAACCCTAGTTCTTTTAGCTCAGGGGAAATTGTCTTCAATTTCTCCATTTTCTCTTTTCTGTCTAGAATCTCTATTATTTGGATGTAAATCTCCTACCAGGGTCCTTGGTTTTTCTTATCCGTTCTCTTATTTTCTATTCGTTTGTGTTCTGTTATCTGGGATATAGCCTCAAATTTATGTCCCAACATTTTTAAATGTTAAATTTCTATGAGTTCTTTCCTGTTTATTTCTCTTAAAATGGGGGGGGGGTCATTCTGCTTTTACTTCAAGAATGCAAAATATTGGGTTATCTTTCAGGATTTTTTTGTTTTATTTTATTTGAAATTTTCTTCTCTTTATGTATCCTGTTTCCTCCAAGGTGCTTCTTTCTCTGTCTCTGTCTCCCCCTCCCTCTCTCTCTCTCTCTCTCTCTCTCTCTCTCTCTCTCTGTAAGAATGTGTGCATGTACATGTGTGTTCCGTCTTTTACATTCAAGGTTTTCTCTAGGTGCCTGGTGATCCTTGGCCGATCATTCATTTTTACATGTGGGGTATTTAAAAGCCTTTGGTCATGGGCCTGTTGACTGCAGGCTTCTTCATACTGAGACTCAGCCAGGCCATTTCCCTGGGGCCATTCAATCCCTTAAAGGGATGAGTTTCCCCCAGAACTCTTCTGAAGTCCTGGACCCTGACCCTGGCTGACCATGTTCTGGGAACTAACTTAAGGGAAAAGGGCAGTAGTTCCAATTCATTACATTGTCAACTTGCATTAAACTCCTGTTTTCAGAGAGAAACCTGCTTCCCCCGCTGGGCCTGACATCTGGTGCTCAGAGACCTTCCACTTCACCCGCTTCAGAGAAGAAATCTCAGCTTGCCTGGGTGTGAGTGGGTCACCATCTGGCTGTGTCAGGCAGGGAGGGGATCTGAAAGTGCAATAGCGTCTTAATGACATTTCACCCCATCTTCCCTCTGCTCGCAAGTTGTCACCTCTGCTTCCACAGCCTGCTCACGCTGCTGCTTCCCAGGTATTCTGGAGGTCAGTGTGGTTGCTGCTTGGTTTCCTTATGCCAGGCACTGAAGATTCTATGTTCTTTATTTTTGGGGGGGTTTCCGGGGATTGAACTTGAACACTGAGCCACTATTTTGTATTTTATTTAGAAACAGGGTCTCACTGAGTTGCTTAGTGCCTTGCTTTTGCTGAGGCTGGCTTTGAACTTGCAATCCTCCTGCCTCAGCCTCCTGAGTTGCTTACAGGCGTGCAGAGCAGATTCTATATTCTGAGTCCACTAAGAGTAGTCATCTGCCTACTCTCCAGCATCCACATTTATATTGCTATTTTTCTCCCCTTCTTTTTTTTTCCTTATGGGTTTACCTTGCAAAAACCATTTTAGTTGATTTTTAGGAGAATCAGAGGTCAGTGTGTGTGTTCAAGTTGCCCTTTAAAGCCAGAAGTCCTGCAGGAAGGTAGCCAAATCTTCTACTCCCCTGAGTCCTACCATTTACTTCCCTCAATTATGTAGGGCACCTGGATTTTCAGGTAAGTGACACTAATGGGATTCTATGTGTCTGGGTTGTGGAGTCTGATCTGCTCTGGGTGTGGAATGAAAAGAACACAGGGCCACCATCAGGAAAAGAGTTAATGTCAGCTCTGGCTCCTACTCATTTTGATCCTTGGTCTCATTGGTAGCCTTAGGATAATAACCACCAGCCCAATTGCTCTCAGGTTCTTAGTAGGATCAAACAGGATAATGACTGAAAGCACTTCAAAAAGCATAAAGTACTACAGAAACACAAGGCTTTGCTCTTACTTAAAAACCTCACTTTCATCTCCTGAAATTCAATCTGAGGTTATCTTCAGGAGAAATGCTTGTCTCTAATAATCACAAGAATCACCCTTGTGGCATTCAAAAGAATATCCTCTGGTACACAGACATGTGACACAGGACAGTGTTTCTTACCCGACTGAGATTGTCCTGTTAGTTGCCAAAGGCAGCCAGCTTTCACATCACCCAAACACACACCCAGAATCTCAGACCATATCCTGAGAAGGGTGCAGGAGACCCAGCTCTTGTCTCAGAATCCCCCTTCACAGGGGGTCTGTTTTTCAACTGAACTCATGTCCCTCTTGAGGGAGGTCAGAAAGGCAGGAAAAAGGGAGACCAACAGCGTAGAGGAAGGGGATTGGGAGGGAGGAGGAGGGAAAGGCACAGGAAAGTACTGGAGAATGAAATGCCAAATTATGTCAAGTACAAATACATCACAACAAATCCTGTTTCTCCATGTAATTATAATGCACAAAGTAAAATAATAATTAATAATAGCAATAGAAGGGAGATCATAGAGTAGATGAGAGAGGAAGGAAGAGAGGGAAAGAGAAGGTACTGGGGAAAGAGATGGATACCCGCTGTACGTTAAGTGATAAAAACAAGATGTGGGACCACAAACGTGATTTCTTCCCTATAACAAAACAGCAAACCCCTGTGCACATGAAGCATTTACCTACAGGTGTACATGTTTGTATTACAGAGACAGAGACACGCACAGACAATAGAAGTGAGTCCACTCTCACCAAGCATGGCGGTCGCTTCTGGAAAACAGGATGGGGGTTAAAGGACTTGTGCCTTGTATTGCACACCACTCTGCGCAGTCTGATTGTGCTCATAAGATGTGCATGTCACTTCTGGAAAGGAAAGACTAGATGTCTGTTAAAAGAGTAAGACGGAAAATCAAATCTGGGAGAATGTCTACCCACTTTTAAAGTAGAGGTAATAAGAAGCCAGGCAAAGAACAGATGGCCAAGAGGCAGAGAAGGGCCCGGGGCAGGTCACACACCATGCTGAGACAGGTGGGTTGCACACCTGTGCTAGAGACACACGGGGAGGCGTATTTCCATCCAACTGGTAATAACAAATGGGTCCCTTTGGCCCGTGACAACCTCTGTGCTTCCACGCAAGCCCCACTATCCATGTAAGGGGACAACTTCACATATTTTTTAAAGTGCAATTTCCACAGAGAAAGATGTACACATCTTGAGTGCACAATCAATGACTTCTGAAACATGCATAAATGCATATACCCAGGTGACTCATAAGGGGCATTTATTTAAAAGAAAATCTCCTGTCCTGATGCAGGTGTGTGGATCTGTGAGAGACAGCTCCCTGAGTCAGGGGCAAATGCATGAGAGTGTGCTGGGTGGGGGCTTCAAACCCCACCCATCTGAATCAGGACCTACCTGGTGGTACTGGGTTTTCTCCCTGCATTTCCCAGGGACTTTCTGATTTTGTATACTCCTAATTTGGCTGTCTCCTGGCTCAGTGGCCTGCATATTTCTTGGCAGTGAACATGATAATCCTAGACCACACATGCAATCAGTCTGGCAAGAATATACAGGGCTGAAGAGATCCTTGGAAGTGGACCAACTTTCTCAAATATGCCACCCACTGCTGTCAGTTTCCCCTTTCCAAATTAGAGCTGTTAGTTCCCGTGACTCACGGAATAGGAGAGTGATTCCCAGGTGTTGCCAGTACCTACGTTCAGTCTGTCTAGGCTACTACAATAATCATAACGGCTCACATGGACTGAGGGTTTACTGTATGCCACAAGCACTTCTCATGATTTATCTCTGAAACACCACCACGAGATAGGTACTATTATCTCCACTTCATTGATGGGGAACTCAGGCAGAGACGTGAGTTACTTGCCCAAGGTCGCAGAATTAACAAGTGACAGTGTGAAGACTGGACTTAAGTCTCTCCTGCCGGCAAGACTGTACTAGTACCGTTCAGGGAAGGCCCAGGTGCTCTAAGGTTTAAAGGACAGGAAAAGTATCGCCTCCTGACTTCCTGGCTATTGCTTTCTCTGCCAGACTCGGTGGTTTCCGCTATATAAAAATGTCAAGTCCACCTTCTTCTAAAGAGGTCAATATTCAATCATCTCTAGGTATGGCGAGGGCCACAGAGGGGTCCATTGGTTCTGTCTAGACACAAAACCAACAAAACATATTGCATAACCATGTTTTATAGCCAGAGGTTTTTATCTTGTTGTTTCTTCTCTGAGGAGCTGGCTGATAAATCGGGCTTCACAGGTGGAGAGGAATGTGTGTTTTCAAGAGTGACTTTCAGGAGCCGAGAGAAGGGCAAGCAATAATGTGGCAAAGAGAAGCATCCTTCAGAACCAGTGGCAATCTACCCTCAAGAGGCCAATTAATCCATTTGAAGCCATAATGAGGAGAGTGACAGAGCCTGCTACAGGCTGTCTACCCACTCTTCAGTGACGGCGACTGGGGCACTTTGGAGCCGCGTTCATCAGTCTGCGGTGAACACAAGCCACCTTGTGCCACGGCATTAATCACACTCCATCTGCTGCCGGAGGCACACGGCCATCCAGGCCTGAGCACATCTGCCCAGCCGCGCCCCAGATCTCAGCCTGTAACAATTTCCCACCTTTATGGCATCCCTTTTGTCTCTTTCTAAAGATACAATTTGATCTTTTTATTGCATTACTAACTGTTGCTTTGAGACTTGGGCCAGCTTGTTTACCTGGAGAAATCCTATAGAGAACAGATGCAGGATCTGTGTAAAGGCCAGTCCAGTGTTGTCCCCAACAGCAGGCCAGACTACAGTTTTTGTTCTATCCCTCAAATCCTGTGGGGTGGAGCCGAGAGAGGAACGTTGCTCAAACGCCAGCACAGAGATTTTCCGTTCTGGCAACAGGACCAAACTCGTCACCTACCAAAATTATAACTTGTAATTCTGGAGTAAAATATATTTTCACAAGTATCCTAATGAGACATTGAAGAGGTGACAAAGAGGAAAAGGGAAAGAGGCTACTTTTCCCCAAAGGCAATAGAAGTTGGACCAACTTGGCTTTCCATTGTGGTGGAGATAAAAGCGGAACAGAAGTAAAGATGCCGGGGCTGGAGTTGTGGCTCAGAGGTAGAGCGCTTGCCTGGCATGTGCGAGGCCCTGGGTTTGATACTCAGCACCATGTTTTAAAAAAAAAAAAAAAAAAAATCAAGATGCAGAGCCTTCCTGAAGTAGGCAGGCTAAGGGAGCCTCTTTTATGTTTGGGCCCCAAAGAGCTACCTCTCAGGGCAAAAAGGTATCAGAAGTGAACATAGCTCTCCTCATTGCCCAGGAGACTATGGGGAAGGGTGCCTTTGCAACAGGTACAGGGGAGGTGTGGAAGCCTCTGTCAGCCTGGCTGGTCCTCTCACATACTGCATATCTTGGGCTTGCATTACTTAGAGGTCAAGGGAAACTCATAAACTTGGTTTGAAATGGTACTAAATTGGCAGTACTCCTAGGCACCAAGCAGAAGCTAAGCTAAATCCCTCTGGAGGAAGCTATCTGTACCCTGGTCCCCAACAAATCCCCACAAATAATTTCTCATAAAGAGTGAGTGGAATACTGTCAAAAATATTCAATACATGGGGAATCAAGTCACCATGAATAGACCAGAAAGAGACACAGGAAGACTTCAGACACTAAAATGATCAGGCCAAATCATAAACATGTTACTAGGCTATTAAGGAACAAATAAGAGCCTGAATATATCTATCTGCAGGGGAGAATAAGTTATTGATAAAACAATGACATGTATTTGAAAAAAGAACAGAATGGAACATGGAGCAGTGAGAAATATTTTATGTAAATTGAAACACTCGACGGACCAGTTTAATAGTAGATTAGACACAGATGAAAAGAGAATAAATGAACTGAAAGAAAGCTCAGGAGGAATTATTGCAGGAAGGTAGCATGGAGAGACACAAAAAGACAGAAAATAGAGATGTGAGGTGAACAGACACAAAGTGAGGTGGTGGGAAGTAAGTTCCAAGATGGGGTGTTATGATTCAGATCCGGAGTGTCCCTCAAAATCTCATGTGCTGAATGCATGGTCCTCAGTGTAGCATGTATGTGCTCAGCACTGGGCCCGTTACAGCTGAAGTGTTAAAAACCAAAAGCCATTACTAGTAAGCAATGGATCCATTTCTTAAATTGTGACCCTAATGTTATACACCCTCTTGTTTTCTTATCCCTCCAAATCCCTTGTCTTTCTTTAAAGATGGCAACTTCTTGACATGACTGTCTTAGTCTGGCTCCTTTGCTTGATGCTTCATGTCAGGTTCCACTTGTATCTGACAAAAAAATAAAAGCTGTCATTATTTAACTGAAACACATGGCTCCTGGTCATTCCCAGTGTCATGCAGAAGATGACGGGTGGAGGGGAAAGCCGTGGTGACTCGCTGTCATGTCCTTCAATACAGAACGGTGTCATGCACTGTGTCAGGGTCTGGAAGAGCTTCGGCAGGGAACTGAAGGTGGCTGGCAGTGGTGCAGAGTCCCCACTCCAGGGGGAGTGAATGAGGGACGGCGACTTCTAAAGCCAAATGGAGCAAGTCTCCCAGGACTGCAAATACATTGAGAAAGCAGCCGCCGCACCAAGACTGACATCCACTCCGTCTTCTTGAAGGAGAGCTGACTGGGGTCAAGGAGAACGGGGGATAGGAAAAAACTTCTTGAAATGATGTCAACATTTTGAGCCTGGGGGGCCAAATTCAGAAGATATCTCAGAACCATTGTACTTATGCCCACATTTCCCTACTTCCTGAGTCTTGATGTTACTGTGTGTGTGTTTCAGCTGTGAAACCCACAAATCTTTGCACTGCTCCGTTGTTAGCCTTATGTGCATTCCAATCTCATGTATTCCATCAGCAAGTGGATTGCAGTCAACAACCTGATACCCACAATGTGACTGCATCCCCGGGATCCTTTCTAAGAGGAGGAATGTGGAGTCGCCCCTTGTTTAAAGCTGATCAATTGTTCTTCCTTGGTCATCTTCTCTGCCTCCCTTTGTTGCCAGTTATTTCCCCTCCTCCAGTCTAGATAAGCCCCTCCTTTCTGCTATCTGCAGGCACAGATCAGTGTCAAGGCCAAAGTCAGAGAGGAAGGAAAGGAGGCAGGATAAGCTGTTTCCTAGCACCTAAGATCAGTCTGACATTTTCTTTCCAGTGCTTTGGGTCATCTCTGAGCTAAGAATGGTGTGTGTGTGTGTGTGTGTGTGTGTGTGTGTGTGTGTGTGTGTGTATGTGTGTGTGTGTGTGAGAGAGAGAGAGAGAGAGAGAGAAGGGGGGGGGGGGGACAACTCCCATCCCCCCCCTGGCCTTCTTATTAACAACTTAATGACACTTTACATTTTCAGAATGTTATCCAACCATTAATAATTGAGCAACTTTTCAAAACAATGTTGGGCTGCCTTCTCAGGAGAAAGGAAAGCTGTAATTAGAAATATGGCACACTATTCAAAGAGGCCACATTTAATTAATTCACTTTAATTTGATTTAGGTTGGGTCTCCATAAACCAGTTTGTATCCAACCCCACAGCAGGAGATGCCAGAGAAGTTTCAGAAGGCTCCCTCAGAGCCTGTGCTGCCATATGGTGCTGCTCCCAGGACCCCAGTCCCATGTATGCTGAGACCCTGCAGTCTGGAGACCTGCGCTTGGGTTGCTACCCTCCCTAGCCTGTGGCTCTGTTAAGTCACTTCTCCTGATCCATTTCCTGATCTGCAACTGTGGAGAATGAGCTACTACATTTCAAAGATTTGTAAGAGGATACAGTAAGGTGATGCTTATCCAGCACTTATTAGCTCAGGGCCCAGTACACAGTAACATATGGAAAAATGTTAGCTTCAAAAAACCAAAAAAGCAATTTAAACAATAATTACCCCAGAGGAGCAGGGGAGCAAGGAAGATTTATTTTTCACCTTAGTCCTGTAATTCTTAGAAATCCTTTTCTTTTTTTAAAAAACCATGAGAATACATTACTTCTATAGTTAAAAGCAAACTAGTTATTTCAAAGAGCTTTAAGAGTTGCCAGAAGTTAGCACACTGGATTGGGGGGTACATCTTAAGGGGAGGTTCCTGATTATGTTAAAAAAATTAATAGTAAGCTGGACTGTGATGCGCACATGCAGTCCCCCATACTCAGGAGCCTGCCATGGGGGGATTGCTTGGGTCCCGGAGTTTGAGGCCAGCTTAGGCAACATGGTAGGCAAGACCCTATCTCAAAAAAAAAAAAAAAAATTGAACTCCAAATGAGGATGAGAGTTTCCCTTCCAATCTCTCCCAGAGATGTGCTACCCGAGGCCACACTGAATTAAGAGGCTGAGTTCCTAATCTGCTCCTTTTGCAACATGTCCCTCCCCCATCTGTTATGGGTCGCTCCATCCTTCCAATTCTTCAGGCCAAAACCCTTGGCATTAACCTTGACAGTTCTCTCACACTCTCCATCAAATCCTCAAGCAATTCCAGCCGACCCCACTTTCAAAGCACAGTCTTTATCGACCACTTCTCACCGCCCCCTCTTTCCATCTGGCCGTGGGTACTTTACCACTCAGTGAAGGGCTTACTGCAAGAGCCTCCCCACTGCTTCCTGGCTCCCACCACCGCCCCCTACAGACCACTCCCAACACAGCAGCCGGGGGAATCAGAAAAACTCAGTCAGATCGCATCACTTCTCTGCTCAAGACCCTCCCCTGGCTCCCCTTATCTGGCATAGAAGCCAAAGTTCCTTCTGTTTCAGGAAATTTCCGCATGTGGTTTCCGCTTCCCCTGTCTGTCCTCAGCTCCCACGACTTCCCCCTCACTCTGCTCTAGCCTCTCAGGACTCTCTGCTCACATTGTGCACTGCAGTGGGCCTTGGACCAGACACTCGACAAGCAGGTGCTGACTACATGGCACCAAGGAACAGGTATTCTAAGATGACCAGCACTGCTTGGAGTGGCCTCTGCTCCTTCAGTCCTCTGGGCCACAAGCAGAAGAAATGGACGAAGAGGCAGACAAATCCCAGCTGAAGAAGAGTTGCAGGTATAGGACGGAAATAACGCTGCGGACACAGGAAATGAGGGACACTGAGGAAAGGGAGCCCCCCACTCCCCAAGGAACCAGGAGGCAGAACTGGATGTGGCACTTTGGGAAGGAAACTGACCTTAGTCCTGTAAGAACTGCAGTTTATCTATTCTGACCTAAGCCTTGGTTGTTATTTTTTTTTTTTTGGTGCTGGGGTTCGAACCCAGGGCTTTGTGCTTGCAAAGCAAGCACTCTACCAACTGAGCTATTTCCCCAGCCCCTCTGACCTAAGCCTTGGACTGACTGTTTTACACATGCTTTTTATTTAATCTTTGTCAGAGCTTAAAAAGGTAACTAGGATCTCATTTTACGGTTGAAAGGTTGCTCAGGTCTGCAGAACCGGAAAACTGCAGAACTGGATTCAAACTCAGATCCATATGGTCATTGTGCCAGTGGTTCCCCAGAGGTGTCCAAGCTGCAATGAACTTCTGAGCTGCCTGTTAAAATTACAGATGTCTGGACTCTGCTCTTTGATTCAGAATCCCCAGGGATGGAGCCTGAGAATCTGTGCTTCGTGAATGCCCTGAGATTCCCAGATCAGCCAAAGCACCCTGCTTCCCTTCTCCATTGTTCTTCAAGTCAGACAAAAAAATAAAAATTCAACTGATGTCGGGGCTCAGAAAATGATAATCCAAAATATGCTGCTTTGGACTTCAAACTGAGAGTCCCCCGTGGAGCTGCAGATGCAGGGAAGGGCTTTCTCTGAAGTTCCCTTGCTTGCCTAATGACTGGGTCTGCCAAAGAGGAGCACAATGGCCTTCAATCTTCTTACTGAAATTTCATTAACCAAGGAAGATTAAACTCCTATCACAGAGGAGAAGACTGAGAATCAAATACCACACCTAGCGCTCACAGGAATTTTGTCCCAGGCCATTGTCTGTTCCTCAGGCTCATTTTCTTACCTCAAAGTCATTTATCCCCCTCTATATTTGCCTGAAGCCCCCCCTCCCCACTTTCCTTCTCTCTCCCCTGTGACGAAAGTATTTAAGTCTCAACCATCTGGCCCTTCTCCGAGTTTCATATTTGGGTGGCTCCTGTGCACATATGCATGTTAACAAATTGGTATGCTTCTGCTAATCTGCCTACTAAGTGTTTGCTTCAGCAGATTCAATCATGAAAGCTTCATAGGGAGAGTTTGAGCTTTCCTACTCTACAAACAGAGCGAGGCCTTGCCCTGTTGAGAGTTCAATCCAGCTCACAATAAAGGGGGGGAGGTCATGGCGGCTGAGGCAGATGGCCACAGTGTGGTGACATGGTACTCTCTAACTTGTCTTGACTTCAAGAAGCTTACAATCAAACAGCTGGATGTGGAAGCCATCCTTAGCTAGCAGACTCAGATGAGGTTGAGCCTCAAGACACAGGGGTCTGACTTCTGGGAACTGGTACACACGGAGGTCTGTCCCAGATTGCCAGGGGTTATGTAGGACTGTGGGAGTGGTTCCCTGCCTGGTTTTGCGATAGCTCCCCTGAGAAAATGGCTCCCCTAACTCCACCCCATCCTGCTCCTTCCATTCTGGGCCCCTTTACCTGTGTGATTATAAATAAGAGAGTTGGGCTACTCCATGTTTTTAGAGGCCAGATCTGGTATGGCCTGATCCCATCATGCTCCCTATGAGAGGACATGATGATTTTTAAATGAGTTAAAAAGAGTATTGGCTCTTGTTTGTTTATTGATTAGATAAGCTTTTGGGTAACTGATTGATTTATAGCCAACATCATCCTCTGGCAGTTAACCCTTTTCTCATCCATGTGGGATGTGGCTGAGAAATCCCCACAGCTGGAGACATAAAGGGAAGCAGAGTCAGCAATGTATGCACGTGTTCAACATACGTGTTGAAGAAGCAGTGCAAATTAAATGCTGTGGATATTCAGAGGCAGGAGCAGGGGAGAATGTTCCATTCAAGGGGAACAGCATTGACCAGAGGAAAGTATGAAGTTGCAAGATCTGTTTGGAAGCATCACAAACAATCCAGTTTTGCTGGGGCAGGAGGTGAGGAAGTAAAGTCTACCAGAGTCACACGCACAGCTGTGACCACCGAGGACAGTGGGCTACTCTTAATCTATAGGGCAAGAGGGACTTTTGGAAGAAGTTTGAGTGAGGGAGTTAACACGTAAGGTGAGGCTGAGAAAAATCAGTCTGACGCTGAGAGTCGGAGGGATGGACTGGACTGAGGACAAAAGAGGAGGTGGGAATGGTGGGCAGATGAACCCTGGAGTTCAAGTTCCAGGAGAGGGTCCTTCACAGGGGAGGAAGAGACCGGCTTAGAAGGGAGAATCAGCCCACGAATCACCAGGCAGTGTGACCCTGTGGTTTGAAGGAACCAAAGAAACTCACGCTGGGAGACCTGACCTTCTCCACCAAGTGGGACGCACATGGGTTTCTCTACGTTGGGGACAGGGACTGAGAACAGGATGCTTTAAAACTGTGGTTGTAAATGGGTCATCAAATCCTTGAAGGTCCATAAGAAGGATCTGTTTTGCTCTAGTTCTAGTCAGGTCCAGTTAATGTTGGATAACAAGTCTGCACCGATCCAAATCAGGAATTAGCAAGGCTGTTCCAGGGAAGTCACGTAGCAGGGCGAGTTCTACACCAGGATCCCAGAGATCCTCATCACAGTCATGCCCCTGAGCCACGGGATGCGTTCTCATAGACATGATGTCAGATGACTTCTCCATCATGCAGACCTAGATGGCCCAGGTGAACCCGTGAACGTGGCCTCTAGATGCAATCAAGACAAACGAGATATGTGACATGGCTGCTGACATAACACAGCATGTTGCCTTACTGCAAATGTTTTAGTTAAGTAGAAGGAGTACATTCCAAAATAGCTAGCTGGGTACAGCAGGGCATGCCTATAATCCCAGAAGCTCAGGAGGCTGACATAGGAGGATCATAAGTTCAAGGCCAGTCTTAGCAACTTAGTGAGGCTCTAAGCCACTCAGAGAAACCCTGACTCAAAATACATACATACATGCATACACACATACATACATAAATAAATAAAAATAGAAAGGGCTGGGGATGTGGTGCAGTGGTTAAGACCTCTGGGTTCAATCCCCAGTACAAGAAAAAAATATATAGTAATCCAGTAACAGTTACTTATTATTATTTCAACTGTTATGCACTATATATAACAGCATGTACCGTACATTTATATAACCATATAACCACAGCACAGTACATTATGTACCAGCCTCCATTATGACTGCAGCATCACTAGGCAACAGAAAATTTTCAGTTGTATTATAATTTATAGGACCCCTGTCTACATATGATCCCTCAGGGACCTGAAGCAGCCTGATGTGGTGTGTGGCTACGTATGTCCTTTCTGACCACACCTCAACCTACATGTCAAAACTCTTGCAAAAGTATCATCCTCAAGTTCCAAGGATGACATAGCTGTGCTCTGTCTGAGATCATCTCCAGGCAGCCCCGAGAGTCATCATAACTTGACAAATTAGAGTTGAGAAATTACCCTAGCAGGAAATTTGATCTTTCCACGCTACTGCTGTTAAGAGGAACTCAACTTTTCCAGGGAGATTTTACTTCCTTACCACCAGTTTTGGTTGGTGCTTCTGGCTAAAGTTGAAGTCAGTGGTTTCGGACTTCAGCTCTATGCCAAACACACACGACTGTTGCTGAAAAAGAGAATGAGTGACATTTCCAGCTTGGCTTTCCTTGTGGAGCTACCCTATTGATCACAACTGACATTTACTTCAACATTTCCTAGCAGAAAAATGCCTCCCGATTCTATCTCCTCTGAAAATGCCAACAAATGTGCCCAAGGAAGGGGCAAAAAAAAAAAAAAAAAAAAAAAGAAGAAGAAGAAGAAGAATAAATTCATCTATTCTCCTACAACCACACTGCCTGGTTAATATTATAACTTTAATTATTGCTTTGGTTCATGATGGCTCAGGTCGTTAGTCCAACCCTCACTTGGTATCGATTCTCTTCCTGTTACAAACAAGTATCAGCAAGACACCAAAAATTGCCTGCTCAAGCTTCTTGCGATGCTGGGAGGTTATATCATGCATATTAAATCTGGCCGGCATTTAGGCTAAAGCAATCTTAACTTTATGATCTTGTTGGTTTTTAAAGCAAATGTTAATGAAATATGCATAACTTATGGCAAACGACAATCCCGGTGGGGGTACATTTTAATTAGTATAGTTTGTTCAAAGGAAAGCAAATTTAACTCCTCCTCATCTGTCACCAGGCTGCCCTGTAACCTGAAGGCAGGGTGAGAGGAGGAAGCAGAGGAGGCCAGAGATGCCTTCCGACACCAACCTGAGGGTCCGGGAGAGGGGCGGGGCCACTGATCAAGTCATTCCCAGCCATGCTGGCTCTGGACTGCTCTTCTGTGATGAAACATTTGAGCTGATGCACTTCCTAGACTCTGGGTCCATCTTTCAAGGCAGCAGATGACCAGGCAGGACAAATATTGTAGGTTTGTGGTGATGTCCTTAGCCTTGACATTGGCCTATCATAGGACACTGTCTTAGTTGCCTAGGGCTGCCATTACAAAGCACCACAAACCGGTAGCCTAAAACAACAGAAGTGTATTCTCTCACAGTTCTGGAGACCAGAAGTTCAAAAGCAAAGTGCCAGCAGGACCAGGCTCCCTCTGCAGGCTCTGGAGGAGAGTCCTGGACTCTTTCTAGCTCCTGATGGCTGCTGACAGTCCTTGCCTGGGGATGAACCATTCAACCTCTGTTTCTGTCTTCATGTGGTCCCGTGCATCTGTCTTTGTGTCCAAATTTCCTTTTTTTTAAGGATCCCGTTGGATGTAGGGCCCACCTGAACACAGTATGATTTCATTAAGATGGTCTTTATTTTGTGTGTGTGTGGTGCTGGGGATCAGACCCAGAGTCTTGCATGTCCTAGACAAGTGCTCTGTCACTAAGCCATAATCCCAGCCTGAGACGGTTAATTTTATGTGTCAACCTGGCTAGGCTATGATACCCAGCTCTTACTCAAACTACCAGTCTAGATGTTGCAGTGAAGGTATTTCTTTAAATGTGATTCACATCTAAATCATCTGACTGAGTAAGTGGTGTGGGTGGGCCTCATCCAATCAGTTGAAGGTCTTAGGAGAAAATACTGAGGTCTCTGGAGTAAGAAGGAATTCTGCCTCCAGTCTGCCTCTGACTCACAGCTGCAACATGAACTCTTTCCCAGGTCTCCAGCCTCCTGGCCTATCCTGCTGATTGTGTACTTGCGTGAGCTAGTCCCTTAAAACCAATCAATTTCTCTCTCCTACTTTCTGGATTCCCTGGAGAACCTGACTAGACACTCAACTTCATTCCAAATAAGGTCACACTCAGAGGTCCTGGGTGGACGTAAATTCTTGGAGGACGCTATTCAACCCAGTGTGGATACGGTGGACTACAGCCTCAATTTCCAAACTTGGTGCTGCAATCTCAGGGCAGCACTTCCGAGAGCAGGCAGAGAAGCTGTCTCTTGGGCCCTCCCGGACCTGCTGCATCTGAATCCTCACTCTCACAGAGCCCCAAGATCCACGTGTGCGTGACAGTTTGAGAAGCATGAGGCTAGAAGATCATGTTTCCAGTTGTTTACGGTGTTTGTAATAAAAGGCTTGGCGTCTAGACACAGTAAAAGTCAGATGACACGTAAGGGTCAAGGAAGAGGAGCTCAGAAAGAACCAGCAGGGAGTTTTGAAAGAAGTCCTCTCTCTTCTTAATCAATGATCACATACACTTCAAGAGCTGAGGCCAGATACGTATTTGTCGAACAAATGGACAAATGAAGACAGTGGGCTCTTCAAGATAAAGAAGCTCTCTACTGAACTGGCTTCTGTTCACAAGGAAAGCCCCAAGGCACAGGAGACAGCCTCCATTTCCACCCTCTGAGTCCAGACTGCCCTCCCCACTTCTGGCCCCATTGAGAGGCGCTGCTAGGCTGCTGTGATTACTCGGTGACTGTGTTGCACTTGAATACCCCAATCTTGCTCTAGGCTCCCACTGAAACTCATGTTGACGTGAAGAAATGTTTCATTTTCAGATCCATATGTATGAATTCTTAATGAACTGTGTCAAAGAAATCAAATATTTCCCCCTCCACCCCCACTCTCCGGCATCAGATTTTGACCTTCTGCCAGAACCATAAATCACGTTCGGCAGGAAGGGAAGCGAGAACCAGGGGATGCTGCACATGGATTAGCCAGTTCATTTCCCTCTATCAGACCTTCACCTGAGCTGTCAGAGGACGGAGAGAGGATGGAGGGGAAGACAGAATGGGGGAAGGAAGGAGGGAAGGAAGGAAGGAAGGAAGGAAGGAAGGAAGGAAGGAAGGAAGGAAGGAAATAAAACAAACTTTGAGGACTGTAAACAGTAGGCACTCAATAGTTACTGACTAAAAATTATAGGTCAAAAAAAAAAAAATCAAAATTTAGGTAAAGTTCTTTATTGCCTGAAAACAGGGTGGTCATCTGAATATCCAGAATCTGAGGGGCATTAAATCTTTGCTCTTGTCATTTGGCAGTACATTTTTTTTTTTTTAAATAAGATGCCTTAAAAGTGGGGTAAATACAAGATGAGAGTTTTGAAAAAAGTAGAATGAGAAAAAATGACTTCCTTTTTTCAAGAGTACTTCCCTAGAATTTTCACGAACTACGAAAAATACAGCAGAGTATTCCTAAATAAAATCTCAATCAATACTTAAAAGAAGCAGTGATACTAAAGACAGATACCATTTGTTACCTAGCAATGCAGGAAGGATTTTTTTTTTAAATGATAATTTCCTATGTTGGCAAGGATATGGAAAAAAAGGGGTCTATCTAAATGCCCGTGGGGGTGTAAATAGATACAGTCCATTTGGAACACAATTTAGTAATATAAGTGCAGGGAGCCCTAAGAGTGTTCAGATCTGATATAAATCCTATGGAAAGTTGCCCTAAGGAAGTAATCCAAAATATAAAAATAGCTTTAACGACCACAATAGCTTTGTCTGTAGTAACTCACTGGCAAAATCTAAATGTTCACCAATAAGCAAATGGCTAAGTAAAATAAGGTGCATCCTTTCGGAAAAAAATTATGCAACCATTAAGAATGCTTATTAAGAGTTTATAACAACATGGGAAAATACTTAACACAAGTAAGAAAATGTCGGATGCAAACTAATAAATAATACCATAATTATAAGAAAAAAGAGCCTCCATTACCTATGCATAGAAAAAAAATGGAAGGAACTACACCAATTGCTAATAACAATTATTTATGGGGTCAGGAAATAAAGGTGTCCATTCCCCTCTGCTACATTTTCCAAACATCCTTTATTTCAGTGGGCATTTTAATAATGACAACAGGACTGCACTGTGCAAGTCAGTTGTATGAGTAAGATTTTAAAAGATGCCCCCTTCCATAGACAATAACCAATGAGTCACGGCTAATTCGAGGTGAAGCTGGTTTGTAAATATCAGATTTTCTAATCTAACATCCAGATCTGGGGCCCTGAAGAAGCTGGCTGGCTGCCTGTTTGAAAAGCATCTCTATCCAATTCAAAATACTATGCTTAAGAAGTTACAGAAGAGTCAGAGCTGTCAGCTGTAACCCACTGGCTCCGGCGTGAGTCAGGCGGCTGTCATGGGCACTCCATTTGCTGAAGTTCATTCACGGGAAGGGGCTCTGCCATGCAGGCTGCAGAGCAGATGCATGGACAGTCAGAGATTGGATTGGACGCCGTTCCTTGCCAGTGATCATCCCTAGTTGCAGTGTGTTCTTTCCCTGGCAAGTCTGTGCACTTGACAGCTCTCCTCTCCGGCTTTTTGACCCCATTCAAGCAAAAATTTTTGAAGCAGGCCATCTGTCTCTGGAAATGAGGAGCGATTTAAGGCCAGATGCAAGGTGCGGGAGTAGGGGAACGATGTCATTGGAGTGATGGGCTTATTGATATTTCTTCTAAGTGGCTGACTTGTTCAATTTTAAGTAAATCAACTCTTGGGTTACATAAACAGATTCAGCAGCAGCAGCAGCAGGCTGCTTGCCATGGGCAACCCACTCCATGCCCATGTGCTTCATGTATGGCATCTGTGCAAAGCTTGTCCGTGAAGCCTGTGGATGGAGCGTGGCAGAGGTCCACAGACTCAGTCATGATGATGGCTCTGGAGTGACCCAGAGGATCGCTAAGGGCAGTGGCAGGAGGTAGGAGAGATGTCTTAATTCAGCCGTGTCACCGACTGCCTCTCACTGGAAGCTCTGCGTCTCTATTTTTGTAATCCAGTCAGGCAGGACATGGATCAAAGCAGTAAGGGTGAAGCTACTCAGCAATACTGACAGAGCAGAAAAGGGGCGCTAGGTTCAGGCGCCTCGTTCAATGCTCTCAACCAGTGGACTGCAACCAACTTTATCGATACCTTTTTTCGGACAATATCCCCCCAATGGATGCATGTTGATTTATATTACAGACATGATCCCCTGTTGACCTACAGGTTAAATACAGAACTTTTTTTTAGTGTAAAAAAATATCTACTCGACGCCCAAAGAATCAACTGCACAAATCCTCTGAAAAACTATTGAAAGTACTCAAGTGAGTTGTCAAATGTGTGTGGCACTGATGGGCCAGAAAAGGAGGCCATCGGAGGGAAGTGCATTTCAAAGGATCCCCACCTCTGGTTGGTAGGTATCTGACATCAGCATCCTCCAAATCCACCCACCCACACTGGGTACCCCACTTGACCTCGCCACAGAGCCTATGCAGGAAAGGAAAGTCAAACTTCACTGATGTGGACCTCGTGGGCTAATTCAAACCAGGCTGGGCTGCAAAGTGCCACCGGGTGGTGTCTCGGAAGAAAGGGTCTGCTGAAGGGCCAGAGTGGAGGAAGCAGGGAGAACGTTCAGTTGCTGGAAGGGAACAGATTCTTCTCAGGCTCCATTTACATCCAAGTAATCCATCTACCAATCACAAGCAAGTTCTTATCCAGACATGAAAGAGGCAACTACCCTTGCTGGAAGCTACCCAGAACTGCTTATCTCCCACTCTTCAGGATTCCAGACCTTCAATGGATCCGCCCTGGCTCCTGGCCTAATGCATGTGCATGGCTTTCTCTGCCCCTAGATTTAGCCCCTGGAATTTACCTCGCCATCAAACACCCCTGCACACACACGTGGACAAGACAGAGCAAAGGTCTTTGTTTTAATTACCTGGGGAGGAAGAAGCTGTTTGGCCTCTGGGGTCTGAATCTGTCCTGCTGAATATCACAACTGCTGAGCTCCTGTAGACAGGATCCAGTTCTAATGACAACCCAGTTTCATCCCTCACATTTGAAATATTCCAGAAAGGAAGGCTTGTCATGAGGAGGGGGTGGGGAAGAGCTGCAAAGTTGGCCAATGCGCTTGAAAACTGCAGACTTCATGCCAAATTGTAAATTTCCATTGCAAAGCAAGCATTCACTGGCGAATTCAGTCAGTCTTGGGTGGGAAACTATAGACTTAGGGGCCAGGGTTCGGCTCCTGCCAGAGGGGCTCACAGATGAGGCTCCACTTCCTTCCTCATGCAGTGTCTAGCAGGAGCAGACTCATTGCCTGGGCCTCCCGTCAGTCATATGCACTTGAGGCCCAGGGCGTCCCTGACTCCCATGTCATTTCTCTGCATTAACATTCTGTCTGGGTTCTTGCTTCACACTCAACAAGTCTGTTGCAAGCTGTAAATAAGGAGACAAGGGACAGGGAGGGGAGCCAAGAAAGAGTTTCTTCTCACACATGGCGCATAGTGACAAAACCCACTTAATAATGCACTCTGGAAAGACTCGAGGAAAATCGGACACGCTGCCATTTCCCCCTTGATGAAGAATCCTGCCGGTGGGAGGTGATTGATATTCCAATTCTTCAAAAATGCATCTTTCTAAAAATGCAGATTAAACTTTCCAAAATAGCTCTGATACTCCTCCAACTCTCCTTCTTCCCCAGCACCCTGCCCCCCTCCAGGGCTTAAAAATACCACGCCAAGATTTATATTCGGTTCAAATTTGTTTCGCACACCAAGGCTAAATACAGCTTCTACACCAATCCTGCTTCCAAGACCACTTACTTGTAAATGTATGAAACTGTAATGGAATGATTTATAGTTTTCCTTTAGCTCTTTCATTGCTGATTTACAGAGATCTCTCCAGGGGTGATTATTTTTGGATATTTCCAAGTCTGCAGACTGCATAACTCTTGATAGATGTTAATTCATTCTCAGAGAGTCTTGTGATAACTGACACATTTCATTCATTTAAATGTTTAATGAGCCCCTGTGAAACATTAAGCATAGTAGGACAGGCGCTGGTTAAGGCATGGGCTTGTGTCCTCAAAGAACTCACACTGGTCCTCATCATCCTGTGAATCAGAAGATGGGTTGCCACAGTGACTAAATTTACTAGCAAAATAAAACTTCCCTGGTCTGAAGCCCAATTGTACATGTCCACCAAGGCTTCTGTTTTAGTCCTTCAGCAAGAGGGGCTGGCTGTTCTTGGAAGGGAAATGGAGCTGGCCTCTGAGACCACTGGATCCAATCCTCCATCCCTCCATCCCTCCATCCCTCTTTCCATCCATCCCTCTGTCCATCACTCAGAATGAACCAGCAACAAAGTGCAGGATCCAAGGACAGGATTTCTGTCTGCCCTCCCTCCCCCGTTTATAAATATATCTACAGATCGGTGTCCTCTCTGCCATTTGTGGAAGTGTATGACTCACCCTCTTACAGGGGCTCAGATGCCAACGTCTGATTTCTGCTTCGAACAGAACTTCCATTTCCTCGATGAGAAAACGCAGATAACGTCATCGGTTCCGCAGGATTCCTGGGGGGACGACGCCCAGAGCCTGACACCTAAAAGGCTCTTGAAAAATGTCACCTAGTGTCCCCTCTTTCCAAGCAGAAAGAGAAACCAGAGAGCTAGGAAGTCCCCTCTGGGTAAATGGCAGAGAGGGCCTTGTGGACCTCATGGATCTGGCTTCCATCTTGGGTCCTCACAAGTTGCTCTAGGACTTCGGGCAGGTCAGTGATGCCTTTTCGTCCTGATTTCTTCTCTGGGGAAATACTTTTTCTTTTTTTGGTCTTTTCACCTTTCACCTTTTTTACGGGAACATTACATTTGTGCATAATGATGGGACTTGTTGTTACATATCTACACATGCACACAATGTAACAATATAAATTGGCCAATATCCCTCCCCAACACTCCCCCCTCCCTCCCTCCCTGCTGCCCACCTTTTGGTCCCTTTTCTCAACTGACCCCTCCCTTTCCAGGAGATCCACTCCCACCTTTCTTTTCTAGCTTCCACACATGAAAGAAAACACACGACCCTTGACCTTCTGAGTTTGACTTATATAACATAGTGGTCTCAAGTGCCATCCATTTTCCTGCAAATGCCATAATTTCATTTTTCTTTATGGCTGAATGAAACTCCATTGTGTATATATACTACACTTTGTTTATCCATCCATCACTGATGAATACCTGATTGGTTTCGTAGTTTGGCTATTATGACTCATGCTGCTCTAAATATGAGTATGCATGTATCAATATAGAAAGCTAACTTTAATTCTTCAGGATAAATACCAAGGAGTGGTATAGCTGGGTCACGTGGTTTTCCATGCCTGGTCTTTTGAGGAACCTCCATACTGATTTCCATAGTCATAATAATTTATAATCCCATCAACTGTGTAAAAGTGTTCCTTTTCCTCCACATCCTTTCCAGCATGTATTATTGTTGAATTCTTTATGACCACTTTTCTGGTTGGTCTGAGATAAAATCTCAGTGTAGTTTTGTTTTGTTTTGGTATTGCAGATTAAATCTAGGGTATTTAACCGCTGAGCCGCATCCCCAATCCTTTTTAATATTTTATTTAGAGACACGGTTTCTCTGAGTTCCTTAGGGCCTTTCTAAGTGGCTGAGGCTGGTTTTGAACTCTAGATCCTCCTGCCTCAGCCTCGAGAGTCACTGGGATTACAGGTGTGCACCACCAGGTCAGTCTCAATGTAGTTTTTGATTTGCATTTTCCTGATTGCGAATGATGTTGAACACTTTTTCATCTATTAGCCAGTTGTATATCTTGTGGAAATACTTTTTAAAATGGAATAGCAGTATAGAAGATCAACTATGATTATAAAGGGAATCAGCATTATGTTATTCAAAGATCCTCTCCTTGGACAAGCAGAGTTCCTGGTTTGAACAACGAGCTAATAAAAACATTTGAAGGGGGAAAAAAAAATAAGAAAATGACCACTGAGAAAATAATTAAAAGAAGACATTTTTTTTTTCTTGCAAAGCTAAATATGCGCTAAGAGAAAAAAAGAACTACTGGGATATGCATTCATGTATCTTATAATTAAATATTTCAAGGAGGATTTGGCCCAACCGATGGCTATGTGGAAATCTGCTTCCCCTCCGCCTTATCTGCCCTGGCTGGGAAATCGCGCTGGCTCTCTGCGTGTGCGATTTTCCTGCAGGTTTCGGGGGGGCACAGGCCTCGAGGCCGCCTACACGGAGCCTAGAGGGTCCCAGAACAAAGCCTGGGTGGCTTGCGATATTTCCCATAAAGCAGCGCAAGCGACTTTTATCATTTTCCCCAGAAGGTGCCGTCGCCACTCGGATCCAGGTTTGTTCTTTGTGTCTCCGGCAGGCAGCGGGAAGGGGAAAGATGCTTTTCTTTTTGTCAGAGCGCCGCTTATCTGCTTCACTCACAGCCACGGATTTATAAATTCTCCCGCGACGGTCTTATCAACCCCGAGCAAGGCGCGCAGACGTGGGGCCCGGTGCTTGCAAGGGGTCCCCGCGAAAGCCCCGTTCTGGTGCTGCCAAGCAGCTACCAGGCTGGAGCAGGCTCCGTGCGCTGGGCGCTCTGAGGGTGAAGACTTGACGGCATCGTGTCCTGTGCGCCCCGCCCCTGGCCATGGAGAATGGGGACCCCACGGTTCTTCCTCATCTTCCTCGTTTTTATTCCAACCCACGTGAGACCTCAGCCCGTCCTGCAATCGCCTCGATTTTCTTGCAAGAAAACTGCAATAGGGCTGTCATTTAAAAATTGTTCATTCATTCAATAAAGCCTCAAGTGCGCATCTATCCTGTAACAGGCACATTCCTGGCTGACTCAGATACCTTGGTTTACAAAATAAAAACCTCTGCCCTCACAGACTGACATGCTAGCAGGGAAGACGGGTGATAAACAGAGAAGCAGTGAGTAGGCCGGAAGTGCTGTGCCCAAAAGCAACCAACAAAAAGCTCCGAGCCAGGGACCAAAAGGAAGAATGGGTGGGTGAGGGGTGGGGGAAGGTTGCAGTTTGAAACAGGGCAAAGCAAGTGATGGGGGAGGCCCACTAAGAAGGTAACACCTGGTAAGGAACTGAAGATGGAAGAGGCGTGCCTGAAGTAGAAGGGGCAGCAGGTTCAAAGGTCCTGGGGAGGGAGAGTCCCTGGTGTGTTTCAGGAACAGCAAAGGGGATTGTTCTATAAAATTGCAAGAACATAAGGGGAATGGATAGGGGCAGTGACTTTTCTAGAATTCTTCAAGCTGTGCTGAGTCCCTCCTTGAAGAAAACCCTACTGCAATGTTTTTAAACACTGGATCTCTGCCAAATAGTAGCGAGAGAAAATTACCATAGTGGACCAGGGAGAGAAAAAATAAAGAAGGAAATAGAACACATTAAAGATAACAGGGTGCTGTATATAAAAATGTCATCCTCAGAGATTGGTTCTAGGACCCCCTGTGAACACCCAAATCTGAGGATCCTCAAGTCCCTTATAGAAAATGGTGTGGGATTTGCATATAAGCCACACACAGCCTTCCGTATTCTTTAAATCATCTCTAGATTATTGATTTATTCATTACTTCACACAATGCAAATGCTATGTAAACAGCTGTAATAGTGTGCTGTTCAGAAAACAAGGATGAGAAAATCACAGCACAAATGCATTTTTTTTTTCCCCAAATATATCTGATCAGCAGTTGGTTGAATCCTTGAAGGCATGGCCTGAAGATGTGGAGGGTCAAATGCATTTGCTTCCTGCCCATGGGATCTGGCCACCCTTACCTGCCGGCCCCTAGGGTTCCACCACTGGAATTTTCAGACACTCACAATGGTCCCTTTTCTCAGCCTGACATCCCCTCCTGAGAGGAAGATCAGCTCCTGGGTAGTTTGTTGGGAAAAAACTCCCAGGCCTAACTAATAACTCTTCTGCTCTTTTGGCCAAGAACCCATGGCTCACCTCGGACTGTAAAAAATGACAACTAAACAAAAAGAAAATTTAAAACATCAACAAAAGTGCAAGAGAGCTGCTCACCAGCTGCAACGTGGGAGACTCTTCAGTCAACCCATGTTTTCTATTCTCACAAGACCAAGCATGTCCGGCAGACCCCAGAGGTCTCGCTTTGTCCGGACAACTCATTTCTAGTTTTGGAGATACATCCTGCACCAAACAGGAAATTCTTAATGTTCCCATGTGAAGATGTGGGGGGCAGGGCAGAAGGGCCAGGCGGGGGTCCTGCAGGATGGCTCTAGGGGTGCAGGAGACCATGCAAAATCTGGAGACCCCGTGGGCCCCTCACCATGAGCATTCCGAACGGGGTCTTCGCTTTCCAGCAGGAGACCCACCAATTGCCCTTAATAGAATTTTTTAAATTGCCTAAAATTGCTGCTTCTATTCCAGGCTGAAAATTACAGCCCTCGCTCTATTTCCCACCCTCCTGCCAGAGTGACTCAGAGCCCCCGAGGAGATCTGTACTAACAGCGACATCATCAACACAACCTGAATGCACTCTGTGTGGAGAAAAATATTTGCAGCATTTCAGGCAGATCCAAGGAGGCTGTGACTGTCACACATGTTCTCCCCAGTGGATTCAGACTCTCCCTTTTTTTCTCTCTCTCTAAAAACACACACACACACAGACACAAATCAGCAACATGATTTATGCTGCCTTGTGTAAACATTAGACATCAAATGCTAGAAATCTCTGAAACCTATCTTGCTGAAGATGATGAACACAAACCTTCTGTCATTTTCCACCAGTTGTGTGGGTGGCATGGGGGGAGGGGGAGTAGCAGAGGAGCAAGTCATTGTTCCCAAATAATGCCACCTGCTTCCTTCAGGCTCTTGTGGGTAAACAAACCAAACTCACTGTGTACATTTAAAGAGGCAGGTCTTCCGAAAGCTGCTATTGAATGCAGACACCCAACTTCCTTCGGCTCATTCCGATGATGACAGATGTGGTGGCTTCTTCCAAGGGCTCCTGCCAAGACACCTGGCCCTACCCAGGGTCCTGCAGGGTGGAGCTGGCTGCAGGAACAAACCTGGGCTTTGAGTCTGCAGTGACAATGTGTATATACAAACTGCTGTTCAACTGGGGGTGGTGTCACCTCATAGGGATAAGCAACTGTTCCTGGTTCAGTCCTGAAGCCCCAGATAAGACTGCAAACTATTAAGAGTTCTTTTGTACCCTTTCAGTGCTTAGCCACCAAGGAGGTTATGCAATCTCCACCACTTAGTAAATTCTCTTCCACTAAAGCACAGGACTTTTCTTAACATATTTTTTTTAAGGTGTTGATCGACCTTTATTTTATTCATTTATTTATATGTGGTGCTGAAAATTGAACCCAGTGCCTCACACATGCTAGGCAAGTGCTACCACTGAGCCACAACCCCAGCCCCAAAGCACAGGACTTTTGACCCTGGCTGCACATCAGTAGCACAAGGCCTCACTCCACACCAGCAGAGGCAGTTCTCCGGGGACAGGCCTGTCGTTGATATTGGAATGTGCACTAGGGGTGAGAACCACTAAGGGACTAGAAAGGCAGAAAGTGACTTACCTAGAAAGACAATCTCCCTGCACAAAGCTCTTTCCTCAACAGAGCCCTGTAAGTGACCTCCTGGCTACGAAGGTGGCCCAGAACTTTTGAAGACCTAGACTAAAGCTAATCAAAGATTTCTGTAACCCACTCCTTTATTTTGCATTTTAAAATTTTTGCTGGGTTTGCTGGGTATCTATGATGAGCCAGGCATCCCTGGAACTCAGGAGTGAGTTAGGGCCCCTGTCATCTTCTCTTCAAGTGATGTCTACTCATGTCCCTGGGCTGTGCTGAGCACTTTGCATTCTCTTGTTAATCCTTACCACCAACCTGTGAGGTAGGTAGAATTTTGCCCATTTTAAAGAAGATGTCATCAAGGAGGCTCAGAAATATAAAGCAGGGTGCTCAAGGTCACAGAGCTAAGAAGTGACAAAAGCTTGACTTGCTCCAACATCAGAGCCATACGAGGGGGAAACAGGCAGCGAAGTGAACCAGAGGGCAGAGGCATAAGTCACGATAACTGCCACATAACGACGGGGCTGCCTCCGAATAAAGTTTTCAGTGAAAATTCTTGAAAAAGAGGAAGAAAATCGAGTCATTTAGAATCCTTGACGACGTTCTGGGGCAGAGCTTCAAAGGCTCTGAGTAAGTAATGAATGTCACCAAGAGGACACAGCAGAGTGGCTGCATCGTGGGCTGAAAACAGCAGGCGGGTGACAGCAGGCTCCCAGGGCTGTTAACAACATCCGAAAATCCCTCCAGATCAGCAGATTTCCTGGACAGCCGAGATCCACTCTGGGGAGCCCATCGGCCACAGATTGATTCCCAATCAAGGCGAAACCAAAGGATAGCAAGTAAACCAGGCTGAACCTGGAAGGGCTGGAGGTCAAAGGTCAGCGCCTTCCCAGCAGAGTCCACACTTGGAGTGGGGGTCGCAGAGGATGAAGAATGGCGACGCTGGGAAGAACAGGAGTGGCCTGCCGGGGTCTGGATGTAGCTTGCTCCCCAAGGGTTCACGTGTTGGGGGCTCGGTGCTCAGTGCTGCCATGTTAGGAGCTGGGGGGACCTATAAGAGGTGAGGCCTGGCGGAAGGTCGGTGGGTCACAGGGGACGCTGCCCTTGGAAGCGCTTAAGGTGCCCCTGCTCCCTGTCGTGGGCCCAGCCTCTCTGGTCTCGCGCTCCATTCCTCTCTCACAGGCTCTCCCCATTAACATGCCATCCACCCGGAAGCCTTCTTCAGAGTCAAGTCCATGCGGGTGCCAAGCCCTCGAAGCTAAAGAAGCGTCTTCTTTTTAATAGAGTACCCGGCCTCAGGGCGTTTCATCAGAGCAACAGACCAGATGCGACAGAGCCCACAGCCGAGAGGACAGGGTGACTGGCAGATGGATGGGTTCCCCTCAAGCTGGACCTGGGGTGGGAGCCCGGGCATGGCTGCTTGGGCTCACCTGGTAACACTTGTCCCAAATGAGGTCACTCCCTGGGATGGACACGGGCATCCGGCTAGCATAGGCTCCAAGAAAATCAACCCACAGGGGCTCCATGGTGAGATGGGCCGATGCTGGGTTAAGTGACCTGGCTGACCGCAGCCTCTGCTTGTGGTGCCACTTGGCCAGGAGGGTGCAGGTTGTATGGAAATGAGGGACTGACAGAGCTCTGGGCCGTTAAATTCAGGAAACAGATTTAAGAATAAGCACATTTCTTTTCAGTAACACCTCTCCGAACCACTGTTGCAATTTCTAAGACTCGAATGGGGTCTGCCGAATTCAGGAATTCGGCCGCTGCAGGTGGAGCTGATTTGAGACCCCCAAGGAACATGCCTTTGGGAAGACAAAGGATGGATGAAAAGGAATCCCTGGGTCCAAGCGTCCCCTGGCTGTGGTCACAGTGTACCAGTCTAGCCTCACCCTCAGTTTGCAGACACCAGTGGTGGCAGCAGGGAGAGAACAGGCGCGTTCTTGCCCCTTAGCCCACCTGGCCGGTGAAGTGTGACTGATTTTCAGTGGGCGTGACATTCTGACAGATCAAAATCTGGACTCCTTGCTGACTGACACTCTGAAAGAATGCCAGAGATGATTCCAGATCAACTTCTGGCTTTATAGAAGAGGAACAGGGGCCAAGGAAATGGAATGGCATAAGCCAAAGTCCTGGGGTCAGCTCCGTGGTTGAGCCAGGCAGTCCTCACCTCCTGCAGAAGGTGCAGCTCCAACAAATGCGGAAGGACCCATGTCCTCCCGCTATGGGAGAGGCAATCAACCCCACCTCCCCATGGCTGGCCTACTACCGTGACACTTTCGCATTATTTATTCTATAAAGGAAACATCAACAAGCAAAGCAAGCTGGAGAGACCCCCTAGGGAGGGAAGGTAAACCGCTGCCCACCCCCACCACCACCACTGGAGCAAATAAACATGCACAGGGCTCTTTCCCTCCCTCCTCCTTTGTTCAAGAAGCGGAGGGAAAAAAGGAGCACATGGGAAAGGAGTTCTGGGGATGGTAAAGAAGTCCCACTTCACCACGCCAAGCGTGTCTTGCACTTGATCGTAGGCTCTAAATTTACAACGACGTCACAGACAGATCCAGAAATGGACCAAGGTCATCAGAGAGAAGCCTCAGAGTCCTCGGGAGCCCGAGGTGCTCACCTTCCTTTTTCCCTTTTTTTGTGGGGCTGGAGATGGAACCCAGGGCCTCGCACGTGCTAGGCAGGTGCTCTACCCTGAGCTACCTGCTCAACGCTTTTTTTTTTTTTTTTAAATTTAGAGACAGGATCTTGCTAAGTTGCCAAGGCTGGCCTTGAAATTTGCAGGCCTCCTACCTTAGCATGCCCGTCTCTGGGATTACAGATGTGCACCACCACACCCAACAGAAATCTTCAGGATCATCTAGACTGATGATTCTCAAATTACTTTTTCTTCACATTTTTTTGTGGAGAGGGGTGCTGGGATTTGAACTCAGGGCGTGTGCTATACAAACGCTCTTCTGCTGGGCTCTGCACACAGCTATTCTCTGAAGTCTCCGCAGAAGAGGCGGCAGACCCAGCAGCAGGGCTGAGTGAGGCGAGATAACCCACAGCACTGGATGGAAGGTCCTCTCCCAATGGCAACCGCATGTCAGCGTCCACTCAGATGGAAACTGGTGTGGAATTTACTCACTATGATTGACGTAACCCCTGGTCCCTCCTGGACCGTGTGCCTCCCAAGTGCTTCCCAGGGCAACGCCAGGTGGCATTTGCTCACTCTCGGTGCATGAATTCATCTAATATTTGCATGGGCCAGTGACCTGCCAGGAGGCCCTGTTCTCAGAAGTGGAGCACAACACTGAAAACACAGAGCCCTTCCACTCACCCAGCAGGCAGCGGGCAAGAAGCTCCTCCCTGCCAGGAGCAGCCAGGAGCCTTCATGAACCCAAAGCCCCTTCTTGGGGGTTCTAAGGCTCAGAGTCAGCAAATAACATGCCTCCCGGAACCCAGGCGAGCAGGACCCCAGAGTCCTCTTCATCCATAAGCCCTGACCATCCCTGTCCCACTTAACTGAGGGTCGGATTGTGTTCTCAACTGAAAGTCCTTTCCCCACTTGTTAAGCAGGTGAAGACCACCCCTGAGATGTGCCGATGTGCCAGGAGGGCTCACGGACTCAGCAGAGTTGAACTAACCAGCACAACTCATGGGAGCAGAAAGACCCAAAGCAAAATGAGTAGGGAACCGTGCCTGGGGTGAAGTCCAGGGGAAACCAGGCACGAGAGGCCCTTCCCAGCGGAGTCCCAAGGACGTACTTAGTTCCCCTGCCAATAATGGGTGATGACATGGAAGACTGATCACCAGGAATCTCAGGGTCCAGGGTTTTCTTGGACACTGGTCACATGGGCATGGTCTGCTGGTACCTGCCCAAAGTCCAGACTTCCAGAAGGAAAGCAGGCCTTTGGCACAAACCACCTTACCTGTACAGGTTACGTCCTCATCAGAGGGGGTGGTGGGAGTCTCCCCAAAACCCAGTTCCAGATGCCAGCCAGAGGACAACCTTGCAAACGGGGCTTTCTAAGGATAAACAGTTCCAGGCCGGCTGTGTTCTTTCCTCTACCCACCCTTGTGCTCTCAGATGAGGTGATCCACCCAACAGGCAAAGGAAGCTGGAAACATGGAACCAGAGGTCCACAAGAAACCCTCTCTGATCCAACAACTGTCAAATTCATAGCACAGATTATGGTGGGAATCTTATGGGGAAGGAGTATACAGGGACATGGGGAGGGGCTGGTGATTTTATTATAAAGGAGCTTTGGAGAGGAAAGAGCATTCGAACCAGCATCAGAGGACCTAAGGTTGGGTTTGACTGAAGGTCATTTCCCATCTGTAAAGAGCTGGGTGACCTTGGCTAAGTCACTTAGCCTCTCTGGTTTTCTCATCTGTAAAGTGAAATGAGGAAGCAGAACTCAATAACCTCTAAGGTTCTTTTAGTCTCTGAATCCATCTGGTTTCATAATGCATGAGAAACTTCTTTTGAATGGGGAGATTCCCTATGCATTTAGAATATGAACCACGTTCCACACAGCTTTGGGGAACACATGAATCACAGCACGAGACATACTCGTGGATTCCTTAGCTTTAGGAAAGGGGGCTGGGGAGGAGCCCTGGGAAATGCAGCCTGCCCTGGTTCTCCCAGTGTGAGCCTCGCTCGGAAGGAAGGCATCTGGTGGGCTGGCTGGGGAAGAGAGGTGGTAGCCTGGGAGGCACTGCAGACACTCTGGGGTGCATATCCCAGAGTGTCACCCAGTTACAGGTGACAGGTCAAATCTAAGGAAGTCCCAGGTACCCCTGTGGTGACACCGAGAGATCCAATCCTTACTGGCCTGGAGAGGAACTGTATCTCTCACTGGCCTCACCTGCTAATGCCAGAGCATCACAAGCCCAGCCTGTGACTGGCACTTAACAGTTTTAGTGCCTCTAACCAATAAGATTCATCAAGCTCAGTAAAGTCAGGCCTGGGCCTCTGCCCTACCAGGGAGGTCGCAGGACACTGTGGAAATAACACGGGCTTCAGAACAGACCTGCATTGACTGCAGTCAGCCCCAGCAGGTGTTGGTTATGCGGCTTTGGGCAAGGAACTTAACATCTGTCACTGCGGTTTCCTCATCTGTAAAGTGGAAGACACAGCACCTCCTTTTAGGGCTGAGATCATCTGTACGAAGGGCCAGCGGGGCCTCGTCCAGTGTTCAACATGAATGGCACCCTTGGGATGGTGCGATGTGGCAGCCTGATCATCCGCACGGAATAAGTGCTCAGTCACGGTAGCCACTGTTACTGACATTGTGGTGTTGCTGTGGTACGTGTCTCAGAGGGTATAGGCTCTGAGTTCAGAAGCTGTGAGTTCCCAGATGTGGTCTCAGGTGTTCCCTGAGAGCAGCCGTCTGAATTAGAATTTGAACTGGAAAATCTCTGCCTAGCTGAGACCGAGGGAAGGCCCTGCAGATAGAAGGAAAAAGGGGAACCCAGGGGTGTGTACAGATCAGATCTTGGAGGACCTTCAATATCCAGTCCAAAGTTGGCCTCATGCTGTTGACAATGGGGTGCCATCTTGGTTTTGAGCAAAGGGGGCAAGTCAGTGAGGACTGGACTTGAGGAGAAGGGGCCGGGGGCAGGAAGGGGGCGGGGGGAGCCTCATTAGGAAGGTAAGAGACCAGAACTGAGCCCAGGCATTCAGCTTCACGGGAATCACTTCTTGGCCACTCAACAGATAACTCCCTGGGTTCTGTGATGCGTGGTGTCGCAGCCAGACACAGCCAAAGGAGGCCACAGAGTTCTCACCTGGAGGCAAGAACGCCACACGGGCCCCAGGTAATGACACCCACCTGCAGTCTGTGGAACAGTGCAAGAAAGCTGTTTCTGGGAATGAAAAAGGACCCCTACCTTCCAGCTCATCTGACCACACTCCCCCCACCACCCACTGGACAGAGAAGCGATGCTGGGGGGGACGCAGAGCAGTCAGCAGGGGGTGGGGTCACAGGTGCAGAGCCTCCATCAGGGCCCTGTGCTTCCAGAAGCCCCTGTGCTGTGCTGAGCCCAGTCCACGATTTTCTTCCCAATTAGTGTCAAGGATGAAGGAAGCAGGATAGGGGGCCACGGACCCCTGCCCACCAGCTCAGAGGCAGATACACAGCTTAGACATTTCCATAAGTCAACAGGAGCAAACTCACTCTCGTCCCTCCAGCCAAGGGACACAGCTATGCAAGGTTGGCCTCTGAGCCCCTGTTGGTATCTCCTGAATCATTTGTCTTTCCAGAGCCTTCCAAATTGGGTCATTTTGTCTGATCCTGACTATATGCTGACGCCTTTTTTTCTTCCTCTTGCTTGTTACCAACTTGATTTTCTCCAGGGCGGTCTCTGCCTTTGCTGCTGCTACCCGCTGCTCTGTAGTTTGATTAGAGCGATTCCGATGTCCTCATCTTGGGTTCCTGCTCATCTCCAAGACCCGTGCAGAAAGGCTGCCTTCTCTGGCTCTGCCGAATGGACTCAGATCGAAGACAGCTCATCAGTGGGCCCTGGGTCTGGTCCTCTTCTTGGACTTCGGGTCTCTGGAGTGTGTGGTCCTGATCCCCTTTCCCTTCACCATCTCAGGGAGCAGCAGGGACCTGGTCCACAGTGGACACCAGCACAGCTGGCTCACTGGATGGCAGGACCAAGCAGACTAAAGAGGGGTCTGCCTCTATATTATAACCTGCCCTTGAGTAGAGGCTACCACGATCCAGCAGGAAAGCTTCAAGATGAAATGCTGTTTCAGTTCCTCACCGACACTTTCTGCCCACCCAACCCTGGGATGCCTGCTTCTGGGAGCTGGTAGTCTGTGGGTGGTAGAAGCTTCTGGTCCCTCAGAACTCCAAGGCTCTAGTTTGGTCTTGCTGGGATGGGGCAGTCCTGGCTCAGGTCCTTGGCTGCTACATGCGCCTGAGGGTCAACCAAAGAGCCAGGATCCAAGTGAGCAGAAAATCTCAGAACAACCGACTCTCCTCCCACTTCCGGTCCCCCACTGAGACCCCTGGTAAACCTCTGGCAAGCCCAGCACCTACACATTCCTCCTGAGAACCACTGTTAGATTGAAGCTCTCCCTCTGACCACTGGCAAATAAAACTGTCAGAATTCCCCCAAAAGCAAGCAGCAAGAGAAAAAATAATAAAGGCAGCAGAATCCCCACAAGGAAGCAGAAAAGCTGGATCTGGCTCTAAATGAACTGCGACGCCCAAGAATCACTGCAGAAAATGCAGTCCACTATCAAGAACAGTGTATCAAGACGGTCGACAGGCAGCCACTGACACCTCCCTCCTGCTCCCAGATCCCTGAAGGGACGGGGAGACGTTAAGGCAGACCGGGGTGAAGAACAGGGGGGTATCCTCACTGATTCCCAATCTCGGGTTTTCTTTTTGTTTTTCTATATTATTAAAAAACTTCTATACTATGCATCATTTTGATAATAAGAAAATAACAGTAAAAATTCTATTGGAAAGAAATAAATGACCAGGAACTTTGGACCCAAGCTGGTGGCCACCTTGGCAACACCACAGGGTGGAAAACCAGGTGTTGCTTTCAGTGACGGGGGTGTCAGAACCACAGGTGAGAAGTGAACTGATAGACACGAGGCACATGACAGGTGTCATGGGTTCTAGGAACTCTTAATGACTTGAGAAAATTCACACCACACCATGTGTAGTGGGTTGAACTGGGACCTTCTAAACCAAGGTTAAATCCAATCCCTCACCCGGGTACCTGCAAATTTGAACTTTTTCTTCAGGGTGGAGTACAGGGATTGAACTCAGAGGCACTCAACCACTGAGCCACATCCCCAGACCTATTTTGTATTTTATTTAGAGACAGTTCTCACTGAGTTGCTGAGTGCCTTGGTTTTGGTGAGGCTGGCTTTGAACTCATGGTTCTCCTGCCTCAGCATCCCAAGCTGCTGGGATTATAGGTGTGCGCCACCACGCCTGGTGCGAATGTGATTTTCATTGGAAATGGAGTCTTTGTAGATGGAACTGAGTTGAGGATCTTCAGATGAGATCATCTTTGATGTCCAATGACTAGTGTCCTTATGAGAGTAAAAATATGGAGATTTGGGACACGGAGGCCCATAGGAGAGAAGGCCAGATGAAGAGGAAGCCGAGATTGGAGTGATACATCTACAAGCCAAAGACCTCTGTGTCCAGCAGCCAGGACAGAGGTAGAGAATGAACTCTCACTCCGAGTCTCCCACAGGAGCCAACCCTGCAGGCACCTCCATGTTGGACCCCTATCCTCCAGAATGTGAGGGAATTAATTTCTGTTGTATTAAGCCACCGAGCTTGTGGTAAATTTTGGCAGCCCTGGGAAACCCATACACTATGATAAGTAGAATCAGCTCCTGTGACTCTTCACAGGATGCCTCAATTACACAGCGAGGATGAACCAAGGGCAGGCATTACTTCCACAGGTGCCATCTTCCCGCTGACGGATCAGTTACCAGCACAACCGAGCTGCCTTGTAGCGTTCTCTCTTTCGCCAGACATTGGATCTTCAAAATAATTTGGGGAGGTGAGAGCAGGGGGAACATCTTCTGATTTTACAGATGAGCAACTTTAGCTGCAACGTGACGAAGAGGCAGAGCTGGCGGCTGACACTGAACAAGTCTGTGTCCTCAGCGTGTCTCCCCAGCTCCCATCCTGGGGCTACTGACTCAGGGCTACGGCGGAACCGCGCCTGCCTCTACATTCCACGCTAAAGTCCTAACCCCCAACGCTCAGAACACAACCCAACAGGAGGGGAGGTCTTTAAAATGGGGATTAAGTATTATAACGGGGGACTTTAGGGTGGCCCTGTCCAAACAGACTGGTGCCCTTGTAAGAAGATCAGAGACCATCTGAGGGTCCAGAGAGAAGGTGGCCTCAGGAGAAACCAGTCCCGCCAACACCTCCATCTTGGACTCCCAGGTCGCAGACCAGGAAAATGAAAATCTGTGTGCTACACCTCCTGGTCTGTGTGTTCTGAAACAGCAACCCAAGCTAAGACTCTTAGAGGACAGCTGGACCTGGAGTCTTCGTTCCTTCTTCCCCTATTCCTGTGCCCTGTCCTGGGCTCAAAGAGGAAGCAGGAAAGTGCACGATTCCACGTCACAGGTTTCTCCTGCCCCATGAGGTCATTACTGGGCTAACGACCACAACAGCCAAGAATGGGTCAACTCCGTCCTCTGGAGAAGGCTTGCCCACCCCCACGGGCAGAAAGAGTGGCCCAAGGCACCCTCACCTGAGGTGCCAGCCTCTTCTGGTCACTTAGAGTCCGCACCATGAGGGAGGGGGTGGGGGACACCAGGCCTGGGCTTGCTTTAGGGTCAGGGGTTCTTTGTGACTTTCAGATGGGGGAAGCCAGGCTGCAGGAGGCGGTGGGTGGTGGCTGGGGCCCTGGCTCTGGGAGAGCACTGGGTTCAGACACTGCTGAGCTCTCCTGGGTGACCCCAAGCCAACGGCCTTCTGCCTCGCCAAGCGGACATTCAGTGTCCTCATCGGTAAATCTGTAAAGGGAAGCTGTTGCCCTCCCCTCCCTGTGGGTATGCGTTCCCAAGGCCAAGCACCTCGGATGTGCCCCACCCTGCAAGGCTTAGCCAATGTCCCTTACGTATGCCAAGGAAAAGGCCATGACAGCGAACTCCCTTTTCAACCTATCCCGCTGGGGTAGTCTGGATGCCATCCCTGGGTGACACGAGCCTGGGAGTTAGTCTTTGTGTGACGATAAAGCATCTTAGGTTTTGAATTTCTTCCCCATATTTTAAAAGTGAAGAGCTTTCATGCAGAAGTTCCAATGTCTGGCTCCTTAGTGTCAGCTGGTCATATGGACAGTGCCCTCCTCCATGGCAGGACCCAGCTGGAACCAGGTGAGGGCTTCCCTTTCACGCAGCCTGTGCCTTTGGACAAGCCTGGGTCTCACCTCATAGCGACTCCATTACCCACCTGCCTGACTTCTTTCAGACATTTGTCTCACGACTCAAAACTGGGGTAAGGAGGTCACAGTAACCAGACAGCGGGCCCAGGGGGCCCTACAGACCAAGGAACTGAATGTCATCAGCTTTGACTGAAGGGCTGGGATGTCCTGAAGACTAGATGGGAGTTCATCATGGGCCACGTGAAAGGCACGCAGTGAGCAGGTTATACTCTGAAGAATTCCACCTCAACCTTCACCAGCAGCAAACTGGTGATTGACAGTTACAATCACCAACAGAAAGTGGAGAACAGCGGGCACCAGTGGAGATTCCCAAGTGAACCTCTTCTTCAACTCACCTAATAAATACAGTGGGGATGTCTTTAGCAGGTCTAGCCTGCAGTCCATCCTCTCGTTAGACTACAGTCACCAGAGAGAGGTCACAAACTGAGCGGTGAACCCCACTGTGTTTCCAAGTTCAGAGTGTCCCAGACAGAAGGTCATAGGGGCTGCCAAGAACAGGGACCCTCAGTCCAAGACCCCCGGCTACCACTGATGGTGTCTCCCAAAAGCAAAGAAGCAGGTGGGGAATAGAAATGAGCAACGGAGCTTTATTTTCCTCAGAAAACGGAACAAATTAGCTGCCATATACCCTATCTGAGATTCAGGAAAGGTCCCAATTGTATGGCTTTAAAAAAAAAAAAAAAAATCACTGAATCTGCAATTTCACAGAGTCGATCAATGTTGCAGCTTAAATGAGAATTTATTGCCTTCAGAAATGCAGATGAGGCTGTTTCGGCCTGCTCTCCACCCAACAACGATTCCACCGACTTCCAGTGGCCCCGATTGCTCATGCTTGGCCAGCTGGAGCAGGTAACGTCACCTCTTCAAGTGACGGAGAGCACTCTGTGCAGAGCGCGCCTGTCTCCTCCAGCTGGGGGCACCTGGCTCAGTCCTCATGTTGTCATGGAAACAACTATCTGAACATGACCTTCACTTACACTGCTTAGCGGACATCCCTCCCCCTCCATTCCCATCATCTCACTTTACAGACTGACTCCTACCCACCTCCCCTGCTCCAAATTCTCCTGCTCTGGGCACGGTCGACCCCATGAGCCAGCGGGCAGACGCCGAAGTTTACAGATCTGCTCCCCAAAACTTGACTGTCACGGAGATCAAACTATGGACCTGAGGACAGGGATGGGGCTGAGGTTTCCAATCTGGCAGCTGTCTCCGTTTTCCTGGAGGGAAGCATCCGCTCCCACATCCTCCCCAGGCTTCCAAGACCCACATAAAAATTCCATCCCAGTTTTCTCTTTACTTTTATCTCTGCTGTGTGCTCTGGGGAGTTTTTACAAAACAAACGAACGTGAACTTCAAGGTATGGAGAGTGTAAATCACTGCAAACTCTCCCAGGACTCCAAAGGCTACAAATGCTACTTAGCCGAGGACCAAAGAAAAGCCCGATAGGCGGTTATTCTTATTAAATAAACACTTTCCTGCATTTGCACTGCATCATGGTCCAGAAGGCTATTCACACCTGTTACCCGCTTTCCCTCCTCAAGCTCTGCACAACGCCTCACCCCATGGCCTGACCTGTCTAACCCCTACGGTGGACATCTACATCGTGCGGGATTTTCTCATCACCTCTCACAACAAAGGCATGGATATCCTGACCGGATCCTCCTCTGCACACAGCAAGGTTTTCTCCAGCCTGAGAAGAGGCCCTTCCTGCTTTCATGTCCTGACTCCCAGGAAGGACGAACACCTCTTCCTCAGCTCTGGGTTCACTGCTCCTCTTCCGTCTGCCGCCCCGGTCAGCATTTGTTAAGAACAAGCAAGCCCCAGTCGGAGGTGACAAGCAGTTTCCCAAGGCAAAAGTAACCGCTTCCCTTCTTCTCATCACGGCTGACTGTTCTTTTCGCAGCTGCCAGAGGAAATATTTACTCTCCTCAGGCATGGCAATTCGCCCAATAAGAGATGTCATCTTCCAGAGCACTCTCAAGATGTCACGGGGCACGCTCAACACAGCCTCAGGCCTGTGACATGATGACCCACCAGGACCAAGCAACCACGGAGCACTCACTTCTGCCAGCTTCCTGCCACTGAGCATCCCAGAGGAAGGCTCTCCATACCACATCTCCCCAACGTCCATCCTCAAGGGACTCTGCAGCTCTTCCTATGCCCTTGTCTCTTAGAGACAATTTAAACACGAGCCACACGGGACTAAAATCCAGACTAAGAGACAACAGCTGCCTCTTCACCGTCTTCCCCAAATTGGAAGGGCCGGTGGTTTAGTGGAAAGGTTTAATGGACACAGGTTTGCATTCATCCACTGTGTGACTATAAGTAAGTCACCTACCCTCTCTGAGCCTCTGATACCTTTCCAGTTTAGATGAGGGTTGTTGTAAAGAATTAAAGGAAATATGCCCAGAGTGAAAATATTAAGCATTCAATTCACGGTAATGAACTGCAAGTCAAGAGACAGAGTAGTTGAGACGCAATCCAGATCCATGGGCAGGGGGAAACACACACACAGAGACCAAAGTCAGAAGCATCCCTAATGCCTGAGGAGCACTCTGGGCTGGAATGGAATCTCCATGGAGAAGGGGGATGGTAAGCTGGGTCTGGCCTCCAGGGACAGCTGGAAATGCCTGAGGGACATTTATGGTTGTTGCAACCCCGGGGACAGGGCTGCTCCTGTTATCTACAGACAGAGGTCAGAGATGCTACTGAACATTCTACAAGGTAACGAAGGATTAGCCAGTCCAGAAGGCAACGTTCCCTGGACAGAGGAACCCTACATGGGGTCACCTGAGAGAGGAGAGCCTTCTAGGCCAGGCTGGGAGCGCAAGGGACAGGGGGACCAGGAGTGAGTGGCCTTTTCCTGAAATCACAAGGACCTGCATCTGGCTTAAGCCAAGGCCACACACAGGTCAGGGAGGGGGCAGGCCAGGTGTGAGCAGGTGAGCAGCCGTGGTTCCTATCAAACAAAACCATCTGAGAGAGAGGATTGCCTGGACTGGCCCACGACACTGTGACCTCGAGGCTGGACTCAAGGAATCAGCGGGGAGGGGTCACTGGAAAACTCCACGCAGACCAAGGGTCCCAAGGGTCTTCAGCACCACAAGCCCTCTCTACTGTCCATCCAGCCCTAGCTCCCCCACGGATCAGGCTCCGACCATCGCTGTCTTCTGAACCAGAGGCGTTTCTCAAGTCAGATCTGTCAGGGCATTCTGGTTACGACATCTGTCAAAAACTGCAATTATGAAGCTCTAATTAATCTGATTCCCATTTTTAAATGAATCATAAATTAATGTCACTGCCAAGCCGAGCCTCCGATCAGTACGAGATAACGCGTGACACTCTAAAGCTGAAAGGAATCCAACCCAAAGCAAAGACACTGGGAATTTCTAATTAAGACTGTAAATAGCCTGCAGGTCACCCCCATAGCTATGTTTATGAAACCCTAGGAATTGGAAGACCCCAGTTAGGGAATCTCTGAACTGCTTCACTTTAGAAATGATAAAGATGCAAACAGTAAAAACTGACACTGATCTCATCCCGCATTGTGTGCCGGGCACTGTGCAAACTCCCGACGTGCATTCGTTCATTTAATCCTCCCAGGCACCCCAGGAAGTAAGTACTGTTGTCACACCCTCTTCAGAAGGGTCAAGTTCACATGTTCAGAAGGATCAAGTTCACAAAGTTAAGGAAGTCAGGATTTGAACCTGGGTCTCTGATGCCAGAGTCCAGTTCTTGACATGAGGTGATGGACAGTCCTTTTGCAGTGGGTAGCCAGCCAGCCTGAACCAGTCCCCTGATCTTCAGTCCAGTCCTCAGGCTGGTGTTTTGCAAATGCATCAGATTAAAGGTCAAGGGTGCAGCCCTGAGTTATGTACAGTCAAGTCAACTCCACATTCAAGGGGCGGTTTGAGTTTAAAAGGAAAAGGAATGCTTCTGTTTTCTTTCCTTAAAAAATAATGAGCACAGCTGAGCGAGAGAAGTGTGTGAATACAGACGCAACAGTTACCCATAACAGAGGCAGATAAATATGTAAATGGTTGCCTTTGCCTCAGCTCCCTCTGCCTTCGTCTCTGCAGCACGCAAGAGCAGCGTTAAGGGCATTTTTCAAGAAGTGGTTTAGGATTATGTGGTGGAATTATTATTTATCCATTCAAAATATGAGGCTTGCTAATTAGGTCATAATGGAGCTCATTTATCATCTGAATTTGGAGCATGCATTGTATTGATCTACAATGTTGTCCATGGGCACAAGGCGCTTATTAATACCAGCTTAGCTCTGCCGACTGCTCTCATAACCTTAAAGCCTCCTGGAAACCAATTTAAGTGATCCTGGCTGGCTGCAGAGGAGGAGCAGCTGCTATTAACTGCTTCCATGGGGGCTGCTGGACCTTCGGAATCTTTCCCCTGGATTTTTCCAAATTGTCCAAGATCTGCTAATTCTGGCAGAGAAGTATAGATAAAATGAACTCCTGTGGCTATGTCATTAGAAGTCAGGTGGACACAAGAGGAACTTGCAGGGATTTGAAAAGAAGACTGCATTTTAAAAGGTACTCAGGTCCGGAGGATACAGGTGTCCTGACTGCAGCAGCAGGAAAGACATACCTTATTCAAACACACAGCCGGCATGAGAGTGGCCCCAAGTCTCTGCTTTCTGGCAAAGTTCAGGTCACTGGTCACCAACCTGAGGAGTCTCAAAGAGACACACTGTTGGTATTATTAACCAGAGAGATATAACTTAAAGAAATAGTTATGTGATTGGGTACTTTGAGGAAATGCCAGATATAATTCCCCTCACTTGGGAATTCCTAATACACTCAGTGCTTCCAAGACTCACAGGGGTTCCCGAGCAGAGACTGAGTGTGGCCGACTGAGGCTCCGTGGACCTTTGCTCTTCTTCAGACTGAATTCTGCTGCTTGCTGGTGGCAGGGGTTTGGGTAACTGACTCCTCTTTTCACAGACAGTCTCTCTGTGAAGTTGGGATGATAAGTCTTTCCTGTAGGTCTACATGGGACGATACATGTGACATACTTGCTGCATGGCAGGCGCCCGGGTTTTTGTGCTTCATCTCAAGCCCCGGAGACAGGTGAGCTTCCCACTGCAACGCACCTTCACCAAGGCAGATCGGCACAGGACAGGGGCTGGACGTGCACAGGTGCAAAGCGCGTGAGGATGAATGGGTTACGGGAAGGAGCACCTTCTCCTGCAGGCGTGTTCTAGCAAGTGCTGGGAGCTGGGCTGTTGGAAAGACTGACCTGTGAGACTGAAGGTGAAGGAGTCATTCTGCTGCTGGGTGCTTTGTGGAAAGGTCAGATACGATTAGGGACTCCTAATGCACCTAAGTGCTTCCAAGACTCGTAGCAGTTGCCAAGCAGGAAACCTGTTGCCCCTTGTCTTACCCAGTGTCCCCACACTGCTGAAGGCACAGAGCTGCCTGTGGGTGGGAAGGGGAGGACATGAAAATTTTCTCGCTCAGGTTTTTAAACACTCGGGTTAATGCAAAGGCCCACCATGGGAACAGAAGGCAGGAGGAAGGAGTGGAAGGTCAGCATTGCTGTCACCTCCCAGGCTCAAGGGACAGAAAGGTAACTTTCTGTGATCTCCCCAAACCCCACTCAGGGGCAAAGGGACAGAGCTACCAATGAATCTTCCAGGAATCAGCTGGCAAAGAACTGGATGTACACACAGGGCTTTCCCGGGTAGTTTTCCTAGACTCTTGGCTTGGACATGAAAGGGGATGAGCCACAGCAAAACTCTGGGCTAATTAAACCTTACTTTTAAATGATTTACCTGGAAAAGCAGAGGCTGCCTGCCTATCTGGCTGGGTCAAAAGAAGGCGGAAGCTCGAGAATCCCGTCTCCACCAAACATCGCCTCCCGTTCTGCGGCTTCTCGAACAGTGAAGAAAGGAAACAGGGAGAGCAAGGAGGAAGGAGGGTGCTGGGAGTGGGGGACTGGGGACAGAGAGGGACCAGGCAGGAAGACAGACACGGGAGCAGAGGCCAAGAGAGCCGGAAGAAGTGATCACTGTTCTGCAGCACCGGACACCCTCCCGTGCTGGGCAAAGGGCTCCTGCAGGGCAAGCCCAAGATGGCATTCCCACCACCATCTTGCCTCTGAGCTAGCCTTCCTGCGCCAGATCAAACGACAGATTTTCCAGCAAGAGAGGAGGTTCCCAGGAGCAGGTAAGCATAACTGGAACTGAATGAGCCCAAGAGGGAAGGGATGACTCCATCTCTCAAGGTTAGCACAGCTGCTGCACCAACGCCCCCAACCTTTCCCTGGAAGTAAGTCCAGGCTCCTGCTTGCACCAGGGACACCACTGCGTCCCCTCAGGACCCCAGCCCGCAGCTCATTTCCCACAGCAGTGTTGAGATTATATGCAAAGTTCCCTCTCAGAGCTCCATACCTTCGGATTAAGAAATCACTTCCCTCAGACATGCAAATACCAAGGCCCCCGGAGTGAGCGTGTCTGATGGAGCAGGCTGAGACGTGATGGGAAAGTCAGGATTAGGAGAACCACATTTCTACAGGAACCGATGGAAGTGCCTGTTACCGTTGTTAGTTCACTTAGCAGCAACACACGCCGCCTATTAGGGAGACTCTCAGTGACACCTGACACATCCTAAATTGCCATAATGAGGACCGTACAATGCAGGGCAATCTATTATCCCCCAAGCGCTGGAAATTTCTCAGGATCTCTCTCCTCACAGTTTCCACGAGAGGCTGATATGATCATTCTGCATCGCAGGCAGTCACGTACGACTAACATAATTTTCTCCCCAGTGTCTGCTCATCCATCCAAATGTCTGATGTTATCACTATTCCACCTGAAACAAAATTACCCAGGTCGACACACAGGCAGGCGCCCGTGTTAGGTGTAAACACGGAAGTCTGGAAAAAGGGAAGAGGTGACATAGCCAAACATTCTCAGCTTTCGGTTCTCCCAATGAGAACCCATGTCCACCCAGAGCTGCACTTTCCTATCCTTCTACATAGAAAATGGGCTCAGCCTACTCAGCCACAGGGAAGATGCACTGTCGCTGAACGAGATGCTGGAGAATGTGAATGGTGAGCTAAAGGAAGTTCACCTTCCCAGATCAAGAGTAGAAGGAGGTGAAATTCAATGAGCACTTACTACGTGCCAGATGCTGGACAAAGAGCTCTCATAATCGTTACCTCGTTCACCCTCTCATAAAAAAAAAAAAAAAAGAAAGAAAAAAAAGTCATTTTATTATCCCAAAATGGAGGGATAGAGGGAAGGGAGGGGGAGTCACTCACCCACAGTCCCCAGGTGGGAAGGTCAGGGACGGAGGCCAGAACTCAGACCTGCTGTGGCTGAGCTGCTGCCCCCACTCCCTTGTCCTCAGCAGCTCCTCAAAACAGGCAAACGCCAGCAGGGCGCAAAACTGCTCCACCCGCTCATCAAGCAGGATGTGGGGCTTCCCTGAATAGGGCTGGTGGGTGTTCGGGTTGAGCTGACAGCCCAGGGCCGCAGAGGCAAACCCACCCGGCCCAGAAGCCTAAGTAATGTCCAGGTGTTCCCAGGGCCTCGGACTTACCAACGGCTTTGTGACCTCCAGCAAACTCCTTAACTGCTCTGTGCCTCAATTTCCTCAATAATAAGGACATCTACTCCTTTTGAGTTGTTGCATGGATCAAAAAGTGTGAAATGTACAGCAGTTAGAACAGGGTAGGGCACTGGCCAACACCAGGTGACAGTTTAGCTGTGGGCCGTGATTCTTACCACTGCCTTGCTTGGGGATTTGTGCTAGGAGCAGGTTAGGCCGGGATTCACTGCAGTGTGAACACCAGAGTGCACCTGTACACACCCAGACAGCGGGGACTACACACCCAGGCTCCAGGGCACGTGTGGGGGGAGGGCACAGTCTATGCTCCCAGGGCCATGAGGAACCAAAGGACAAGAGCTCAAACCAAGCACAAGAGAAAACGATGCCATCGTGTGACACCGTGTATATACAGAAGATGTGTGAGGCTGCCGTCACCTTGCCACGTGGTTTTACAGTGTGGTTTTATTCCTTGTAGGTGCAAGGAATACACTCTGAAATAACCACCCCAGTGCAGTACAGTACACATAAACCAGCGGCACAGCTGTGGATCACCATTATTATGCGCTGGAAGTCACCGTGCACACGTCCTGGGTGGCAGGACTTTTTCAGCTCCTTGATAATTATACGAAATCTCTATTCTACACACAGTCTGTGGGTGACCACGACATCCATGTGGGGCACACAGCTGCTCTGGAGCAAGCTCTCGCCATCAACGGAGGGTTCAGGCACCCCGCCTCCCCCCCACCCACACATAAAAACCATTCCCTCAGTCACGTCTCCCAGAAGAGAGAGTGGATTTGGCTAAGGGGCCTCTTCATGCAGCTTCTCTATTTCTCTACTTTCTGTCTGCAGCTCTCCTTTATAAATAGGTTCACCAAATTGATGCTTAATAGCTTAATATTGGGTTCATATTAATCTCACCCCGTCTGAGCTTCAAAGGGACAAACTGTTCTGACTGTTAATGAAACGAATTTCAGTTGCAAATTTCTGTGGGATCAGAGCTGTAAAAAAAAAAAAAAAAAAAAAAAAAAACCAGCTGATCTAAAAAGACAAACATCTCCCTGGTGCTCTTTTAAAGCCTTCTGGGTTTTAGCCGCCGCCCAAGGCTGGGAAATCTAAGCCTCAGCCGGCTACAAGGAGGACCCACAGACACTAGATGGCGCTAGAACACGCTGGAAACAGACCACCCAACCCGCCTCCTGCCTTGCTTCAGCCACTGGCCCAGGCCCACGTGGTTCACTAGGGACAGTGTGTGGTACACACCATGCAAACCAGAATAAGCAATCCAAACAATACAGTTATAAACAGTACTCACAAAAATGACATCAAATGCTTGTTTCGACCTCTCTGGACAAAATACACTCAAAGCATTCTTTTCTGGATTTCAAAATACACATCATTCAACCATGTGAGAATACTTAACACTACTAATTGTACACTTAAACCTGGTTAGGAAGGTAGATTTCAAGTGATGTCTACCTTACCACAATTATTTCATTTTTAGGAAAGGGCAAATCATCTCTAGTAATAGGAACGATATTCTGGTTCCTAAAAAGAAGCACAAAAATGCACCAGATATCATCTCCTGCTTTGGGATAATGTCCTCCAGTTCCAAAGCAACCATAAAAGCAGCCCTCTTACAAACTGGCTGGTTCCAGGACACTGCCAGGCAGCTCACAGCTCTAATTTATTATGAAAACCTAGCCCTCTAGGGTTTTTTCCTGCCCACTTTGAGAAGGCTGCAGAGCAGGTTACACAGAGAGAAAGGCCCCTTGCCCTGAACCTGCTCTTGCCTCTGATTTCACTGTCAGCAATTCATCTGGTGACAGGTTAGAGACTACATCCAAACACCATTGTGGGTGGTGGAGCGGGAGCCAGGAGGATGGGGTGGGGACACTGAGTGGGAGAGCTGCTCCCCTGGCCTCTCCGAAGCTGGCTGAGACCTGCCCAGTCTGCTGGGGTGGGCACAGGTGGAGGTTTCTGGCCCACAAAGGGCTGGACGAAGACCCTGGAATCCCAAGCACAGGGAATCCCATGCTTGGGACAGAAGGGAACGAGACCATGTGCCCTGAACTTGGAGTTGGAGAGCCCTTGGAGAGCTGGATTCCATTCCTGAGCCGATGGCATCCAGAAAGAGCGAAGCTGGGCAGGTCTCTGAGTCTCGGCGCCACACTGCAGAGTGGGAATACAGAGGACAGAAGCTCTGGACCCAGCTGGTCCCAGATTCATTTGTATGAAGGTCTTGACCTTCACAGGATGCCTGGCATGGAGTCGGCACTCTGACTGGGCTGGAGAAGGACGGGGAACAACAGAGGAGCACGGGGACCTGAAGGGGAGCCCCCAGGTCTGTCACAGCAGTCTGTGGTCCTCGCTGTGGATAGGCTGGCGCTGGCTGGGATCTTACTGTTTCTAAGTCCAGTCGCCCCCCTCTTCCCCACTCAGGGGACATTCAGATAGGAGACTCCCCACTCCTCCTCCTCGTTTGTGGGTCTGTCCCTTGGGCTGCGGTCTCATCACCTCATGCCCTCACACATGCTATTCCTTCCACCTGGCAAACTCCTCGGACTCCTTGTCCCCCAGGCCTCGGCTGAGGGCCCTTCCTCAGGGAAGTCCACCTTGCTCCTGTGGTGCCCTGGGCTTTCCTTTATGGGAACTGCCAAGCTGGAGTCCACCGCTCAGCTCCCATGTACCTGGCTCTCCACAGCACCCCAGAGGAGCCTGGGCTATGAGTTGGGCAAAGCTGCCACTGTCCACTCCACAGAAACAATGGGCCCCCTGAGTTGGAGGGGACAGACTGAGCCACAAACAAACAGAAGCTCCCCGCTGCAGCTGAGATCTTAAGGGGGCAGGTGAACAAAGAAGGTGACCAGTCAATCTGCTGGACAAAGCCATCGAGGGGAAAGGCGGTGGCAGAGGGTGGTCAGGGAAGGGCCCACTGAACAAAGACCCAGAGGAGGTGGGTGAATCAGGGGGTAAGGACATTCCAGGCAGGTAGTAGGACCAGCAAGGTGGCCTCTTTTCCAGTCCTCTGACTGCCTCACAGTGAAGCCAGCTGTATGGTTTCTCTGTGTCCCAGCAGCTGTCTGTCAATGCTTCCCGAATCCAGGCCTACATCCACCCCCACAAGGGCTGAGGGGCTCTGGCAGCCCTGGGAAAGGACTTGACCTAGAGGAGGATCTGCGAGATCTGAGCCCAGAACCCCCAGTGGGATCTGCAGCCAGCTCCGACTTGCCTCCCCTCCCCTGAAGGAAGGCGGAAAAGGCCATTCCCAGCCGACCCTCTCCCTTCAGACTGGCTTGCAGGTTGTTAGAGCCTATTGGAAACGAGAGCCGCAAGGACGTGACCAGGAATCCCAGACCAGGAGCTTCTCTGCTCCGTTCTGTGCTAGAACCAGCAAGGCACCAGTTCCGACCGCCGCGGCCTCTGGCGCAGACGTCCGCACACCGGGCCCCTCTGTGGACGTTCTGCTCATAAGAGAAAAAGAAAGAGGAACTTCCCAGTCTGCTCTGAAGTGGGCAGAGAACTGCCGCCACACACTCGTCATAAGCCCTCTAGCCTGAGCCTTTGTATCCGGGAAGGCCCCTTAAGTCCTCCAAGCAGGAGGCAGGGGCAGGCTTCCCGGCCATCGTCCCTTCTCTGCTCCCCCAAATCAGATCCAGGATTGAGTCCTGCCACTTCCACCCCCAATGCCTCTTGAACCCGTCCACTTCCTCTATCCGACGGGGAAGACCTCCACTGTCCGTCCTTCCTTCGGCCACACGGTACCTCCAGCCGGGGCCTGTCAGGGTAGGGTCAGCCCTGGCCTCTGCCCCTCACCGCAGCAGGAACAGGCGTGCTGCGTGCAGATCTGACTGTGCCTCTGCACTCGGGCTGCCTCCTGCTCTGGAGAACAGTCATTTCTATGGCCCACAAGCTTCTCCAGCCCTTCACTGTGGAGCCCCCTGGCCTCTCTACCGAGGCCCCAGGAGGAGGGTCCTGCACCACGGATGAGCAATCGTCATTTGTCAAACACCAGCACTGAGCCGAGCAGAGTTGCTGCTAACCAGGTGAGAGGACCAGCACTCCCCAGCTAAGAGGGAAGGAGGAGGCCCCTCTTGAGGGTCCAGCACCTATGGGCGGGTATTTGTACAGGTGCTAATTAACGGCTTGCCTAGACACTGTACTAGGAACAAACAGGAAATTTATCCTTCATCTTTCAATTCCCGTTCTGAGTGTAATCGCAAGTCACGTAATTGCTCTTCATCTCTCTTAATAAAACAGAACAACACCTCTGTCATCAATATGCCACAGCTGAGTTAGGAGCCTCCCAGCTACTGTACGCCAGCCCCATTCTACCAACTTCCTGAATATTAGTCATTTCTGGGCAGGTGCTATTTTACCCCTATTCCATAAATGGAGAAATGAAAGCACAGAGAGACAAAGGAACGGGCCCAGGATTGAACAGCACATACCACATAGATTCAAAAATACAAGTGTAAAAACCCCTTCTGTTTTTGTCAGTTTTTTTTTTTTTTTTTTTTTTTTTTTGCCACTGTGACCAAAACCTGACAAGAACAATTGTAGAGGAGGAGAAAATTACTTGGGGCTCATGGTTTCAAAGGTCTCAGTCCACAGATGGCCAACTCTGTTGCTTTGGGTCCAAGATGAGGTGGAACATCATGGTGGGAGGGTCTGGTGGAGGAAAGTGGCTCAGGACATGGGCACCAGGAAGCAGAGGGAGTGCTTCTGCTCTCCAGAGACAAAATATGTACCCCAGAGGTCACCCCATGACCCACCCCTCCTGCCTGCAGGCACCACCTAGTTAATCCCTACGGGGGAGGGGGGGTTAATGCACTAACCAGGTTAAGGCTCTCATAACCCAATCACTTCACCTCTGAACTTCCTTGCATCATCTCACACCTGAGCTTTAGAGGGATCCCTAATATCTAAACCGTGACACCTCCCTGTCTAGTCCTGTTTTATTTCCTGACTCTTATAATCAACTATTCACAACGGATGTTCTCTCAAACCTCTGTTCGGCCAACCCCCACTCCCCTATGCCAACCTGCTGCTTTATTATATTAATATTTAGTGATCATAAATAAATCATAAAATAAAGGTATTCCTTAAAACCTATCTATTTAGCAGCTCATCGTCATTCTCCAGTCTTCTTAGTTGGCTCAGCAGGTGGTTCAGCAGGAGTACGGGTGTTATTTATTTTTAATATATATTTCTTTCAAGATATAAAAGTAATGTTGCTCAGGGTGAATAAAAATGGGAAATGCATAAAATCAAATGAAATTCTCTAAGGATCCACCACCAGGGATGACCAACGAACGGCACATCCTGGGGACCGTTCCTCTGAGCGGTTCCTGCAGGGTTTTGTTTAGGGAGTCGCTCCCCCGGCGGTGGGCTTAGCCCACTGAGCCGTTCAAGACACCACTGGCCTTCCGACAGGGGTAGAACTGTGGATCACAACTCCACAGAGATCGTTCTCCCTTTCAACAGAAATTAAAAAGGAAATTCAAGTCACATGTGTGCCCAAGAATCCCAGGAACGCTGGAGTCACAGAGACTAGAAAACAACAGAGGGCAACTCAGCTCAGCCACAGGCGTTCCCGGGTACACAGGGACTTCCAAGGAAGAAACCCAAACAGAGCTGGAGTCGCCCTGGACCAGGTGCCAGGCCTCCCCGTGAAGGCCCAGCCCATAGCTGGTTGCTTCTGGGGACCGACCTCCTGTTCTGACCACACCGAGAGCCACTGACCCTTTTCTGCACGCTGGAAATGGTTGGGGTGCAGTGGGCCTGGGGCCTTTCAGGGAACCCTCTCTTCAATAAGAGGGCTGAGCCTTGGGGTCACCTTGGGGCCTCTACGCTGGGATGAAGCAGCTCAGGGGTGTCAGCTGGGCTAAGGGGCAGGGAACAAGGTTGGCTGAGGGAAGTGGCGTCCCAGGAAAAGATCCACGCCCAGGAGCTACGCGGCCCGGGGAGGCCAGCCCACCCGCAGAAGGCGGGAGCGAGGGAAGAGCAGGGGTGGAGGGCTGGGGCTTCCTGGGGAGCCTGCTGCGGTCCTGGGGAGCAGAGGGAGGCCGGGGCCTCTGAAGGAGTCTCTCCATGAGGGGCCGGAAGCCGCGCACGTGGACGTCCCCAGGCACACGCCAAGCTGCTTCCACAGAGGCTCCACGTCAACCTGTTGGTCCCTGGTTGGGCCCCTGCCATGCTACGGCATCTGTATCTGCCCCAGGCCTTCCAGGACAGACCAGGCTGGGGGCCATCAGAGGGCCCGGGACTGGATGGCACGGCTGGCCAGCCACACAGTCCACCAGGCTTGGAAGCACCTCATCCTGTGCAGCAGAAGGAAACTCCATCCTCCACTAAGACCACCCACCCAGCTCCCACCAGGACTGTGGAACGTGAGGGTGGCCCGGCCTGCCTACTCCACACAGCAGCCCTGGGACTGGGCATGGTGTCCCATGCTGGATGACAGAAGGACCCTGTCGTACCGTGTCACCTCAGAGGAGCAGCCTCGCCCAGCTGGATCAGGGGAAGAGCCTACGGACTTTCCCATCAGCCCACCGAGACCTCCATAACGGAATCGTCCAGCCGTTGGGTAAGCAGCAACGATCTAATGCGTGCTAATAAGGAGAGCGCTCACTGAAGGCCGGCTGTCCCACACACTTCCCCCCGCACTCTGATGAGTCAGTTGACGCCTTTCACCTAAGGGATCATCACCATTTCTATTTTACATGGAGAAGCGAAGGACGGAGGAAGTCACCTGCCCAAGGTCACAAGGTCAATTTCAGTGGGAGAGCTGGGATTTGAACCCTGGCTTTGGCTTCCAGAGCCCACGTTCTTGAAGTGCCCTGCTGCCTCTGCACCGGGATGGAGAAGCACACACCAGTGCAAAGTAAGTCTTGCCCCTGCTTGCTCGGGGCACACAAGGCTACAATCACTAATCCCGATCACTGCTGTGACGGAGGATCCTGAGGGGAGGGAGGACAGCATACTAGAGAAGGTCATCACAGTAGCTGTGACCCTTACGGGGACAGAGAGCTAGAGAGAGGTAACAGCACCTGCATGTCTAAGAAACAGAAAGGAGACCAGCATGCCTGTCAAGGTGGAGAATGTCGGGAGATATGGCCAAAGACAAGCTGGGAGCTGGAACACACAGGAGGGTGTGTGGTGCTTACCAAAGAGTTCAGACTTCACGATAAGTGCCGTGAAAGAATTCAGAGTTCCACTTTGCACAGCCCAATCAGGAAAGCCACAGCTATCCCAAGCTGTGTGACTTTTGTTAAGATACTTAACCTCTCTGAGCCTCAGTACCCTCATTTGTAAAAGAGGAGTAACAAGAATGATGCCTACTTTACAGAAGTGTTGTATCAGACAAGCCCATTACACATTTAAAAAATGCCTCGGCTACTGCCTAGCACACAGAGCTTGCTCCTTTGGAACTTGTAGAGAGACTCCCCTCTGAAACTCCAAGTTCTGCCAAGCATCCAACGGTTCCCTATTTTAGTGGAGGAGATGAGACTGATAAGGGCAGAGCCAAGAAACAGAAGGAACGAGGCAAAATTAATTTGCGATCAATACTGCTTGTAGCCATTACGGTGACAGGCACCAGATAAACACATCAGTGGAGCTGACGCCCAGCTTCCCGCCAGCCAGCTGCTGCCACCGGCCCTGCGCAGTTCTGCAGGAGACGCTTCCCCTTTATGGAACAAAGCAGCCCCTGAGGTCCTGTTTGCACCCTCCCTCTTTTCTCCCTCCCTCTTTTATTTAGTCTGCTTTCCAGGGTGAAGGGCCAGCTGCCGGCCTCACTCGGATGCTCTGACTTACGGCAGTTTGGAGTTAAGCTTTGTTTTACAATCTATGTAAACAATGAGTCGGAGGCAGACTCAATCCAAGGCCGCGCTGGCCAGAGTCCAGTCGGCCTCCACAGCCCCAGCAGGCCTCCGGGAGCCTCGGTGGTGAACACAGGCCCCCAGAGGAAGGTATCAGGGGTTAGCACGGTGCCCGGCCTGGCTGGCCTCCTGGAAGTCAAGACATCCACTGGCCAAGCGGGAGACGTCGTGGCTCGGGCCTCCCGCCCCTGCGAATGTCACAGTGAAGATGCACAAGTATTCCCGATTCCTCACCCTTCCCGGCCCTGCCCTGGGCCACGCCACATGGCAGACGGCACCTCGAGAGGTACAGCAAGTTTCCCGGCCCACCCGCTGATCCTGGGCTTGGCCACGTGACTTGCATTGGGATAATGGGAGCTTAAAATGTGCTTGTGCCATGGGGCTCGGACTCCTGTCCCTGGGACACCGTGACAAGGAAGCCATGCCGTGGGTAGGGAGCTCATTGCTCTCCAAGGCAAGACAGAGGCGGAGCACACCTGGAGCCCCCGGGGATGGAGCCAAGCTTGGCCTCCATGGGCCCAACCACAGATGGGGTTCAACTCTCGCGCTGCACACGGAGAACCACATTCAAAGCACACGGCCACAGCAAGTGGCTGACACTCTCTGCTGAGCACTTGCTGCATACCCTGCCTTCTATCAGGGGCGGGGCGTGACAGAGAGGCAGACAGCTGTTAGCTGGAAGCCACCTGTTCCCAAGGTCATCTCCTGCCAGACCACTAGCTTCTCGGTGGCTGGGCTAGGTCTTACTCCTCTTGGTCTCCAGGTACCTAAAGTAGTAACAGTAATTCTAAGAGCAAAACCCACCAGCAATGGACCACTGCAATGGCTTCTCACAGGACACTGCCCAAGCGCTGGGCCCTGGGCAGCATTCCAATGACCAGTCACCATGAGGCACAGCCTGGGTCTTGTACCCACTGCTCAGATGAGAACACTGAGCCTTGGGCAGGGTCCCTCGTTAGCTCTCAGCCCTCACAGGCAGGGCCTGAGCCTTCTGCCTCCCTCCCCATGCCGTGTCCCCTCTGCTCGGCCCCGCTGCTGCGTCCTGGATGGCGTCTACCCATCCCTCAACCTGCCCTCGCCCCGGTACTGAGTCCACAGTCGTTCTTGTGGTTTTCTGTGTGCTCCCTCGGTCACCCAGACCAAACTGGACAGCGCTGGGGTGGACGCAGCTTGCCTCCTGAGACAGAGGGAGTGAAGCGCCTAGGTCCTGAGCCACCAGGGTGCAGGTTCGAATCCTGGCTCCGCCTTTTGCGGATGGCCTCACGCCAGTCCCAACATGTCCCTGAGGCTCCTTTTCCTCCCCTGTCAGGTGGGATCATGTAACAGGAGGGAGCTCCTCAGAGGGTCTGAGCTGGTGAGAAACCTACCGTCTCTCGCTCTCCCTCTGCCAGGGGCAGGCGGCAGGCACTGGGTTTGCGGGGAAGATGGCCTCACAGCACCGCCTGCCTTCCCCTGGCTGGGCCTCGCCGGTGGAGACCTGCTGTTCTTACACACGGTGAGAGAAGCGGAGAGGCTTCAGGCTCCCGGTGGAGACCCCCTCGATGGCCCTGCTCACAAAAACGTGCTGAGCGGCCTGAACACGTCTGTGAACAGCCCTCTTCAGAGACGCCGCTCCTTAATCCCAGCAAGCTCATCATTCTGGCACAATGATAATGTCATAAGCCTGCTGCAGCCTCTCCCCAGAGCCCTCGGAGGCTCACCAGTCCCCGGGGGGCCCTCGTGGCTGCCCTGCACCCGCAGACCCAGGCCCCTCGGGCAGCCCCCCAGGTGTGGCAGAGTCTGGGCGGCGAGCCCCGCTGCACGTGGACCACCAGGGCTCCTCCAGTCTCCCCGCAGGCTGCTCCACAGCTGCTCTGCAAGCTCTGAGGTTCTCATTTATGTCCAACCTGGGCTCCGCATGCCACCACCCGAGGCTCCCCACCCCGTCCTCTCCTGCCGCGTCCCACAACCCTCTCCCCGGCACTCAGGCTTCGTCAAGGTTCTCACTTTGGCAAAATCTACCCACGGACTTCACTCTTCTAATTTTCTCCCACAAATCAACCCTGCTTTCCCCGGGTTGCTGCTGTTCTGTCTGGATTGTTCCGCTAATGGCTTATGCATTTCAACCCGCTGTGTATTCAGCAGTGGGTACTGAGTGCCAACTATGTGCACTATCTAAGGAGAGAAGAGTGGACCAGAGAGGCGGCGTCCAGTTCTGGTTGCTGCAGCAAGACACCATGAACCGGGTGGGAGGCCAGGATTCAAGATGCTGGCCGACTAGGAGTCTGCAGAGGACCTGTTTCCTGGTTCACCTATGGCGCCTTCCCGCTGTGTCCTCACATGGTGGAGGAGGTAAACGAGCTTCCTTGGGTCACTTCAATTAGGGCACTAATCCCAGCATGAGGTGAGGGCCCCATCCTCATGACCTGATCCCTCCCTAAGACCCACCTCCTCACACTATCATGTGAATCTGAGGGACACAGCATTCAGACCCTACGAGGCTGTGTAGACTCACTGTGCAAAGTACAGGGGGCATCTGCAGCTGCACTGCTGGGTGCCAGTCTGGCCCCTTCACCTATTAGCTGATCCCCGGGTCAATTAACTAGCGTCTCTAGGCCTTGTTTTCTTCAGCAAAATGCCGACAGTAGTTTCTGGTGCATGGGGTTCTTGTAAAGTTCAAATGATTGATGTATAGAAAGAGCTCAGGAAAGTGACAGGCGCATGGCAAAAGCTCATGACGTGTCCAATGAGCCCGACTCCTACCATGACTGACACCACCCATGCGGTAAAAGGTGATACTCTTCCAGCGGGGAGACTGCCGCTGGTTCTGCAAAGGACAGTCCCATGGGTGAGATCAGCCACCAAGGAGGAAGGGATCTGACCACAGGGAAGGAAGGATATTCATGTGCATCTCCTGCCCTGGCTTCCTTCATGTTTGTTTCCAACGTGGCCTAACTGAATTTAAATCCCCTAAAGGGGCGGGGGACAGTCACACACAACTTGTATCACTTGTCTCCAGGCTGGTAATAGAGCCGAGGGAGTCTATGTAGTGTGTCTAATGAGGACAGGAAGACAGGGTGCCAGGATGATTCGAGGGGTGGGGGAGAATCACCTTTTGAACAAAGGTGGCTGACACAGCTTGATATCCATGTGCAAAAGAATAGACGTCCATCTCACACTGTATGTGAAAATGAACTTAAAATGGACCACAGACCTACCCAAAAGACCTAAACGGACAAAACTCTAAGAGGAAACAGGAGTATTCTTTGGCACCTTGAATCAGGCAAGGTTTATGAGCTAAGACACCAAAGCACATGTAACAAAAGAAAAAATCAGATTCATCAACTTCATCCAAATTAAACTTTTCTGCTGCAAGAAAGAACTGTCCAGAAAGTGAAAAGACAGCTCACAGAATGGGAGAAAATATCTGCAAATCATATACCTGATAAAGAACTTGCTTGAAGGATACATAAAGAATCCTTATAACTCAACAGTAAAAAGACAACCCAATGTAAAAATGGGCAAAGGATCTGCACAGACAGTTCTCAAAAGAAAGCATACAAATGGTAACACAAAAAGATGCTCCCCAGGCTCTGCCACTAGGAAAAGGCAAATCAAAACTGCAATGACTTTGCACACCACTAGGAGGGCTAGGTTCAAAAATCAGCCAATGGTGGAGCCGCTTTGGAAAATAGTCCATCAGTTCCTCAAAAGGTTAAGCACAGACTTTAGCTTGCAATTCTCCCAAAACATACCCAGCAGAAATGAGCACATACACACCCCCACGCAAAAGCTCACAGCAGCCTCACTCATGATAAAGGAAAACTGAAAACAACTAGAATGTTCATCGACTGACATACAGACCAGACGTAGGATGCGTCCCCATCCAAAGGACTATTTATTATTCAGCAATAAAAAGAAATAAAGAACCAATGCGTACTACAGCCTAGATGAACCTCAGTAACGCTATGCTAGGAGAAGCAGCCCGTCACAAAAGACCACAGATTATTATGTGACTGGGTTCCTATGGAATATCTAGGACAGGTGACTCCATACAGACCAAAACAGAGCGGGGCTGCAGCGTGGACAGAGGCTGCAGGGAGTTTGTGAGGGGTGGCTGCTTCTGACGCAATGTTTTAAAATTCTGACAAATGTTTTAAAATGAGTGCTGATGGTTGTCCAATGTGTATACTAAAAAACACTGAACTGTGCATTTGACGTGGGTGAACTATATGGTATGCAAATGATAGCTCCTTAGAAGATGGAAAGATCTCCCATGTTCTTGGATAGGCAGAATTAATATTGTCAAAATGGCCATACTACCAAAAGTGCTATACAGATTCAATGCAATTCCAATTAAAATCCCAATGATGTACCTTACAGAAATAGAGCAAGCAATTATGAAATTCATCTGAAAGAATAAAAAACCCAGAATAGCTAAAGCAATCCTTGGCAGAAAGAGTGAAGCAGGGGGTATCGCAATACCAGATCTTCAACTCTACTACAAAGCAATAGTAACAAAAACGGCATGATATTGGTACCAAAATAGAAAGGTGGATCGATGGTACAGAATAGAGGACATGGACACAAACCCAAATAAATACAATTTTCTCATACTAGACAAAGGGGCCAAAAATATGCAATGGAGAAACGATAGCCTCTTCAACAAATGGTGCTGGGAAAACTGGAAAACCATATGCAACAGAATGAAATTAAACCCCTATCTCTCACCATGCATGAAACTAAACTCAAAATGGATTAAGGATCTCGGAATCAGACCAGAGACCTTGCATCTTATAGAAGAAAAAGTAGGTCCAGAGCTTCAACATGTCGGCTTAGGACCAGACTTCCTCAACAGGACTCCCATAGCACAAGAAATAAAAGCAAGAATCAATAACTGGGATAACAGCTCAACAAAGCTACTTACAAAACCAAAACCATGTACTTCCTGACTGACACCTTCGGTAGTGGTGCTCAAGACCCCCACACTGAATGCAGAGTTCAGTTTAGGGGCTCCCCTCAGCAGAAAGTGAGGTACATCCATACCCTCCGTTGAACTGCTTCTGTTTGGAGATGCGTGTGCCCAACTGTGTAGCGTGCCAACACGGCCCCCACCATGCTGGCCTCCCCCTCTAGTGACGAAGCCTCACGTTATTTTCTTCCCCTTTCAAAGAGCAGGATGGAAAGAGGGCCTCCTCCCAGCCTTGCATTTCCAAGGTATGTGACTGTAACTAGATATTCTCCAGGTGACTACTCTGGCCCTAACAGTCCTTGAGTGGCCCAGGTTGCTTCTCTCTGAATGACTAATTCTGCCTCCACCAACTCTGATCACACTCACTTCCACTTCCAGACTTTCGCACCCAGGATACAAATATCTTACAGAACCATCTGAATTTTACTACCAGATTAGGGTTGACAAAGCAGAGACTCCCCCATCAAAGGCATTTCCAGCACATGGACACTGCCCCTGACCCTGGAGCAGAGCCAAGGTAGCCCCTCCATCCCACGGACCCACAGACCCACAGCCATCAGGTGCCTGCCGCACGCTCAGGTCGACTCAGACAGCTGCTGGTTCAGTCTCAGCTCTGCTGGGCCATCCTGATGATTCATGTCTACTCTGGTCGAATAATTCTGAAAATTCATGGTATGGTTCAGATCCAAAATACCTGAATGCAATCCAATAAGTAACCGTGGTTGAAATAAAAACAACAGCAGAACCAAGATGAGTTTAGAATTCAGCAAATTAGTTTAGCTCCTCCTGGGTTTTGCTGCCTGTTTCAGTTCACATACCACTTTTAAATATAGTATGTATTAAATGCAACACAAAGTCATATTTTAACACCTTCCAACTAGGAAGATTTTGCAATTCTAATGGCAAACACGTCATAAATTAAGTCTGAGGTGACTTGTCTTTTCCAAATGTCTCTAAGTGTGATCGTCTAGAATGGATCAGTGACTCCAGAGACTTTTTTCCCCCTCCCTTTCCTTCCAGATTCTAGCTCACAGTTTTTGCTCCAAAAGATTCCTCTTCCAATGAGAAGGCAAAAAGTCTTCACTCTTCTCAGAAATTTCCTCCAAATGAATCACAACTTACATGTGGCTTTTACACTGGTGCCAGTCTCTACATGTGGAGAGAGCCGTGCAATGCCAGGGGTCTCTCTTGTTCAATGACACGTCCCAAGTGCCTGACCCCCAGTAGTAGCTACTGCATGAACCAAAGATAGCATGAGGTGCACCTGTCACCATCAATAATACAGCTGCTCTGAGGAAGTACCTGGAGGAGGTAGGACAGCCAGCACCAAAGACAAGAGGCTCCTTCTGAGCATCCCTCAACCCTGCCTTCCAGGAAGTGGTCCTTCCACCCTGCTGTATCTGCAAGCTCACACTCTGGAATGTTCCACTAGTACTTCCACTTTTGTAAGGCCAGGAAGCAAGATGCCAGATGGAACCAATTCCGGGTCCTGACTCCTAGGAGGTAGGTAGGAAGGAGACAACTCTCATCAGCCCATGGAAATGACACCCATGTTTACAAGTGTCTGCTAACTGCTCTACGGCCTTCTGTCACTTTTTCTCCCAGCAATCCTAAAGGCAAGACTGGTTGCCTTTGTGTTGGAAAGGCTCAGAGTGGCAGAGTAACTTGCCTAAGGACAAAGTTACTAACGAATAGAGCTACCAGCTGGCTCCTCCCAAAGTCCAAGGTATAATTAAGGCATTATGCTATGAATACGCTAATAGAGCTGCTAGTGAGTGGAAGGGGAAGGTCTTGCAGAGTCAGCCTGTCCTTAAATGAGTCTCCAAAGCCTGTTTGTTTTTTCTTGCCTCTAACCTCTTCTCTGTATCCTCCATTCCCAGAACAGGACTGGCACAGAAGGAACAGAGCTATCCCAGGTTCCAGCAGCAAGCTGAGGAAGGACATGTCAGGGGCTCAGGCCGTGAATCCCACCTGGAGTGAGGTGGGATGGGGACTCACCTGGGGTGGGGGGTGGCCTTGAGGGGATCAGGATGGCTCTGAGTGATCAAGACATGACACAGCAGGGCCTGGGGATCAGCAGCCTTTCTGGCCCATGTGTGAGACCCCGGGGATGGTCATCTTTGAGAGAACTCAGGACCCAAGGGTCACATGAAGACTCTCTTGGGACATGAGGGACCCAGTGAAGGGCTGCCCCTGGAGAGTGAGCCCAATCAGCTCTTTAGGGAAGTACGTTAATGTCATAGGGAGATAGTTTTTGACTGTTTCTAAGCAGCTGATACTGAATAACAAAGCATCCCCAAATCTGGTGGTTTAGGATTCTGGAGTGGCAGTTCTGGTTTGGGGTCTTCAAGTTGTTGCAGTCAGAGGCTGAAGCTGGTGACAACAGCAGGCTGAAGCAGGTGGGGGCCCAGTCATCTCACTCTCTGTGGCCTCTTGGTGTAAACCAGTTGGGGCTTCCTAACAATATGGCTGCCTCTGGGCACCATGTATACAAGGCAGTGAATCTCTGAAGAGGGTGTTTTGGGGATAGCAAGGAAGAGCAGAGGAGCCTTGTTCTGCTATATTCTATTGATCAGTCACAAAAGCCAGGCCAGTTGCCAGGAGAGGGGACAGATGTTCAGCTTGAAGGGAGGTGCACCAAAGACTCTGTGGACGTATTTTAAGATTGCCACACTGAGGCTGGAGGAAAGACAGAAGTCACAGGGCTTCAGATGGGGGAGAGGGCACATTCTGAGACGTGGGAGGCACCAGAGTCATTTCCCTGCAAATTTTCTGCATTTCCAGAAGGGAAAAAGGCACTAGCAAATCAACATGTATTTGAGGAAAAAAAATCCATAAAAGGTCTTGAGTCACCTGGTAAAGACTGCCTGACAAACCAGTTAATAAGGACTAAGTGTCTGTCCTTGGAGATTCCTTCAGATGCAAAATGACCCAAATTGGAGGCCCACTGACCTCTGTGAAAACAGCAACACCAGAGTCAGGTTCCTGTCATCTGAAGAAAAACTATAACCTTGCTCTCACTCCAAAATCAAGATAAAAGCTTGACTCTCCAAGGGTCACAACGGCTTTACAATCAGTGAGCCCAAAGGGAGAAACAAATATGTAAAATGCTTCTTGCACGTGAGACCTGGGCCGAGGGAGGGGGCGGTCAATCATGGCTGTGTCCCAGGCACCAATAAGCAGGCTTCTCCAGGGTTGCCCTGCACAGCACTCCAGCTCCAGCCCAGGTGGCTTGCTAGAGCTCTCAGAGACAGCATAGGTGCTAAGGGTCCTCTCTCAGTCTGGGTGAATTAAGGTCACTCAGAACAGCGACAATCCTAGAAGTCTGTGGATGTGCCATTGGCACACACTAACCTTTGAAATATTCACACAGTTCAAAAGGTCCATGGTAGAGGCTGTGGCTAACTGATCCCAGTATCTATCCCATCTCACAATATAAACTCTAGAGTCTGGGCTGGGCATGGAAGACCCCACCATGGGAAAGAATACATCTCTCACCCTCCCTTGCAGCTCGGTATAGTCACAGAACTAGGTTCGAGCCACTAGATCAGGAGTAAAAGTGATATATGTGATTCCTGGTTCACCCTCTTACAGATAAAGCTGCCCTTCTTCCTTCTTTCCTGGGGTCTGGAAAACTGTAACTACTGGAGGAGTCTGGGGAGCCCTGATGAGGACAGGACACCCCCTTGATCTAGACTGCTCACCTCTGGGGTATTCATGTGAGAGACTATCTTACTGAAGGCACTTATTTAAGATACAACCTCCATCTTACTTTCGCTATTATATGATGGGGTCTCTTTGTTACAGCAGCTTCGCCTCTATCCTAACTAACGTGCAGTCCCAGAGCCACCTCGAGGCTTCCAAACTAAGAACCCAAAGTTAGAAAGAAGCATGGAAGAAGCCCCAGAAACCAGACCCTGCAGGTTCCCCAAAGGACATGCACATATGTATCTTTTCTGGACCTTCCCTCTGTCTTCCCACTCCCTCTTGTTTGTCTGAGGGACACAGCGGGTCTTCCCTGAATCCATGAATGACTGACACTGACCACTCAACATTAGCTTAACACCCGCTCACGTCACTTTGAGTGAAAAGAAAGGTTTCCTCTAGAACACAAAGGCCCTGCTGACAAGCTGAGATGTTGGGCTATCTGGAAAGACCCTAGGCTGGGTCTTGGGAAGCCATCTAGGACAAAAGCAAATACTATCTCCACCTCTCCTGGGGGCAGAGGGAAGGACCTCTGGTCTCTCAGATGTGCCTAGGTAGACCAGTACTCTGTGACTTCTGCCTTTCCCTGATGGGGCTTCCACATGGCTGTGTCCCAGCCCCACATAAGCGTTTGTTTAGCCACCTAATGCTGATTTAGCTCTGAGTGTTTGTCTGAGACACACTCTGACTTGCTGCTGACCAGTGTATGAACTGACTGGACTTGGGTTAGGTGCTACCTGTGATTTGGTCAACAGTGGCTGATGCGGTTGGAAGGGTCTTAGAGAGTAGAGAGCTGCTGCTTCCAAAGGTCCTGAGTGGAGAACATGTTCTGGAAGTTCCTGAGGACAAGCCAGCATGGCTAATGTACCTTGGCACCCAGGACATCCAGGGAAATAATGTACACTTTCAAATAAGGTTTTATTCTATGTTTCTCAAGTTGGTTATGTCAAAAGGGTGGTTGTGTATTTCTGGTCTTCCTCTACAAATGGAAAAATAAAGCAGGCAATGGAGGCACACACTGTAATCCCAGTGACAGGGGAGGCTGAGGCAGGTGGAGCTCAAGTTTGAGTCCAGTCTGGGCAACTTAGTGAGACCCTATCTCAAAATAAAAAATAAAAAGGACTGGGGATGTAGCTCAGTGATAAAGTGCCCTGGGTTTGATGTCCAGAACCACAAGTAATAATATTGATAACAAAAGAAAAGAACCACTAGACAATAGAGCAGCTCCTAGGAATTGTCTCGATTTCTCAGCACCTAGCAATCTGCTCTGTAAAAAGGAGATCTTCAGTTAAAGCTGACCTACGGAGGCAAATTTGAGCAACATGCATATTACAAAGGGTACAAGATCTCAAGGAGGAGAATTCATTGAAGAAGAAAATGGGGAAGTGTCATTTTGTGGCATCCCACAAAAAGAACCAAAGATCAATCGAACTGATAACCTGGTCAGTTTCCAGAAACAAGGAGAGAATAAGAAGGAGCTGTTGGGAGCATGTCAGGGATGTGGCAAGATTGTCATATGCAACAAAGAACACATTTCCACCTTTCACAGACCACAAAACTATATGTTGCCACACTGGGAGAATTCACTAGATTGTATAACCAAGACAGTTTTCCCAGCCACGCACTGAAGGCAGGAAAAAAGGCTCTCCAGCCCATGGTGATCAAAATGTTCCCAAGCAGAGGAATTCACAGGATCTCTTATCCCCAGCTCATCCACCCAGTGCAACAGCTGAGCTCAGTAATATCCGCAGATCATCAGAAAGTCTCACTGCATGCAGTGACAACACGCCACCTTTGCCAGGGCTGGACAGCTCATTTCCTCTGGCTCCATCTTCCCTCTGGAGCACATAGAGAGGGTCCTCCAGAAGCCAGCCTCGAGGCAGCCCAAAGGTTTCACGTCTCCCCACGTCACACACATACAAATGCATACTTTGCTCCGGTCATACAGATTTAGTTTTTGAATATGCGGTTCCCTCTGGCTAGACGCCTGGTCCCATGCTTACATCTGAGTCCATTTTTATTTATCCTTAATGACCAGGCAGAGATTTCATTTCTCTGAAGCCCTGCCATATCCCCCTCTAGGAAAAACTGTCATTCTTCGCCTGCCCCGTGCTCCCACAGCATGCTGCCCATTCTTCTCTTACAGCATTTATCACACTTTGGGTTAATTATCAGTCAGGTATTATATGTCTTCCCTGCAAGATGGTGAACAACTTGGATCTGATCTGGTTTTGCATTTCTTCCAGTACTGGGGTGGGACTGGGTCATAACAGACATGCTGCAAATGGCAAGGACAGGAACAAATCTCAGAAAGGGTCAAGAGAGTACAGGGTGTTGCTGGGGGACAGGGAGGGCCTGTCCCTGAGGGCCATAAATAGTCCATTGGTGGGCAGGTAAATGTCCCTCCCTGCATGATCAAGTACTACAGCCCAGCAGTCTTAGTCTCTAAAAATCTGCAGAATAGACTTGGAGAGAGACAGAAACTCCACCCTGATCCCACGGCCCTGGGATCCATCTCCCTTGGGAAGAGGAATGCTCTGCTCTGCCAGCTGACCAGTCGGGACTGAACATTCCCCAGGTTAGGCAGGGACCAGGAGCAGAAAGAGAAAAGATGATCTGCACAAGACAGGAATGGGGGAAACTAAAGCAGCCGCTCTGCAGATTACCGCGGTGGGCAGGAGCCCAGGAAGCAATTACTTCCACGAGTGTAGAATCATTCTGATTTGTTTCTAAATGAGGGGCATTTCAGAGATCTTCAAACTCCTGCTGCAGTGGTTAAAGAAAAGGAAGTTTCCGGATGCAAACACTCAATTACTAAGAAGAAAACCCCATGGGTACAGAAGACAGCAATCAACCTCTCCCAATCTCCTTCTGTTCCTTCCAATGAAGTCGGCATTTTTGTCTTTTCTGGCCCAGCTGGGCTTTCAAATTCTTAAATTAAAAGCAAAAAAAAAAAAAGGCCTTCCCATTCCTCCTGTTAAATGGACCTCCAGCAGTTTTATTCTAAGTAAAACTAAGTGGATTCTTTAAAGGGTGATGATTCTTTCTAAGGCTTGTCTAATGAAGATCTTGACATCAGTGGGCAACCACAAGTCTTGAAGTAAATATTTACCACCCAGCAAATTCTAGGTTGTGACGTTAGTCCCCTAAACACAGACTATGTTTTCATATAAAGCTCTTTTCTATCCATAGATAGGAAAAAAAAAAAAAAAACAGCATGAGATGAAAAACCAGCACTTCCCCCATCAAATGCCCTCTGTGATTTCTGTAGAAATTATCTGTAGCTGCTCAGTCACTTGGATCTGTTTGGCAACAGAAAGCAAAGGTCTATTCCAAAAGCATAAGCTCTTTTTACTCTCAATTACACAGGCTAGTGGGGGGCTTGCAGCAGCAGAGCAAAACGCAAGTGTGGCTGGAAAGTAACTCAGCAGAACTTCCAGTTCCACAAAATTAGTGTCCGCGTTGTGATTCGCCCCTGCTACCCATTTCCCATTCATCATCAAATCCTGGCAATTCTAGCCTCAAACACTTCCCAATGCCTTGGCTCGGCTGTTCCCACTCTCACGGCTTTCCTATATTTTTTCCATAACCTCCCACCACCTAGAGAAGAAACTTCCAAGTCCTCCGTGTGGTCTCCTGGGCCATCAATCCACAGACAGGCCACTGCGGCCCACTCCCAGGTTACTCCCTTCCAGTTCATGAGGAAGTTTTTCTCCATGACCAAAGTCAACTGAGGCTCTTCTGGACTCTTCTCAACTGGGCCAGACATTTGGGCTTCCACGTACCTCTCTTCACAGTTCAATTCTAGCAAGACTCCTGCTAAGTCAGATCAGCAGGACCCCATCCCTTCACAGGGATTTTATGTCCTTTTATGAAAAGGACGCCAGCATCTGCAGATTTTGGTATCCTCGAGGTGTTCTGAACCAATTCCCCGTGGATACCTGTGGATAGCTGTACTAAGTTATTTTCTCTCCTACTTGTTATGGTTTAGATATGAGCTGTCCCCCCAAAGCTCTGTGTTAATGCAGGAATTTTCAGAGATGGGTGCAACGACCGGATTGTGACCACTGTGACCTAATCAGCTCACCTTAGTTTGAATGGACTAACTGGGTGGTAACTGTGGGCAGGTGAGGCATGGCTGGAGGAGGTGGGTCCCTGGGGGTGCATCTTCCCTGTGTCCCCTTCCCCACTCTCTCTGCTTCCTGGCCACCATAAGCTGAGTAGCTTTACTCCACCAAGGCTTTTGGCTATGATGTTCTGCCTCACCGCAGGCCCAAAGCAATGGAGTCGGCCGACCACAGACTGAACCTCTGAAACCATGAGCCAAAATAAACTTTTCCTTCTCAAAGTTGTTCTTGTTGGGTACTTTGGTCATAGCAACAAGAAAACTGGCTAACACAGCATTGCAATGGTTTTTCTACATAAAATCTGCTTTTACTGCTCAGCTACCATCCAGTTCTGATGCCACTGCAGGGCAGCCATGTGGATCTTTGTTCCTGGAATGCACCTCACTGCTTCTCACCTCTGCGTCTGCTTACCTGCTGTCCCCTCTGCCTGGAGGGTCCTCTTCCCCCTTCCCTTCTGGTCTAACCAGTCCACTCCTCCCATCCTTCTGGATTCAAGTTTGCTACTGCTCTCTCAGGAAGTCCTCAGCACCCTGCAGATGGCCCTGCCCTCTGCCTTCAGAGCGTCCTGAGTTTGCTCTGCAACACATTCTCCACCCCCATGAGCAACACGATGCTCGTCTTTCCTGGGGAACACATTCCATCAGAGCAGACATGGTGCCTGTCTTGCTCCCTGTGACCACTCTTTAATTCTAGGATGCACATTTTTTTTTCACATTTTAACATTTGGAAACTGGGATGCATCTCGGAATCAATGGTGTGTCACAATTTAATGGTCAGCACTGTTTCTTTCTCAACAAAACAACAGTGGATCTTATACTTGGCATCTTTTTCTTTTAACTCTTAAAAAATCATTTTATTGATCTTTTACCATACAAGATACATTCAAATTATATCCATTTGAAGTGGTAAGATCACGGCTAGAGAATAGGTCACCCTGTAACAAATCTGTTTACAAAATCATCAGTGATATCTTAAGGTTTAACAAAATTTGGTATGTCCCTGTATCTCCTGGGAATAGGGTCTAGCTTATAGAAGCAATCAATAAATATCTATTAAATACACACAGCCCTGCAGACATTTTCTGAGGCTCCAATATTAGTTTTTGCTACATAAGAAACATACCCTAACATTTCAGCAAAAATATATGGTTTTCTCATGGATCTGCAGGGTGGCTATAGCCCTGCTGGCCTCAGTGGGGACACTTTCTGGGATATGGGGTGAATTCAGGTCTGGCCCACCTACCTCCACGTTCTCCTGGAACCAGTGGCTCTGCAGAGCAGGTTCTTCTTGTGACATATCATCAAAACTGCAAGCATGTTTCCAGCCCTGATTCTATTGATGGTCTGTCAACAAGCCATTGATTAAGGCAAGTCTGGCATCCATGGGACAGGGATGTTTCCTCTGGCCAGTCTATCAGGCCATAGCGCAGAGGGATAGCATGAAGAACTGAGCATGAGGATCCATCCCGGCATGGTGGAGGAGCAGGGTGGTGCACGGAAAGGAACACTAGACTCTGGCTTTCAAGAGATTTCAGCAGTAGCTAAAGGATGCTTCCCTCAATGAACCACATATAACATGCTCCTGGCTGCAACGGGTGAAGGGCACAGAGTCCAGAGTTAGCAGTGGTGGCCAGAATTGGCGACCCCTCTGCCCTGCAGCCATAAGGACCCTTCTCATGGGTTCTATCAGCTAACTATATACTTATTCACTTTTAGTCCAGGTCCCAGTGAGACACTAGGATGGTCACTGGCTATTGTAGGTCAGCTGGGACACTAGGATTGGAGGATGGAAGACCCAAGTCCAGTGTCCAAGTGACCTGGAAAGCAGAGGTGCGGGTGAGTACTGAGGGCTACTGCCTCTGCTGATTCCTGATTCAGGGCTGTTGTGAAGACAGGATTAATGAGGTGGGCACCAAGCGCAGAAGATGAACACCTGAAATGCAAGCTAGGAGGTGCCCCGCTAGCCCAGGATGGCTCTACCAATCCCCACACGGCAGGCAGACCAGCGACTCTCCTGGAGAGGGATCTTCTCAACTCCTACAATTCCCACAATGCACCAAGCATTTCAATGTCTCCCTTCACTTTGCTTCCATGCTTTGATCATCTCCAGCAATTTCATATCTCTGCTCGTATTTCTACAGCAGCACTGAGATGTGGCTGTGCCCACTTCAGGTGTCATTTCCTGGGAACTGTATTAGTATGTGAGGGTTGCTGTAACAAAATACCAAAGTCTGGGTGGCTTAAACAATAGAAATGTATTTTCTCATGGTTGTGGAGGCTTCAAGTCCAAGGACGAGGTGTCAGCAGAGGTGGTTCCTTCTGAGGGTCATGTGGGAGAATCTGTCCCTTGCTTCTCTTATGGATTCTCATGGTTGAGTAGCCCTTGTCGGTACAAGAATCATCTCAATTTTTATCTTAATGATCTCATGACATTGTCCCTCCATGCATGATGTGACTGTTCAAATTTCACTTTATATAAGAACACTGGTCCTATGAGATGAGAGACCCACTCTTCTCCAGTATGAACTCACATCTGCAATCATCAAATTTCCAAATAAGGTCACATTCTGAGGTACGGTGGATCAGAACTTCAGCCTATGAATTCTGGGAGGGAGGAACACCATTCAACAAGGGGCCAAGGTGGCTTCTATTCCCTGCATGTGTCACAGGGCCCGGACCATGGCAGGCACCTTCTTGTTACCCGCTGACAAAAACGTCCACCCTAATGCATGCTCTCAAAACCTCTGTCCTCTCTCGCACACCCACTTCTGCAGAAGAAACAGAACAAAGCTGTCACTGTTCGCTTCTGGGGAGGTGCGAGGCCCCACAGCCAGCCTCCCAAATCCTCCCGAAGCCTTATCACCAGGACACAGCAAGAGAGATAAAGAAACTGCAGCCCGATTGCCAAAACGCTCCACGGCCTCGCAGCACCGGGGGCTTTCCTGAAGAGGCCACCTTCCCGGCACAGCCCCACCACCACGAGGTAGGAATGAGGACGGCGCATCATTCTTGTGAGGAGGAAGAGGGACACCTGCTGTTGTCACGCTCCATCTCCCCTCCAGCATCCACAAGAGCCGGGTGGACTCCTGGAGCACTGAGCCCAGGTCAGTGACACAAGTCCGCAGCATCACAGGACGATGAAGAGCATCCTTCCCACCTCAGGTGACTTGAGTTCCTGTCCTGCACCTACCACTGGCTTGCCGTGTAGACTAGACCAAGGAAAAAAATCTCAGGGTTCCTCAGTTTCTCCATCCAGAAACTGGAGGTGATTATAGCTCCGACCCTCAGGCCTGTTGTGACAATGACATAGGAAAACACAAGTTTTCCTGGAGGAAGGCACCTGGCATCTGTGTCCCAGCACCCGCTATAAACCCCCGCATGGTATCCTCCTGAAGGGCTGGCCCACCTCCATGACCAGAGTCCTTGGAAGCTCCCGGGACTGTGAGGACTGGGGCCCCTGAGAGAGGATTGGTTATCTGATTATCCCAAGTCCTAGAGGTCTAACAAAACAAAATTTGCCATGTCACAGTTCCTGTGGGTCAGAAACCCACGAGTGGCTTGGCCCTGGCTCAGGGTCTCTTGGGAGACTACAACTAAGATGTCAAGATGGGCTGCGGGGATCCACCCCTGGACGAACCCACCTCTAGTCTCACCCAGGTGGCTGCTGCCCCAGCTCCTGGTTGGCCTCTGGTCTGAGCCCTCACTGGGCTCCACACCACAAGGGCCTCTGAGAGGGCAGCTCCTAACAGGACAGTTGGCTTCCACCAGCGAGAGCAAGAGAGTCAGCAAGAGACAGCAGTGGAAGAAAAGTCTTGAACTGACAACCCACGTCTTTTGTTTCCTTTACTTTGTTAAAAGTGAATCACAATTTGCACACTTATGTTCACAACAGCATTGTTCCCAGGAGTCAAAAGGTGGAAGCAATCCAAGTGTTCATGAATTGATGACTGGAGAAACAAAATGTGGTATGTCCACACTGTGGAGTAGTATTCAGCCTTAAAAAGAAAGGCAATGGTGACGTGTGCAATGTGGATGAGCCTTGAGGACATCACACTAAGTGAGCTGAGTTAGTCGCAAAATGACAAATACCATCTGATTCTACCAATATGAGGTACCTAGTTGGAATTATCAAATTAATCAAGATGGAAAACAGACTGGTGGCTGCCAGGGCTGGGGGAAGGGTCATGGGGAGTTGTTGTTGAATGGGTTCAGAGTGTCAGAGATGCAAAATGTCAAAAAGTTCTGGAGATCGGAAGCACAGCAATGTGAATATACTTAACGCTACAAAACTCGGTCATGGTAATCAATTTTATGTTATGGGTATTTTGTTCACACACACACACACACACACACACACACACAGAGAGAGTGCAGGTCCAGATCACACTCACAGGGATGGATCATACCAGGGCATGGATGACAGGAGGTGGGCACCACTGGAAGCTGCTGCCACATTCGGGGGACATTTTTAAGGTCACCCGCATGGTGGTCACCCCCAACACGTGCATGGTGGCCCCTGCTAACTCGCAGGTGGGCTCCCCCCAGGGAGAGCTCTGAAGCCACAGAAAGCCAGAGCAAGCCTGCTGCACAGCGATACAGTTCAGAGTGTCTTGTAAACAGGGACCTTTCCAACCAAGGAAGTCCCAGTCAAGTCAGTCCCACCCCAGCATCCTGTGCTGTCCCACAGGAAGGCTGAGACACAACAGTGGCTACAGCTTCTCAGGCCCATCCCAGCGCCGAGTCCTGACGGAGCCTGGCACTGACTGTCAAGGCCAGAGATAAAGGCGGCAGTGGAAGAGAGGCTGGAAAGTCTCCTCTTACAGAGTCCCCGAATCAGAGAAGAAACATTCCAAGCACCATATTTCCTTGTCTTGAGACCAGTTTTCTCCACCGCCTCAAAATAAATATCATAAAATATAATTTCCTTTTTCCACATCAACAAAAAGCCAAGATGCATTTTTCAAGGGCTTAGAAGCCCAGAGGAAGCAATTAGGACATATTTGGACTCAATGAGCTCATGCACAGAGGTGCTGAGTGGGGCGTACCTGGTACACCGTAAGGTCTGACAATTCCATGTGGCGCAAGACCGTATTCTGTCCAGTCAAGACGCCATTGAGACTCTTCAGGAAGCCACTGCACAGAGAGTGGTCTCCCAAAAGCCCAGCATGGGTCAGATTCTCCCACAGCACCCGGGCGTCTTTGCTCAAGCAGTAAGAGAGGCAGGTAGCTTTGCATTTAGAGGCTACGATGTCTGCACGAAGCACAGCCTTAAATACCAGAGTCATACCCAGTGCAGAACTGCAGGCTGGCCTGGGGCTGCAGCCCTGCTGTCTTGGGCTCACCGAGGGGCAAGATCCCACTGAAGGAACAACAGAAGCTACTACTTGATTAAAACAAAGATCATAGCATTATTATTTTAATAAAGTATGAATACTTGATCTCACATAACTTAGCCAGGTAGGTGGTGTAATACCACAGTGTGTAAATTAAACGGGGTGAGGATATGAGAAATCTTTTCTATTCTTCAGCATTTACTGAACCCCTGGTGTGCAGGGCACCATGCTACTAGGCAGGTTCTGCAGAATTCAAGGTCACAATGAGTGTCCCTAAGTAGTCAAAGGGGATGCCTTCCACCAGGGTCACCTGGAGTGGAGGCTGATATGCTGATGGCACCTCAGGACATTACCAACTGCCCAAGGGGAGCACCAACCCAGGGCTTGTTGTCTAAGGGAATGTCATTTGGGTTCAAAAGGCACAAAGCTGAGATTCTAAGGAAGGATGTTCCATATTACATATTTGTCAAGGGTTGGGCTTCCTAGGTACCATCAACTTTTTCTATAAATCTCATATTTGTAAGAATGGAATAAGGAGAAAGAAACAGAATTTATAAAAGGTAGCTTAAATCAACCTAGGCAGGGACCAGTCATTCCTCCCAAGGGGAAAGAAAAAGTTCCTCAGTAAAACCCTTGGACAGGAGGATGTTGCCAAACCATGAGCATCCCTCACCGCCAAGTCTGTCTTGGGAGCCCTTCTGCCTAACACCTAGGGGTGCTGTGCACAGGAGAGCTAAGATACATAGACACATAGGACACTAGGGGAGAAACAGTATTTATAGAAAAATGTCCTCAACCCCCTCATCAATGCTAATATGTATTTGACTTTGTGATGTGGGTCCCCATTTGGGACCTAGCACCAGCTAGACTCTGGCATCTGTTTTGATTTCATTTTATAAAAATTTGACTTTGTGTCAAGACTAGCAATATCCAGAAGGTTAGAAATTCCTAGACAAATGGCAAGATTAAAATCCTCTCCAAGGTTAGTGTAGGACAGTGATTCTCAGACTTAGCGTGCATTAGCATCATCTGGAACATTTGTTAAAACAAAACACAGACAGCTGGGCACATCCTCCAGGGGGGATTCAGTTGGTCAGGAGTGGAGCTCCAGTGCCTGCCTTTCCAAAGAGCCCCCCATGGAGCAGCTGCCACTGGACCGAGGGTTACACCCGGAGAAAACCACTGGGAAGGGGAGACCCAGGAAGGGCTTTTCCAGGCAGCTTCCCGCTCTACCAAGACTCACCTCCTTAGCTGTTCCCCACACAAATCCTGGCAAAGTCTGCTGATACCATTTTGTCTTGTCTTTTCTAATCACTAAAGAAATACATGCTCACTGAACAAGGGTCAGTAAGTAAGAAAGGCACCCAGTCAGTCTTAGCGGAGGCTACAGCCTCATCCCCCAGGTGCCTCTCAGGTTCCCTGACCCAAATCCCGTTTCCAGCCCCAGCTGCACCCTTTTGTTTCCACAACACAACTCTGAAATCAAAGGGCTTGATGTGCAGCGGGCCCTTTACACAAGAGGGAACAAAGTAGTAAACAGACAAGGGGGTGGGGACTGAGTTAACTCAGCCATAATCAGAGAGATGCAGACCACAGTGTTTGGGGAGGCGCTCATCCCATGCCTAGTAAGAGGGGGGAAACAAACAAACAAAAAAACCCAGCAGCAGCAAATGTCTGTGATACTACGGTACAACTGACAGGTGCAAGTGGTGCCAGCAGCAACGTACACTTGAACAAAATCAGACAGCTGATGGCGAAAGGTAGCCAGGACCCGCCAGGCGGCCCACTCTGCAGAATTCATCCTGAAGACATCGTTCAATGGGAAGAAGGGCCCCCAACAATGCAGCAACTCAGAAAACCACAGCAGAGCGGGGCAGGGTGTCACACAGCTGGCCAGCTGCAATTCTGAAGAGGAAAGGTAGGAGCGACATTCAACACGTGAATCCACGGAGCGGTGGGCACGGCATGGTGAAGACCCGGTTCACTCGCACCTACCGCACCAGGTCTGCAGGGCCCCGTGAGCAAAAGCTGCCCTGGCGGTACTTGGAGGCCGGCATGGGGGCGTCCTCCCGTGCCACGTGGGTGGGCCTCTGTGACGGCCACGCGGCGCTGGGGCCGCTGCCCGGCGCTCCCGGGCGCCTACCTTGAGAACTTTCGCAGCTCTCCTCGTCACTGTTGTCCTGACAGTTATTCTGCCCGTCGCAGAGGAAGCTCTTGTCGATGCAGAGGCCGTTCCTGCAGTGGAAGCGGGCGGTGGAGCAGAGCAGGGGGTTTGCTGCTGTGGAGGGAAAAGAGGGCAGGTCACCAGGGAGGCCAGCACGTCCCACCCCCGGGGAACCCCGAGCCTCCTCCAGCCAGCCAACGGCCAAGACAGGACAAGGCTCGCTCTGCCACCTTGCAAGCATTCCCCACCCCAGGTCACCGTGCTGCTGCCTGAGACCAACCAATGTGACCTGAGGTCAGTGGTTCACCCGGAATGTCAACCCCTAGGCTGGCCTGCAGAACCTGGATCCATGGACTCTTCCCTGGGGACTCGAGAGTGGAACAGTCAATGATAGGAAACTCAGAGAGAAAAGCAAAGCTGGAAGAAGTAACTGAGCCAGAGGTCAGAGGTCAGAGGTCCCTAGGAAGAGATCACATGATCAGGCCCAAGAGCTAGCAGGATCCTTCTGGTTCCTTCACTGTAGACCAGTCCGTTAATGCCTCATTTATTCTTTAGGACTCACTAATGTAAACCCAGTGGTCTTGATTTTTTTCCTTGCTGCCAAAAAAGCCCATGGGCCCAGTAGGTCAGTGACCATTTCCCAAAAGCTCCTCCATGAGGCTCCCTGTTCTAGGTACTTTCAGGGACTTTAAAAAGAAGTGACAGCTCTGAGCTCTGCCTTCAAGCTAACGGGTGGTAAATGGTCAGTGTGAGGTCGACACAAAACTACTTAACAAGCATAAGCAAATGCGCACAGGCAGACCGTATCTCTACAGCCCAGGACACCTTGCTTCCCTGTTCCTCACAGTGCAGGTCACACAGGGCTCACTGCAGGGCTCTGTTTCAATCAGTGAAGGAGTGGCACATAAATGACTCCAACCCAGCTCTGCTATGTATTCACTGTGCAATCTTGGGCAAATCACTTCACCTCTCTGAGCCTTGGATGCTTTGTCTATAGACAGGACTGGCTGCATCACTTGACGGATGCAGAGCAAACTGAAAACGGGGGACTTGCTATTCGAAAATCATTATAAACCTTTGTGACAGTGAGCGCAGAGTACAAAGGCAGGCGTGGCCTAACCACTGGCCCTGTGTGACTCCAGGAGTCGCAGACCCATGGCTCTGACAATGCTACAGCACTTGAGCATCAAATGGTATCTACAAGATAAAGCATAGGGCCAAGACGGGCACGCAGCACCAGCTCAGGCAAGGGTATGCTGTCCCCGTGGTTGTGTGTCTTAGGCACACAGGACATGACCTCCTACAAGAGGGACAGGGGTAATGGTGAAGAGGGTTCAGCCTGGCCTCAGGTAGTGAACTCAGCCTGTACCTGAAACTGCATGTGGCAAGCCCAGCATAGAGCAGAGGCCAGGCCCAGTCCTGGGAACTGCTATGGGCTCAGTACATCAGCACTAGTGCCCCTGCAAGGTCCTCCAGTGCGCGGGGGCAGCTGTCATCTCTCTGCAGTAAGTTCCACTGAGCTACTGTTGGGTAGCACACAGATCACAGCTCCAAAGACTTGGTGGACTTAACGGGCCTGGGTACGCTCGAAGCACTGTAGCCTCTTTTTATTTTTTTCACACTTGACATAAGAAGTTTGATTTGGAAGGTTCGAGGAAGCAGAGGATGGGGAAAGATGGAGCTTGAGGTTTTGAGGATGCTCAACCAACCTTAAGCCAGACAACCTTAGTTCAACTCGAAAATGGAAGATTGGATTATTAAGTTGCCGTGGAGCCAAGAATGGCTCCACTTGATCAGGCTGAAACCAATGTCTGACTTCAGCCAAACCCAAATGGGGAAGCCCAGAACCACAGATCACATTGGGTTTTGGTCCAAGGCAGCGCTCCAAACCCTTCCATCCATCAGTACCACCATGGTGGCCTTCAGAATCTCTGGTACCTTGTGGGTCACATCTATGTAGCCAAGGAATCAGGAACAAGCAGCTCATCAAGGACAGCCTTGGGAAGGCACCTAATCACTCCAAGGTGGGCCATCAAGTCTGTGTAAACACCCTAGTATGAAGCCCAGCTTCTTTCCCTTTAGTCTTAGACTCTTTCAACCTCACGAGCTTTCCCACAGGAAAAGACGTCAGATGTGTGTGTGTCTTCATATGTATACAGACATACTACATATGTGTATATGTTTGAAAACCAAGTCACAGACTAGTTTGAATGCATATAACCAAAAGGGAATAGTAGCCAGAATATGTGAAGAACTATTCATCAGAAAGAGAAGACCACTCAATAGAAAAACAGGCAAAGGATTCAACCAGGCAATTCGTAGTAAGAAGAATGGCAAATGGTCAATAAAAACTTGGGAAAAAAATGTGTACTGTCACCAGTAATGAAGTGGCACTTCACACACCTGGGACCGAACAGATTTAAGGGCTTACAATATAGGTTGTTGGCAAAGAGGAAGTCTCGTGGACTCTGAGTGGGAGTGAAAATTGGCAGGACCACTAATTTAGTAATATCTAGTAAAGTTAAGATGTGTACACCCTACAACTCAGTAATTTCACTTTCGGCTATTACACACTCTAGAGTCCTTGAACAAAGATGTTTGCTGAAGCCACTATTTGTAAAACAAAAAAAAGAGAAATGACCCAAATGTTCATCAATAAGAGAATAGATGCAATGTGCCACATTGTACCATGGAATAGTCTAAAGCCTGAGTTGGCTCTTTCTCTGTAAAGGGACAGACAGTAAATATTTTAGGGTTTTGCTAGTCACTGATTTGTCTGTGTTCTAAATGACTCAACTTGGTCACTGGAGAGCAAAGCAGTCAGAGATAACTCATAAACAAAGGGCCATGTTCCAATAAAACTTTATTTACAAACACAGACACTAGGCCAAATGAGGTCCACAGTCCTTAGTGTGTCAACCACTGTTGTACAGCAGTGAAAAAATAGAATGAACCAGTACCACGGTGGATAAATCTCATAAATACTATAGTAAGTAGGGAAAGCAATGAATATAATATATATAGTGCTGTACCATTTATATGAAGTTACCCGTGCAAACAAGAAACGTCATTTGTTATTGAAAGAAACAAAACATACAGTGAAACAATGCAAACTCAAATGCCACAAACACCACCAAGTTCAGGGCAGTAGATGCCTTTGGAGAGAAGGGAGTCTGATGGATCCGAGAGGGGCCCACTGCAGACTTCTATTTATGTTTGGTAACATTTTTAAAATCTGAAGCCAAGACCGCAACATGCAGCATGCTTCTCGAAACAGGGTGTTGGAGATATAGGTGCTCCTTTTATTTTACTTTTAAAAGTTTTGCTAAAGTTCTTAGGAGTCTCATCTTTTCCGCGAGCACTGGACTTCGGTTCCCTTGGTCTCCTTTCCTCTAGTCCACCAACAGCTGCCTGAGGATTTTGACAAAAGACACAGGTGCACCCTTGGAAAGTGCCACACCTGGGCTCCACCCGGGGTCTCTCCTCTGTGACTCCACAGGCCACAGAAAGCCCTAAGACTTGAGTCTTGTTCCCCACCCCACTGCAGGGTAGAGGAACAGAGGGAGAGAAGGGCAGAGAAGTACACCCCAAACGCAGCAGCTAGCCAGACAAGGAGGGCTCCCGTCAAAACCCAGGTTCATGTCTTCAAACCGCCAGGAGTTCACAAAGAGCGCTCCGGCCTCCACCTCCCGCCGCACCTATTGATTCTCCATTGACGTAGGTCCCACCAAGCCTCCACTCCCAGTTCCCAAGGACAAAGCAGAGGAGAAGGGAGAGGGGAGGCTGCTTGCCACCCTGCAGGCAAACTGGCAGCAAGAAAGAAAAGCTGACAACTCTCGGTGGGGACATAAAGCCTTCAAGAGGCAACCCAAGAATTCCAAAAGCCTAGCACAGCTTTAAAGGCGACTGGAAAGTTCTACAAAGGAGTCAAAGGCAACCTTCTCCACTCCCCCTACCTGGTGTCATAGCCTGGTCTAAATAAAATGTTCCTAAGGGTGACCCTGAGCTGCCAGCAAAAGAGGCAAACATGGACAAGAGACTCTTGTCAATGACAGGATTCAAACACACAAAGCTTAGTTTCTAGGCAGATTCACTTAACCAGAGGGGCAGATCTCCCCCCAAAACCCCAGATAATTCAAGCATCCTTACATGTCTGTCCAGGCTTAGCTAGACGGGCACCAGGGCATATGGCACCTCAATGGACCAACCTTGGAGGCTTTGGTGACCAGGGCTCTAGGCTCAGGGGTTTCTGTGGCCCGTGGGGACTCCCAGGACCTGCAAACAGTAACTGCTCAATGAACAGAGAGGAGACACTGCATTCTATAGGATGTTATGGTCCAGAATCTTTAGTAATATTTAATGTGCTCCAAATGTTTATGCTTTCTTTGTCCTTGCTAAGTACGGCTTACTAGTCATTGAAAAAAATGTATCATTTTACTCAGTTAACTAGGGAGAGGAACATTGTTATCCCACTGTATTTATTTCACCAGAGGTAGAGAAAATGGTCTGTGGAGTCAACTTAAAAACTCAATTGTAGGCTCCGAAGCTCCTTGGGTATTATTAGCACAAGAAATACAGGGCTCTAATGGTCTATTTCCCAGCCCACAATATGCAGGAAAGAGAGAGGGAGGGAGGTGTGAGTTAAGGGAACCACTTAGTGGTTAATTAAACTGGTGCATCTACTTGGACCACATCTAGAGGAGCGGACCAAGGGACCACTGTGGTCACCCAAAAGCAGCTGAGCAGTTTCAAGACAGGAAATGAGGCACTCTGTCTCCAGCAGGGCACAGTAAGTCCTCTTTCATTACATAAATGGAAAACTCCTCGTCACTATCCCCCCAAAGTCCCACCTGCTCCTCTGTTCAGCAGGGGTTGACTCTCAACTGGTAACTGCCTGCCTCTCTGGGAAGTTTGTCCCCCCAACCCCAACTGCCCTGCAAACCACACAATTGGGGAGATGGTGCTACACCAAGTTTTCCTCTTCTCCAGGACCGAGGGTGCCCAGCCCAAGGCACCCTGAGTAGGTGCTCACTATGTGCTTATTAATGTGCATCAGTGTAGTGACTGAGTTCAGACTCTGGGTTGATATCCCAATGTGTCCCAATTATGTGACCATGACAAGCTGTTTCACCTTTCCACATCTCCATTTCCTTATGTAGAAAGGGGGACGACAATACCACCTACCGACAATGAAGTTATCTGCATAAAGCATATGGAAAGGGGTACACAGTAGGTACTCAATAAGTGCCACTGGTGGTTCATATGGCCCGGGCAGCATGCACATCTCCCAGCCTTGCCTGGGTCCTCATCCTGGAACTCCCCATGGACTGTATTTTAAATGGTTCCCATCCCCCTAAGCTCATTTCCTCCAACAACCCTGACTAAGGAGCCCAGAGGGAAAGAAAGTCCCCCATCCCTGAGTCCCACGGCACTCCCCACTGTCAGCTCCACGTTATCACCGGCGCAGATGAGGATGTTTGCATCTCTTACTTGAGAATAAGCTCAAGGATGTCAGGGTCTCTGTCTGACCCATCTTTGTGTTCCCTGCAGCATCTTGCGTGGTGTCTGGCACAGAGATTGTGGAAAGAGGATGAGAATCTGAAAGAAGGTAGGAGCTGGGGTTAGTGAGCAACGTAAGGCCAAATCCACTCTCTGGGTGCACACCGGCACCCACAAGAGGGTTGAGACGTCCACATTTTAAGAACACATCCTGACTGTGGTGGGGAAGGGAGGCCACCAAGTCGGCCTGTCTTTCTTGCTCAGCCCTTTATTTGATTAGTTACTTGATGCATTCATTCAACAATCAGGTATTGATTATTTCCTTAAAATAAAGCACTCTACTAGACACTGGAGATAAAGCATGACCCCATCCCTGTTCTTAAAGAGCTTCCAATCGAGACAGGGAGGCAAGTCAATAGGGCATGGAGATAAAGCAAGAGAAGTCCTATTTATTGTATGCGATTTACTGCCTGCTAAGGTTGAGCCTGCAGCATGCCTGGCTGGAACACAGCACCATCTCAGAATCAACCGTGCCGAGAGTGGAGGAGAGCAAAGCACAGGATGCAGAGTGCAGAGTTATTTCTCACACGGGGGTCAAGGCAGGCACCCCCTCCAGGTGCCCTTTGCCTCAGGAAGGCTCAGGTTCAGGTGGGAACGCACTGGATGACCCAGGCCAGCCCTGGCAATCCCGGAGTCTTAAGGAGACTCAATGATGCCGCTTCGGAGCCCCGGGGGGAAACGTTCTCCCATCCAGATTCCCAGCTTGCCCAGGCCAGGCTGAGGGGTGAAGAGAAAAGGTAGGCCCTGACCTTGACATCACAGAGCTTGCACCAGCACTGTGGGTTCTGTGAACGACAAAACAGGCAGACGGAGGAGACCAGCCTGCTGGGCTGAGGGCTCAGGCAAATCCACCCCCAGTGAAGAGGTAAGTCCAGGGCATGAATTCGCTATGGTGGTCACAGGCACTCTGCTGTCCCGGTTCACGGCTAGCATCCCCACCCTCACTGAACAAGGATCCTAAGAGCCATGCTGGCAGCGGACTTGGGCCCTCACTCCAGCGGGGAAGGTCCAAGCACAATGGAGAAGAAAAGGCAGACACAGCAGAGGGAGAACGGAAGAGAAGGGAGAGGAGACCCTCAGCACTGTGAGACTCCAGAAGGAAACCCTGGTCCTGCCAATCCCTAGTCCTGAGAGCAAAAGAAATGCAAACGCTGGAAAACCCAGGGCTGTTCAGTGGAACGCTGAAACTGGGACTCTGGAAGTTACCTGTTAAAGTCAAAAGTCTCCCAGCAGTACCATTCCTTTATCTTTCATTTGCCATCTTATTAGGGGATTTTTCCAACACATGCAAAAATAGAGGCTGGTTTGATGAACCCCAGGTGCTGATCACCTGGCTACCACAATTATCAACTCGCAGACAGATTGTTCCAGTCCTACCCCTGCTGGCCCCCGCTCCCCTGGTGGGGCTGGCTCAAAACACACCCAGACAACACGTAATTGAATCTTTATATACTTCAATACATATTTCTCAAAGGTACAGTTTTTTCAAAAAACAGTCGCAATACCATTCTCAAACTTAAAAAATTAACAATGCTTTAATATCATCAAATATCCAACCACAACTCAAAAATCACCAATTACTTTCACTTTTTTTTTGAACACTTGGTTTACTTGGAATTAGGATTCAAACATGATCCACAGACTGCACTCGGTGAATTTATCTCCTCGCCTCTTTGAATCCATGGTCCCTCCCTTCCTCTATGTTTCTTCTTAGAATTTACTTATGGATGAAACTGGGCCCCTGAAGAATTCCCCACATGGTGGATCTGGCAGTTTGCCTCCCCCTGGGATCATTAACGTGTTCCTCTATCCCTGAATTTCCTTTAAACTAATGGTTAGATTTAGAGGCTCAGGCAGATTCAGCTGGGATGCTGTTGGCAGGAGTACCTCACGGTGGTGATGTGTGCGCCAGCTGCCTTCTATCCGAAGGAAAATAACGCCCAGGGGTCTCTCTCTTTTTGCTGCTAAAACTGGCTTTGGGGAGATTCCTGTGACAGGTCAGAGACAGGAATCTCACCTCCCTCTGGCTCTCCTTCTGAATGCAGCTTTAGAAGCCAGGCCGGGATGCATGCAGCAGCTATCTGTAGACTGTATTTGGAGCAGGCCAATTGGGGGAAAAGACCACAATTTGAATTATCAGCAAAACGGTCGTGAATTTACCATCCTTTCCCAGTGTCCTTGGAGTCTCAGAAACTGGAAAGAACCACAGACAGAACAAAAAGAGAGAGGATCTTGAGGGTCACCCCGTAAAGATGCTTATGAACTCCTAGACTGATCCCCAAGCTGCACAAGAGTGGATCTGGTCCTAATAAGTGCACCAAAGATGTTGAGAATGAACTCACAGACAGACCACTGCGGGTGCTCATGCAGGGAAGAGCCACATCGTACTGCAAAAACAGTTTGAAAACTATTAAAACCACAACCCACAGAGGGTAGAAACATGTAGTCTGACCCAACCAGTCATCTGCCTACTAAAACAAAAATATAAGCATTCTCCATGGGATTTAAACAGGATCCAGAATGTCATATATAACAAACAAAATACCCAGAATATAATCTGAAATCGCCTGCCACCTGGAGAACCAGGATAACAAAGACAACCAACTGATGCTGACACCAGATCACACGGATGTCAGAATTAGATGATGAAGATTTTAAAGCAGCTATTTTAGGAAGGCTCTAACAAGCAATCCCAAACACGTCTGAAACAAAGGGAGAAACACAGTCTCAGCGAAGAGACGGAAGACGGAAGAACCAAAAGGCAATTTTGCAAGGGAAAAATACAGCAACTGAACTTAAAGCAAAATCCATCACCGGATAAGCTTGAAAGTAGACAGATGACAAAGGAAAGAATTCGGAAAGAATTAAGGAACTTGATGGAGTAATCAAAATAATCCAATCTAAACAAGAAGAAGCAAAATGACTAAAAGACAATGAACAGAGTCTCAGGGACTCGTGGGACAATGATAGAGGATCTGACATCGTTGTCATCAGAATCCCATGAAGAAAGAAAAAAGAGGACAGGACTTTAAAAACATGTAACAGTTGAAATGTACAAAGTATACCAAAAGACCAAACCAACAGACTCAAATAGCTCAGGGAACCCTGAATAGAATGAACTGAAGGAAATCCACACACACAGAGTCAAAACCATGATCTAAATGCTGAAAACTAGAGAGAGGAGAAAAAAAAAAAAAAAAAAAAAAAAAACCTGCAATGCATAACCTTGGGGAAACTATACATTTCTCTTTGGAAACCAGAGAAGCCATTTGGAAGAGGCACATCTGAAGTACTTAGAGAAAAGAATTATTAACCCAGAATTTCCAACACCATAAAAATATCCTTCAGGAATGAAGGTGAAATAAAGACATTATCAGAATGAAAACTGAGAGAATTTGTTGCCAGAAGACTTGCTTTAAAAGACTTGCTAAAGGAAGTTCTTCAGACAGAAATGTAAAGATGCCAGAAGGAGACTTGGAACATCAGGAATGAGGGAAGGAACCCAAATGGTAATTTACTGGGTAAATATGATATTCTCTTCTTCTCAAGAATCCCTTAAAATACACTTGAAACTTTGAAGCAAAAATTAGAACACCATCTTGTGGTTTTCTTTAATGAATGTAGATGGGCGATGCGGCATCTATAACGACACGAGGCCTATAGAGTCAAGTTTCCACATTCCATTTGAAGTGGTGCGATAACGATTCAAAGCTGTCTGAAAGATCAGCTGGCGGTTTCAGGAGTTTTCAGCCTGATCCATCAATATAAAGTTCCACATCAATTTTTCACCCAAGGGTCTCAGCTGCCATTGATGCCCATTAACGGGATCCATGCTTCATTAGGGGTTAGGAAACAGAAATACATGCTTTTTGGTTATTCTTTTATCAGTTTGCATTCCTGCATAAAAAAGAACTTTCTTAAGTCCTCCATCTGGTTACTCGAAGGTGCAATGCGTACAAGAAAAGTAAGATAAGTGTTTGAGTCTTTTATTTTCCAGTCTTCAAAAGAGAGAGTTAGAACCACAAATTTTAAAGGGTAGATGTGAGAGAGAAAGATGCTGGCTTAATCCCCACTGAGACAATCTGGAATGGGCATTAATGGACTCACTTGGACAACTGAAGACCAATATCCAAACATGGGAGTTTTACAGTGCCCTTAACTCTGGCAAGGGGCACAAGGACAACACAATCATTTTTGAATATCCACAGTATAAGAAGTCACACTTGCTTTTTATTGCCACTGGATCACTCGTGTGTGTGTGTGTGTGTGTGTGTGTGTGTGTGTGTGAGTGTAGCATGTCCAGCTTAGATTACAAGATCTCATGACAGTAGGAAGCTGAAGCCAAGCTGTCCTCACTTCCTAAAGGACTAAATAAAATATATAAATATAAAAGAAGTATGTCCTTGGAGAGCCCAAGTCAAAGGCAAAATCCTAATAATATGGTTTTCTCTTTAGTCACTTGCACTTTTGTTTTAGATCACTATTGTTTTTAAATCAATGACTCTGGGCCAGCCATAAGTCTAAGTACTTCTTAAATACTATGTCATCTAATTCTCATGACCACCCTGGGAAAGCACCCCGGTTGAGAGACCAGGAAACCACCTGCAGTAGATTCTACCCACGCCCACCTCTAGCTCCTGTCAGTGACCTGCGTGACCCCTGCCCATACAGGGGTCCAACACTCTACCACCCACATGGCAGTCTACTGACTGTACCAGGCCTCTGCCATCTGAGAGCCAGAGATGACAGAGCAACAGAAGAAGGCACGTGGGGGAAACGTCCTGTGTTCCTACGTGGAGGAGACACTGTGACGGACGGCTCCCTGGAACTGCCCGAATAGCATAGGACAAAGCTTCCTCCACTCCAGGGACTTAAAATGGGACCCAAAGACCAGGGAAAGAAGATCAGTCTATCAAAACCATCCCTGAAGTCACTAAAACTTAGGTTTTAGAAAAAAATGAATAACACCAGAAAATGGTCACAATGAAGAGCACATCACAATTGGGTACATTATAGGAGTGTGTGTGTCTGTCTGTGTCTGTGTCCTAAGCTGAGTGTGTTCATGTACATATACATACACACATACACATACATACGTGGAAAGAGAGAGACTGGTGCCAAATGGCTCACACATTAATAGCATTTCACTTGAATTTATGGGATCACAGGCTGTTTGGTTTCTTTGTTATAATTGATTTCGCCATTCTTTACCATAATTAGAAGAGAAGAATCTTACAAAACTATGTGAGTGGTGGGCAGGTGGGCAGAGAGGGATGAGGGGGCAGTGACTGGGGACTCCTAGGCACTGCAGATTCTGCAGGAGGCTAGGGTGGTGGGTACGTGTCACTGTACGTCTCTGCAAACCCACAGGAGCAAACCCTAACATGGACAATGGACAGAGGTGGCGGCTTGTGAATGCAGGGTCACCAACTGTAACGGATGCCCTCTGGTCGGGGTGCAGACGCTGGCAGGCTCAGGGGAGGCAGGGTATATGGGCACCCCTGTACCTTCCTCTTGGTTTGGCTAAAACCTAAAATTGCTTAAAAACCATAAGTAGAGAAAATAAATGAGTACATCTGCTCAGTTCCCATGATGGTTACAAAGTCTCAAGTAGTCTAATAGGTAGGGAGAAAGGGAAGCAGGAATGGTGACCAGAGTGACCAGCAGGGACGAAGCCCTTGCTGGGAGAGCTAGAATGACATTAAAGGTGGGGAGGAGACACCTGAAGGTCACAGAGGCTGCAGTGTGAAGTCACTATGGACACGGGAATACTCGCAAGGAGGGGGCTGCATGTATCCAGGTCCATCAGCAAGACTGCCTCTAGGCAAGGAGTGTACAGCAGGCAGGAGGATGTGTGTGTGTGTGTGTGTGTGTGTGTGTGTGTGCGCGCGCGCGCGCACATCTGTCTGTCCACATGCTGATACCATGGACTATGCACCAGGAAAAAGGAACGGGTAGACACAGTCAAGGACTTTGTACTATTCATAATTTTTTCAACAACATATTCGTACAGTATGTATAATAAGCATTTTAAAAAGAGTTCAAAGAAAGAAGGAAAGCAAGCAAGAACATGAACAGAATCAATCGGGTGAGAGTCTGAATGAACCTGGACATGGCTCTGCTATTGATGAGCTGTCTGGGCCTGAGTAAGTTAAGGCACTTCCTGACTCGAGGCTCCTCGGCTGCTCACTGGGACAAGACACCTGTGTTCGCGGGGCCGACTGCTGGAAAGGCTCAGGCACAGTGCACCTAATAAGACCCTTGATAAGTTGTAGCCAAGCATTTACAGATAAACATAACAAAGCAGCAGCAAAGAACAGGATGTGGGTGAGCGCAGAGAAAGCCCAGCTATGCGGGAGAAGCGCAGGGATGAGCGGCCGGAGGGACAATCTGGCTGCTGGAAAGAGCGGGGAGCGCAGGGTCCTAGTCCTCGGCACTTACTGCAGTTCTCCTCGTCGCTGCCGTCAGGACAGTCCTCAAACCCGTTGCACCGGAAGCGGCCAATGATGCAGTGGACGCCGCTGGCGCAGGGGAAGAACGTGGGGCCACACTTGGATTTAGCTTTGGCTGCAGAGGGAAAAAGAAGACCAACAAACAGCGAGACGTCAATCAGGAGGGCAAGACCTAAGGCCACCTTCTTCCTCCTCCTGCCCACTCGGAATGTGCAGTGTGTCCTTGTAGGTCTACCTGGAGGTCCCCCAAAGGATGCTCACCACCACCACCCACCCCAGACGCCCAGCAAGCTCAGGCACCCAGCATCCTCTGGGAAGGGAGTGGCCAATCCTGCCCCACACAGGTGCCGCACCACCCAGGCACCCAAGGTGTGCCACCCAAAGGAAGGACTAGGTGAACGGGTGAGCCAATGGGCGATGGAGGGAGCTCGCTTCTCAGGATGCTGAAGAATCCATTGAAATTCATTCCCGGGGTGTCAGTGTAATCATAGTTGACATTTAGCAAGTGCTCACTGTACCAGGCGGTGGGCCAAGTGCTTTGCATGGATTATCTCCTCTAATCCACCCAGCAGCCACCCAACGGAAGGCATGCAGAAGACCTAAAGCAACCCTGGACACTGCTGTCCTCACAAAGGCCTGCTTGCAAGGGTGCCTCCTGCTTGGCTGGAGTCAGGGACCTTGGACTGGGGGAGGGTTCCCACCACCCTAACTGAACAGAGCGGCTTCCTGTGCTGAACAGTTCATGCTGAACAGTTAAACTTTCCTTTTGGGAGTCTGGACTTTGGGGACACGCGAGACAGAAAGGGCTAATGTGGCCGTCCTGGATTAAAACTCTGGACACTGACTCTCTAACGCGCATCCCTGGTAGACACCACTTCACACGCGTTACAACCCACTGCTACGAAATTGAGTGAATCCATGGGGCCTGGTCTGCTCCAGACTCCACTCCACCCCGTTACCCCCATTGATTCTACTTTGTACCTTTTCACTGAAAGAAATCATGGACAAAGGACGACCACACACTGGGTTGTGTGAATCGTGGAAAACTGCTGAACCGGGCGTGGCCTTGGGGAC